>NC_066583.1:183469562-183790187 GCF_024323335.1 Lathyrus oleraceus
AATCCGGAGATGCATCTCCGAAAATAACGCATAGCAAACCCATAAATGCATCTCCGGATACACCTGTAATTGTCTCAGTCATGGCATATACGTCATTTCTACCCTAACAGTCCCCAAAACCTTAATGCATGCTCTTTTAACCTATCAATTTCGTTTACACTACTACCTAATATACTTAAAACAACTAATGTATCCTAAAATACTAACTACAAATCAAAACATACAAAGAAAACAAAATTTGAAAAACTTGCCAAATGAAATTAATTGATGAGAAGAAGAACGTTATGAGATGCTGGAAAAGAGGAGAAAGAGGTTTAATGATATAAGCTTGAATAAACAGATGAGAAGTAAAATAGTTGCAGAACTCAAATGAATTTTTTTAGAACTTTTTAGAAAATGAAGAATGAGAAAGAGGGAAGGGTCTGACGCAGGATATGAAAGAAAAACGTCTGAAGATTCATCTATGAACATCCACAACTATTTGAATAAATGGTGTTTACAGATATGCATCTTTAGACGCACTCTTTACGCATATGGAGATGCGTCTCCAAACTAAATTTTGACATAATAGGGTTGTTTCTTCAATTTTGACCGAGAAATGGCTAAAATAAGTGTGTTCGGAGATGCGTCTTTGGACGCTTGGATCTCCGAACGCTTGGGGAATTATGGACTTTTCATGGTGGTGTAGGATAACACTTAAGAGTGGAAAGAGAAATGTTTTTTTAATAGGCCAATAAGCCTCAAACTCATTTATTCCAGTTGGGCTTTGGCCCGAATTCCATACACACAATAGTTTTATCTTTGAGGGAAATGCTCTTTCCGTCCTCGGTGCCTTTCACATCCTTGAAAATTCAGAGATGCATCTCTGGACGCACCCAAACCACACTAAAATGCGCATTTATGAGACTCATCCCATTTTGCAAAAAACCCAGTTCATAGATACATCTTCGTATCATATTTAGGTTCATCTGGAGATGCATCTCCGAAATAACCTTTGGACTCAATTATTGTGTTTTAATTCACTAGGCTAGTTAAATGAACAACTCAGTGATATTTCTAGAGATACATATCCAGAAATGACCAACGGGAAATTGGATAAAACACTACCTTGCATGATCTTTTCCTCCATACTCATATAACACTCCATTTTTCAAATTCTTAAAAAAGTTTATTTCATTCTCAATCACATTTTACCATTTTCAAAACCATGCTTGAACTGAAGAAAGATGGCGATTTGAAGGTTATGTTGAGTACCTTTTACTGTTACTTAACAAAGGGTCTGATTGAACTAGGCATGATGATTCAAAGATCAAACGAAGATACTATAAGAATGTTGCAACGTCTTGAACCACATGCTTTTAATGACATGTAATATTAAATTTATGTAATGTTTATCTATGTAATGTTTATTTTTATGTTAATTTATGTTGGTTTTCCATTCTGCCATTGTTTATATGTTCTTATTTTAAACTAAGAGAGCATATTCTAGAGATGCATATCTGAAAAGCTCACAGGTTAATGAACTAAGGGGGGTTGAACTAACAGAGCATATTCCAGAGGTACATATTTTGGAGATGCATATCCAAAAAATGAGTTCTATCGTTTCCTCTCAGCGCCACTTGGACTCTATCGTTAACACTTCTTCGTCTTCTCACAACACCCGTCCTATTTTCTGACCAGCTCCTTAAACCTATTCCATCGGTCAAATTTTTATTCCTCTTCTCAATCATATCTACGATAGCTTTGTAATCCGTTAAAATATCAATATTTTCCCTTTCATGTTCTTCACTAGCTCCATAAAATTCAACATTGTTTTGCATTCCCCCGCAATCATACTCTCATAACCTTTCATATTCTAGGTTGTCGTAGTTAAGATCTCACAGTTGTTGTTTCTGATCCAAGCTCTGAGGTTCCATTCTAATGGAATGGACATATTAGCGTTTGTATTAGCAATCATATCGTGCTCTTCCCAGGTATTTTCCTTCTTAGTATGCTCATTTGGATTTTTGTTGGAATTTTGATGATTAACTTCATCGATTTGCTTCTGAAACTGCCCCAGATTAGGATGCACCTTCTCGCCCTTCCACTTTGTGAAGACAAGATTCCAATATGTTTTGATGAAGAAAAGCTCAAATATTTCATTATCAAATAAGGAGAAAAATATCTTGAAGACTTGACCTTATTTACAAGATTATGTTCATCATATAAGATATATGAGATTATTAACATATACAATTTTAGTGCTCAAAGTCTTTTAATAATGCATTGGAAAGTTATTTTCATATTTGAACCATGTTAAATCATTTTCAAACATAATCTATGACTTGGAAAAATCAATAGGTATGGCATAAGTTTGGTTCAATTAACTTGAAATTTTTCAGTTGTTTAAGCATTACAATCGATTACACAAAAGAAACAATCGATTGATTTCCTCTCTGCCAAATTTAAAAATGTGTTTTCCAAGCACGACAATAGATTGTCATCCTGATGAAATTGATTGTCACAGGCTTATTTTTGAAAAAATTTAAACATTACAGGTATGACAATGGATTGTCATGTATGTGCAATCGATTGAAACTAAAACTTTTCTGAAAAATGCATTATTTCCCAACACCTTTTCATCAAACATTTTCATGGCATTCTTTCCATATCAATGCATTAACTTTTTCAGAAATTCTTGCAACCATTTCCGTGATTTATAAATGGTTGTTTAATCACTATAAATATAATTCAAAATTTTATTTTACATTCACCTCTTTCAAAATAATTATCAAATCTCTTTGCAAAAATTTCCATAACAAAATTTTCATATTTAGATACTTTGTGAAACACATTTTCATATCATATTCATCAAAGTATCATTGAGCACTTAGAGAGTAATTATTATTGAATCTTCATACTTGAAAGAGAAGAAGACTTTACTCTTTTGAGTAAGTCTTAACCATTCTACGAACTTCATTTATTTCTATCTATTGATTTGTTACAAATTCCCAAGTATCAAGGATTGTTTAGTACTAGGAGGGACCTATAAGAATGTGGATTGTATCTTCTTATATAAGCATTTACTTATTGTCCATGATTGTTGGAGATAATTGTGTTGTAAATCACAAGAGGATTGTTCTTGGTGATCGTGTTAGAGTCTTCAATAGGTAGACTAGGATTGTCTTGTACATAAGATTTAACAATATTAAAATCTCTTATTGTGTAAGGGGACTTAAGTACTCTCAGATTGTAAGAGGAACCAGGATATATCGCCGATGTTCTTTACATTCTCTGCATTTACCGCTTTCTAAACATCAACGAACCAGAAAATTAAAGCAACGCTTCTTCTAAACCAAAAATATGTCAAAGAACTAATTCACCCCCCTCTCTTAGTTGCACTATACACTTACAATTGGCATCATAGGAGGTTATAGGTAACATGTTCCTAAAGATCCAAAATGGCTTCTTCAAATCCGGTTTTAAAGACGGAGCAACAACAATAAACCTTCATTATTTTCTAGTGAACATTTTAACTTTTGGAAAATTCATATGAAGGCTCACTTAGAATAAAAAGGAGAAGAGATATGGGATGCTGTGGAGAATGGTCTGCTTGTTCATACAAGTGTTGTCAATGGGGTTGAGATACTAAAGTTTAAGAGTTCATAGGATGAAGATGATAAGAAAAAAGTTCTTTACAATAAGAAAGAAATCAATATACTTCAAAGTGCACTTAGCATGGTGTTTACTGTGAAATTTGGTAAACAAATACAAGTTTTTATTAATACTTAAGGGATCAAACTCGAAAATCTCCCAGACATATTTGTGTGTTTTTATGACTGGTGAAAAACCATAATTGCTAGAAAGTGTTTATTGTGATTGCTTGTAATAAGAAAAGTTTTAGGAAATAAAAGGACTACAAGTAGAATGCAAGTAAAGTAAAGTGTTTGAAATAAAAAAGGCAAGTGCGGGAAAAGAAAAAGTTGAAATTAAAGTGCAAGTGATGTAAATTGACGTGAAAAGTAAAGGAGATCAAAGGGGAAGTTAATGCATATAAAGGACTTTTAATGTAAAGTTTCTTGAAATGTATGAAATGGTAGAACGCATACATACATCTTTCCTTACTCGTTTCTCAACATGCAAGTACTTTGAGTTTGTAGAAATGTGTACAATTGTGGACCCCTTACAAAATTAACTTAAATATCCTTATATACTACTCTATGATAACTGTCTAAGAATGGTAAACTACTCATATGGTGACACGTCCCAAGTCCATGCAACAGTTTTCCTCGACGTGCCCCCACGTGTTTCTGAATAACCGTCGATGCCAACTCAATTCCCGCCTCGTGACATCATTTAAATTTCCTAACTACTTTGTTGGGCACCAAAATTGACTACCCTTGTCAAAGTCTTCGATGTCAACTATGTTAAGCTAAGATATTATGTTGCATTGTCCACTGTAATGATGAAATCCATATGTGGTGACTGAGTCGACATTGCTTTCATTGTAGTGATGAACTCTAACCTTAGCCAACATAACACAATTTCACTAAGTCCTCAAGTTCCTCATATCGTCTTTCGACCTTGCCACCTTCGACCGATATCACTCTATGTGACTTCCGTCCTTGAGTCATATTAGTCATGTGGACCCACTCTATATTTGATCTTCCATGTGGCATATTCATAGCTTTTCTCATTAGTAGTTGCCACTTATGGTTAGGTCGAAAAATCAAGTGTAACAAATTTCCCCATAGAAGGCCATGTTGTTTTCATCCAACAAGAGAGACATGGCCTTTTTTTCTCACAATTTTTCGATGCCATTTTATTTATGTCGATGTCAGCATCAGCATTACCCTTTTACAGCGTATTATCATGTCATGAGTTTCGCTCAGAATCTCATCATCACTCATATTTCCTAGGAAGACGTGGGTTTCCACATTCCTTAACAACTTAATGTAGTGCTTTGAAAACCCACAAAACCTTTCAATCACTTCTATGCAACCGCCAAGTGTCTGATCCATCACCTGCATTGAAGCCTATAAATACCATTTCTTAGCTCCTTTTTTCCTTTTTTCCACTCCGTCTTCTCGTCTTCTCTTTTTTTTTCCGCATAGAACTCCAAACCCATTTCACCATTTTTTTTCCAGAAAACTCTTATTCCACCACGTCTTCTAGAAAAATGTTTTCCAAATCCATTACTGGTAACAATCTGCTCACCTTCATCACCCCCCTAACGAAAGTGAAAAGACAATGGATTTCATTCCTGATCCCTCATTTGAAAATGACAATATTGTCATTTGGGCAAAGCAAATGTTAATTCCCTACTCCATAAACAACACCCTATATGCCTTCCCCGGACCTTATCCCACCTAGAGATCACAGGCTACAAAGCTCACGCGCATTTTCCCAGGTTACTCACTTACTATGCCCTATGTGTTTGAGCAATGTTCTCTTGACCTATCTTTTATGGTCAAGCCCAATCGTGTGTTCTGATCTGCTCCACCGACTATGACCTAAGAGTATTTGGTGTGGCTTAACAAGGTTTAAGCCAAGAAGAAGAAACACTGGGAGAAACTGAGCATTTACGACATGGTCAATCTGTCCAAGACTGGTCCCAGATACAATCCATCCATGTTCCTGGCTTCGATCTTCTTCTGGGAAGGATCGATTAACACCTTTTAGCTTCCTTGCGGCATGTTGATGCCAACTTTATTCGACGTGGCCTCTATTACAAGTTTAAATCCCGCTGGCTCCACCTTCTGTCCAACCATGGAAACACAACATAAGTTCACTATCAAACACTTCACTTATAAAAATTTCATCCTTGATAACCATGAACTGCCAACGAAGACGTTTCTGACCAAGAACACATGACTTTCTTGGATTTTTGTCTTTCTTATTATGTTTTATGTTCTAGTTCTCTACAGGTGACTAAGAAGTTTGTTCCTCTGGCCATTCAACTTCATGAAGGGTGAAAGATCTCCCTCATCAAACTTATCCTGGCCAACCTCCACCAATCACTTGGAGATGCCTCATACAAACTCAAACACCTTCTTGAGAATACTAAGAGTAAGTCTTTCTTAGTCTCAGGCCCTTTCTGGCTCCTGCAATTGTGGTTGAATGCCACTTTCGAACCAAGGTTTCACATCACTCAATCTCGGGCATTGATGAAAGAGATTGAAGGTAGGGCCATCGAAGGCACCAGGTTGACCTTGACCACTCCATAAGAAAATCATGCATCCAACATCCTTCTTAAGCACATCAAACTAATTCTTAAGACTAAAGTATTTGATGCGACCATGGCTCCCTTTGTGGATCTCCTAGTTGGCCCATCTTGGCTTCAAAATAAGTTTCCCGGCTCTTCCCCTTCGACTGTTACCTTGTCGAATGCGGTTTGGGCTGCTTTTCTTACCCCCAATATCTTGTCGTCCATAATCAAAGTTGGTACTCCTGGCTACGACTTTTCTACGCAAGTTTTACCATGAAGAATTCAAAGAATGCACCAAGTTTTCTTGTAGCCAACTCTTGGAGCTCTTCACCTTTGAGTTTCACCAATCACTCAACATAATTGTTGAGTTCTATAACTGGTGGATGGAGTATTTGCTCGCTGCTTCTCAGAAGAGCATTTCTTGGCGAGGATATTTAACGCTCTCTATATTGTGCCCTAGATTCAAGAACAACAGGGTACATTTCTCTAAGTGTTATGTTTAACTTGCTTTCATCTCTTTTCTTACTCTTCAATTTCAGATGAATCTAATCATCCTGCTGATGACCACAGCGAGGAACCCTCTTATGCAAGAGAGACAAAGCGACCAGAAGAACCCAAGAAGAAGGTACTTTTCCTTCTTATACTCTCTTTCATTTTTTAAGAGAAATTTTCATACCCTTTCTCCTTCCAAATTTGAAAACGAGACCCTGAACCCCCATCCCCTAAAATAAAGAATAAAATTCGAAGATTACTACTATCCTCAGTCATGTATCACTGTCGAATCCTACCCTTACTCATTACCCCTTTTGAGCATCCCACTTATTCGACTATCTCTTTAGGTCACTCTGCAACCCTCCAAGGCCCCAGTTGAGAAAGAAAGCTCAAAGGATTCTACAACACCCCTTATCTTTTCAACATTGAGGCCTAAAGCTTCCCTAAAGCCTGATATCGGCCATAAGAAGAAAGGGACTCCCAAGAAGTCCACCTCCAAAAAAGACACTATTAAAATTCCTGCAGGCCCCTCTACCAAACCTCCAAAGACTACTCCAAAGAAAAAGGGTGAAGAAAAAAGAAAGGCACCTACTTAGCACCTGACATCCCCAGTCAATGAAGACATCACTCAACTCCAAAATAATACAATCGGAGAAGCCAATGATCGCAAGGTATGCACAAACTTCCTTTGTAACTTGTTCATTGTTCTTCTTTCAAACTCGGGCACCTTTTTCTCCTCTCTTAGGAAAATCCTGAAGTAACCAATGACCAAGAAGTGACTCCCACAGGTATCCTTCAATCCACTCCTTCCACCTCACTTTCACACATATATTGGTCAAATTTACTTGACTCTAGCATTTTAACCATTCAAACAGTCTCTCAGCCGACTAAAAATGCACCAGCTACCACTGAACAACCTCACCCTGATGTGATGATCGATGTTGAATCAAATTCAGCAAATGACATAGAAGAGGTAGACAACAATATTGCGTTTGTTCATGATAACAACCCTCCATATGACTCTCAAGCTGATAAACCAACATAACACATTGAAGGCCAAGTTGATCCCCAGTTTGAACCTGCTCCCAAATAAGAGAATCCTCAAACAAGACGTCCAAAGGTCGCCCCAACGCAAGCTGATGTGCACAATTACATGTCGAACACTTCTCTCAGTCAAACATAAATTCTAGCCCTCAAGCGAAAAAAATCCAACTGAGGCCCTTAAGAGACTGTAGAAGTTGCATAGGCTGTCAATAGATACCAAGTCGACTCACTCCTCAGATTTTCCACTGGATGATACTGGCAATTGCACCATTAATCTTCTCGTCCAACAGCTGAAAGCTAACATCTTTGAAGTTGACCTTGTTGCTGCTATCGAAGAAGATGCCAAACTTGGGAATGACATTCGGAAGCTGCTAACTGAACTCAACAAACAACAGGTGTCTGATGCCTTGCTTAAGTTTCTCTTTGAATTTGATTCCTTCTTCGATCAAGTCTACAAGGACATTGATCTCAAGCACTCTACCACTTTTGAACTTCAAGGTGCGAAGGGTGCCATTGTAGTGGCTTGGGAAGCAAACGACATGGCTGCCAAGAAGGTTGATCAACTTAAAGCTCAGCTCCAAGAATACAATGACAGAGCCTTTTTGATTGACAAAAAGATTGCTCAGCATCGTGCCAAGATCCTTGAACTCTCTAAAAAGATTAGCAGCCCAGAGAAAGAGAAATTTGAATTGGCCTTAGGATGATTACTCCCTACAAAAGAAATGATTGATGCCGAAGCCACAGAAGGATTTGAATACACCGAAGTTGTGTTATACCTAGGGCTAGAGATCACTCCTCTAGAAGATCTTCATGATCGCCTCCGTGCTAGGCTCGATCTCTCCAAATCTAAGCTAGAAGAACTTAAAGCACAATTTCCCATTTGACATGTATTTCTGTTGATCTCTTTTTTCCCTTCACTATTTTGTAATGACTTTTCCATTTTGGCACTTTTAATACCATTGTGTCAACTTTATTAGCAAATTATTCTTGTTCAATTCAAATTTCTTGTAGCATAGGCCTATACCATTTAAGGTACTAACCATTTTCCCTTAGAGTTTGTTTGTTTAAGGCTAATTCTTCAATCTCGTAAGCGTTGTTTGAAAACACTTGAAGTATTCTAAATGGCCCCTCCTAATTTGGAGACCACTTGCCTAGGGTTCGATCTCTCTGATCCATAGGCATAATAACTTTCCAAACATAGTCTCAACTTGAAAATTCCTTGGACTTAACTTTTTTACTATAGGCTTTGGCAACTTGTTCTTTTTGTCTTATCAACGTATTCAACACTGCCATCCTCTCTTCGTCTAAATCAACCATCTCATCTAACATCATCCCCCAATACTGATCTGATGGAATTTCATGTTGACGTTGAACCCAGACTAGTTGTAAATAAATCTCTACAAGCAAAACAACTTCATGCCCATAAGTCAGTCAAAATGGCATTGTGGTTGTTGCCTCTTTGAGAGACGTACGAAAAGCTCATAGGACCCAGTCTAATGTTCTATGCCAATTCTTTGGCTTCTTTCCAACACGTTTCTTGATCAAGCTAATAGTGGTTTTGTTAGTGGCTTCGACCTGCCCATTTTTCTGAGCATAATATGTCATTTAAGTTAATAATTTAATCCCCATTTCTGATTAAAACTCTTGCATCTTTCGACCAGTAAACACTTACCCTTGGTCTGTCGTAATAGTCTCAAGAACTCCAAATCTGTAAATAATGTTCTTTTCAATGAACTTAGTTATAGCCTCTTGATCAGCCTTCACTAAATGGATTGCTTCTATCCACTTCGTAAAGTAATCAAAACCTACCAATATATACTTTTGGCTTTTAGAGGACGCAAGTCGAATTTCCCCAATCAGATCAAATCCCATCCTCTAAACGGACAAGGCTTAACTATTGCACGCAACTCGCTTGCAAGGACATATTGTATGCTTGAATGGACTTGGCATTCCTGGAAACCCTTAGCGAAGCCAATGCAATCTTTCAGCATCGTAGGCCAGTAAACGCCCTAGAGACACAATAAACATTTGATCACGTGCCCCACTAGGTGAGCACCACATTCCCCACTATGGGTGTTTGAAACAACCAAATATGCCTCCTCTTCACCAAGGCATTTGAGTAACAGTCCCCCAGGGGTCTTTTTAAATAACTCATTACCAATAATTACATAATTTAAAGATCTATATTCTATCTTTAGATTTTTGACCCAACTGGGTTCTTCAAATAGTCAACCACATGTTTCCTCCAATCAGTATTGGATAGATATTCCACTGTGTAAATCTCAAAGCTCTCTGAGTCCACGGACCCTAGCTTTGTTAACGCCAAATTTGGCGGAGAAAGCCTTGTTGCTTGTACTATTCCTCATACTTCAATCAAGTCCTCTAGTTTTTCCTTAGGCACCTTATATACTGAAGCAATTTGTGCCAACTCGTTTGTTTCGCTGTTCTCATGTCTAGGAATATGCTAAATATCCACGAAGTCGAAACACTTGATCAGTCGATTCACTATAACAAAATACATGATCAAGTTTTCCTTAACATATCTATATTCTTTTGTTGTTTGCTTCATGACTAACTCAGAATATCCCTTTATTTTAACTCGTTTTCCCCCCAAATCTAAAAGATCTCGAGCCCAACTATCAAAGCTTTGTACTCAGCTTCATTATTGGAGAAAGAGCCTTCAATTTTGACCTTGAACTTCGTTGGTACCTTTTTTGGAGAAACAATCAAAACCCCAACACCAGTTCCATTGTTATGGATAGAACCATCGAAGTATAACTTCCAAGGTTCCAGTTCTAAATAAATTAAAGGTGTCTTGACCATCGCATAGTCTATGATGAAATCCATGACTACTTGACCTTTCATGGCTTTTAAAGGCACATATGTAAGGAAATATTTTGTCAATGCAAGTGCCCATTTTCCAATTCGACTATGAGAAATTGGTTTGGACAACATATGTTTAATAATATAAAAACGGGAAGATACATAAACATCAACTGGCTTTATATAATGCTTTAGCTTCATACAAGAGAAGTATAAACACAAGTACATCTTTTCAATTAGACTATACCTAGTTCCTGCATCATTTAAGACTCGACTGAGGTAATATATGGCTCTTTCGTCGCCATTATCATCCTCTTAGGATAACATACTCCCTATAGTTAAATCTGAGGCAGAAATGTACAACCTCATACATTTATTCCTAACAGGAGGGGACAAGATATGAGGATTTTCAACGTATGCGTTAATCTCGTCAAACACCTTTTGATGCTCAGGACGCCACACAAACTCTCCCTTCTTCAGGTGGAGTAGTGGTGAGAATCTTCACACTTTTCCACTGAGGTTTGATATAAACCTTCATAGAAAATTGATCTTTCCTAAGAAAGACTGTAACTCCCTCTTTTTTGACGGAGGCTTCGTCTCCTTGATGGACTTTATTTTATTCTGATTTATTTCGACCCCTTTCTTGTGGACCACAAATCCAAGAAAATCCTCTGCCTGCACACAAAAAGCACATTTAAGGGGGTTCATTTTCAGACCATGTTTTCTCACTCTTTCAAACGATTGTCTAAGGTGGTCGAGATGACCATTTCCAGACACAGATTTAATAACTATATCGTCAATGTATATTTGCATGAAGGTTTCAATATAGTCATGAAAGATAGAGTTCATCACCCTTTGATAAGTTTCTCTTGCATTATTTAAGCCAAATGACATCACTACCCATTCGTAGGTGCCTAATGCTCCTAGGTATCGAAATTACGTCTTCGACACGTCCTCATATGCAATATAAATCTGGTTATATCCAAAATACTCATCTAACATACTAAGGTACTCGAAACCCATTTCCGAGTCAACTAGCATCTCTGGGACAGGCATTGGGTATTCTTCCTTTGGGGTTGCAGCATTAAAATTTCTAAAGTCTATGCAAACCCTTAACGTTCCATTTTTCTTAATAACTGGGATGATGTTGGCAAGCCATTCGACATACCTTAAATTTCTTATGAACCTACTTTGTAGGAGTCTTTCGATCTCCGATTTTATCTTAGACATTATTTCTGGAGCAAATCGCCTTGGCGTCTGCTTGACTGGCTTCTTGCCTGCCTTTATTGGTAGCTTTAACTATACCAATTCCCTGCTTAAAACCGGCATTTCATTATAATCCCAAGCAAAATAATCTTTAAATTCTTTAAGTAATTCTATTACTTCTAACCTCAGATTTGGATCTATGATATCGTTAATACAAGTCGGCCTTCTAGTCGATCCGTCACCCAAATCTATTTCCACTAATGGATCTTGAGGTTACATCTTCGTAGTAGACGCCACCTAATCCTTCTCAAAACCTAAAGGCTCATCGTCATATACACAATCAAGCCTATGGTCTTTTCGACTGTCTCCTTTTGAACCTGCTGACTGCGGCTCTTTGAAGGACTATGGTCTGACATTGATTCGATCACCCACCTAGAACACTTCTATTTCATTGGCCTTAACAACCATGTGTGGTATCTCGGCTTCCAAAGTCACTTGAAGTATGTTTTCGGCCATGTAGGTCGTGATTCGATCTAATGCATTAAACTCAGTCATCATCACCAAGTTTGTCTCCCTAGCCTGTTAGTCGGATTGCATCTGAGTCATAGAACTTCTCCCCCATAATTTCTCACCCCCAAGTAAACCCATGGGTTGGGTGAAGGTTCAAAGATTAAAATTCCTCCTCAAGAGGCATGTAGGACAACTCTGTTGGTGCACATGGAGCTATATTTGGCAGGTTTTTGTCGAATTTTCTCCTATCTACATGGTTAACTTCAACCATGTAGTAGCCTTAGTCTGATTCAATGTTTTCAACTATACCATCTTCGCTCCAAATTGCTATTATTTTGTGCAGGGACGAAGGGACTTCCCCTATTCCATGTATCCACTCTCTTCCTAACAACAAATTGTAAGTAGCCCTTGAAACCATTACCATGAAAACCATAGGTCAACTAATGGATCCTACTGTTACATCCACCTAATGACCCCTATGGTTTGGCCAGTCTTCCCTTCATAGTTAGAAAGGACCATATTGTGGGGCTTGAGGTCAATATCATACTTCCCTATTTTTTCTAGCAAGAAATATGGCATCGAGTTTACCGTTGCCCCACCGTCCACCAATATTTTATTCACGGTGGTATTTTTGACCTTAGCCCTTATAAAAAGAGGCTTTAAGTGGTTCTTCATCCCTTCATGGGGTCTCTCAAAGAATTCATTCTGCTCTTCGATACACTCATTATCCATCACAAAATAACATATTGGCTTGTGCTTTGCCAGCTTCTCTTCCTTATAATCTTCATTATTAGCAACCTCAGCCACGCGGTCGTACTCATAAGGGAGTACAAAAACCATATTGCATAAGACGTTGAGATCTCCTTCCGACCTAGAATCAAAGTTATCTATTATCAAATCGTCTTTATTTTCCTGCTCATTTTCCTTGCCCTTCCTTTTGTCAGGCTTGTCTTAGGAGAGAACAATTTTCTTCCTACTAGTTTTTTCGTCTGATCATTCACTAGCTTCTGGTGTTGCTTAGTGCTACTCGACTCAACAACATCTCTTTATGCTTTCTTCTTCCTCTGAAACCTTCCTCATTGCATCCTCATCATGGGATTCTATCCCTTATAATTAGCACTGGACCCGTAAGAGCGCCTTTCTGAAATTTGGAAACTTTTCTTGTAGGTCATAGAAGATCCTTAACCAATCTCGAAATTCCTCCATTTTAGATTCCTATCATGTTCTCTTCCAGCAGGTTTAGTCCATTTCCCCTAAGGGGCATTGGTTGTAGGCTTATAAGTATTGGGCCTAGCCTTCTAAGGTCCAAACGCATGTTCCTTTCTCTATGGCACTCCTCTCTTATTAAAGTAGTACTGAGGCCTGTCCTTCTTCTCATTTTCCTTCTCCTTGGCTCTCTGAGTGCTCTCGACCTTTTTAAGATCCTTCTTGTCGAACACATCACTACAACAAGGGAACAACATCACCTCGGAGTCGTCAGTCTGACACCTGCATAGGAATCCCACGAGACTTTCAACAACTTTGAGAAAGACAACTTCAATTTGATTCTCACTCTCTTCAAATTCATCCATGTCGAAATCTTCAGTGATTTCAACCATGTTAACAACTGTAGGCTCCATGTAACTAGCATATACAACCTACAGTGGGTCAAAATCAATCTTCATGGGAGCTTTCCCTTAGCAAATTTGAGTCTGCCTTTGTTCAATGCATTCTCCATAAGATCCCTGAAAAGGAAATATTGTTAGGTTTTATGTCCTAAGAAATTGTGATACTTAAGAAACCCTCATTTCTTTCTCTGTTCTAATGGTGGCACTTTTGCGCCCGGAGGCATAAGTACCTAACCATCTAAAAGAAACAGATCGAAAATCTCATCACATTTGGTCACGTCGAAGGTGTAAGTTTTCTTAGGGGATTTATAATTTTCTTTAGGCTCTGTAGGATTCTTCCCATTTGCAGGTGTAAGCAACCTACGCACATATGGGGGACCTGGCTTTAACTCAGTCACATCAACCTCAGACTCTTTGACATGATTATATTTGACCTCATACACTATGTCTTGGTCTTCCATGTCAACATAAGTTATTCTCTCTCTTTTACCTTTACTCACTCTGGCCTTCCCGACTTCAATCTTTCTACCTGCCTAACTTTGTCTTCCAACTGGGTCATATCTCTTAAATATTGAGTGTCTAATTTCTTCAAATGGAATAATCTAGCCCTCCAACAGCCATTTCGACAAACTCATGTTCAGGAACTTGGTTGAAGCACCTCGTTTTCAGTAAACATAGCCGATTTAGGTAATCATCAATCGACTCAACAAACTTTCGCTTGACGTTTGACAATTCCTTCAAATTAATCTTAGATTGTCCCATGTAGAACTACTCATGGAATAACCTCTCTAGACGTGCCCAATCATGGATTGAATGAGAAGGTAAAGTGGTAAAACATGTGAAAGCATTCTTTATTAGAGAACTAGGGAAGTATCTCATCCTCAGGTTCTCATTGTTAGCAATGTCACCTGCCTCCGTCAGGTAATGAGCAATGTGTTCGACAGTATAGTCGTCTGTGTCACCGACGAATTTTGTAAATTTAGGGACTTTCCATCCCCCTGGTAATTCAGTTTGTAACACATACTCTGATATGGGAGATGTGTAGTTTGGCCTTTGTAGGCCCGTATTAACTCCATTTTAAGCCATTATCCTTTCAACAATGGTTGTTAAGTTATTTTCTCCCAACATATTTCCCTATCGAACTTGATGGACCACTTGGTCAACATTCTGGTTTTGATTAACAACTATCATATGTGGATTACCCTCCCCAATAGGTATATCTTATTCGGCCAATTGGGGGTTCCTCTCTTGTCCTTGGTTCATAGTATTCTCTTCTAATATTACCCCCTGGTTTCGAACCTACTTAACAATTTAAGGTAGGGTGACTGGTTGAATCTGCACTGTGGGAGCACAAAAAAAATCAACAACTATGGTCATTTGAGTTGTGAATTATTGGTAACTTTGATTCGTATTCTGAATCAATGGGTTAAATATTGTACCCATCTATTGGGTTAGTATGTTCCCCATTTCATGGTTACTCTCATCCATTTGTTGTCGCATTGCCATAACATAATTTGTTGTTAAAGCAGGCATTACTTGGGAACCAAATCCCAACCCTATATTGGGTGGCATATTTTGACAATGGTTGCCTATGGATGAGCCAGATGCCATAATAGGGGTATATATATTTGCATCATTATCCACAAATGTTGAAAGGTTATTTTGTAAACTTTTCATCACTTTTGTTGGCATTCCAAAAGGTTGTTCACACCCTGGTACGAGCATTGTAAAGCTTATGGAAAAAGGCCTATAGTCTGATGCCAAGATTTGCCTTGGAGTCACTAGGTTACTATGAGGTATTAGGGACGAAACCATCCATTCAGGTAGAGTTATCGGTACCATCATTGTTGATGGTGTTACTGTAGCACTATTAGTCGAAGGAATGGGTTCAGTTATAGTTGCACAAACTGTTCCCGTCCCATCGCTATTAGAAGGTTGGTCTCCATTGTTATTCTTAGGATTCACCATTCTTCTAAGATATCTTCTAACAGGTCTCCTTACTTGTCTCTTTGTTATTTCTCCTCACCTTAATCTCATACACACTCGTACATAGGATGAGAAGTTGATGAAAACACAAATGAAAATTCTGATTTTAAAAACACAAATAATTAAAAAAAACAAAAAACAGTCCCGTTGGGTGTGCCAATTTGTTTAATGGGAAATTTGGTAAATAAATACAAGTTTCTATTAATAGTTAAGGGATCAAACTCGAAAATCTCCCAGACATATTTGTGTGTTTTTATGACTGGTGAAAAACCAAAATTGCTGGAAAATGATTATTGTGATTGCTTGTAATAAGAAAAATTTTAGGGAATAAAAGGACTATAAGAAGAATGCAAGTAAAGTAAAGACTTTGAAATCAAAAAGGAAAGTGCGGGAAAAGAAAAGGCTGAAATTGAAGTGCAAGTGATGTAAATTGATAGGAAAAGTAAAGGAATTTGAAAGGAAAGTTAATGCATAAAAAAGACTTTTAATGTAAAGTTGCTTGAAATGTATTACATCTTTCCTCACTCGTTTCTCAACACGCGGGTACTTTGAGTTTGCAGAAATGTGTATAATTGTGGACCCCTTACAAAATGAACTTAAGTATCCTTATATACTACTCTATGGTAAATGTCTAAGAATGGTAAACTACTTCTGTGGTGACACGTCCCAAGTTCATGCAGTAGTTTTCCTCGACATGCCCCCACGTGTTTATGAATAACCGTCGATGCCAACTCAGTTTCCGTGTTGTGATATCATTTGAATTTCCTAACTTCTTTGTTGGGAACCAAAACTGACTACCGTCATTGAAGTATGTGATATCGACTATGTTAAGCTAACATATTTTGTTGCATTGTCCATTGTAATGATGAACTCCACATGTGGTGACTGAGTTGACATTGCTTTCATTGTAGTGATGAACTCTAACCTTAGCCAACATAGCACAATTTCACTAAGTCCCTAAGTTCTTCACAACGTCTTTCGACCTTGCCACCTTCGACCAATATCACTCTATGTGAATTTCTACCTTAAGTCATATTAGTCATGTGGACCCATTCTATCTTTGACCTTCCACGTGTCATATTCATAACTTTTCTCATTAGTAGTTGCCACTTATGGTATGGTCAAAAAATAAAGTATAACACATGGATGAATTCTTTCGTGTCTCTCAATGTAAAACAACAAAGCGAATATGGGATACATTGGTAGAAACCCATGAAGAAACTGCTGAAGTGAAGAGATCTAGATTGAATACTTTGAGTCAATAGTATGAGTTGTTTATAATGAAGCCTGGAGAGTCAATCCTCGCATTTGAAAAGATATTTATACACTTGACCAATCACTTGATTGCTTTCGGTAAGACTTTTACTAACGATGATCTTAATCTTAAATTTCTTAGGTCTTTAACCAGGGAATGGAAACCAAAGGTGACAGTAATATCGGAAAAGAAAAGTCTTTCTACTATGACATTCCACATCTTTATTCGGAAAACTTCAAGAGCATGAACTTGAACTTAGAAGACTTCAAAAGCATGAGAATTAAGAGAAGAAACCCAAAGGCATTGCTTTGAAAGTTGACATAAAAGAAGAACAAGAAGAAGATGCTCTAGAAAAAGATGAAAACTCCATGCTCCTTGTAAAAAGACTTGGTAAGTTATTTGGAAATAATGATAAATCCTTGAATTATGCAAAAACAATTTTTTTTAGGAAAAAAGATGCTTCCACTTCAACACCAAATGTCACTTGCTATGAATGTGGAAAGCAAGAAAACATAAAGACGGATTGTCCAAAACTCACCAAGAAGGACGACTTCAAAAGTAGAAAAGAGACAACATCCAAAATAGCCTACATTGCATGGAAATACAATGAAATAAGTTCATCATCTGATTCGGAAAGTGAAAAATATGCAAATCTTGCTTTGATGGTATCACACCATTTCAATGGTGAAGATGAAAAGGTTAGTAATGATTTTTCCCTTTACGATAATGATGCACGAGGTGTTATAGATGAACTACTCAATGAATAAAATATTGACACCATGGAAAAAGATTTTGACGTTGAAAAACAAAAACATAATTTTACATGCAAAGAGTGTGAGCCACTTTCTTTCCAAATTTTCCAATTGAAAAGAGTTCTTGAAAGATATTAAAAAGAACAAATTGGATTGGATGGCATCCTTAGTCAACAAAGATATTCAAATGATAAAAGTGGAATGGTTATTCTAAATTTAATAAACTAAGTTCTAGTAAAAATTATCTTTGTTCAGGCTAGTGATCAATCCACTAAAGAGAAACTGAACAAAGCAAACAATGTTCATCATTATCCTAAAAGGAAAATATTTGTTAAGAAGAAATCTTATGTTCCTAGATATATAAGTAATTTTTTTCCTACTTATTTCTATTATGGTATAGTTGATCACACACCTAATGCTTGCTATGTATGGAACTTTAGTGTGGTAAGTAGGCATTATGCGTGGGTCAAGAAAGTAACTAATTATGAATGACCCAAGATAATTTGGGTACCTAACAAAACCTAATTTGTGTTTGTAGGTCTGCTTGAAAACCTATACAAATCTATGGTATCTCAATAGTTGTTTTTCTAAGCATGTGACGGGAGATATCAACAAATTTTCATCTCTAGTCCTAAAAGACAAGGGTATGTCACTTATGGATATAACAACAAAGGAAAAATTATTGGCATAGGAAAATTTGGAGCACCACCTTTCACATCCATTGAAGATGTTCTTTATGTTGAAGGACTAAAGCACAATCTTCTAAGTATAAGCCAACTTTGTGACAAAAGCTTCAAGATCAAGTTCACCAAGGATGAATGCTTGATTGAAGATGAAGCCACTAACGAGGTAAAACTCAAAGGTAAAAGATTTAATAATATATTCATGATTTCTTTAGATGATTTATCTTTTAAATTAAAATGTCTCATGGTAAACAACAATGACTCATGACTTTGGCATAAAATAGTTGCCCATATTTATATGGAACATTTAAACAAACTATTCAAGCATAATCTTATCATTGGGTTACCTAAGATAAAGTTTGTCAAAGATAAATTATGTGATGCCTGTCAAAAGGGAAAACAAACCAAATCAACTTTCAAACTTAAGAATGTGGTGTCTACTTCAAGGCCACTATACTTGTTGCATATGGACTTGTCTGGTCCATCAAGAACTAGAAGCTTCAGAGTTAATGTATATGCTTTAGTTATTGTTGATGACCTTTCTAGATTTTCTTGGACATTCTTTTTAGTGCAGAAAAGTGATATATTCAAGGCCTTCAAGAGATATGCAAAGAAAGTTCAAATTAAAAATCACTAAAAATTGCCTCCATAAGAAGCGATCATGGTGGAGAGTTCCAAAATGCACAATTTGAAGAGTTTTATTAAGAACATGGATCTTCCATAATTTTTCAGCACCAATGACTCCACAACAAAATGGAGTAGTGGAAAGAAAGAATCAGTCTCTAGTAGAAATTGCAAGAACAATGCTTATTGATTCAAATCTACCAAAATATTTTTGGGCGGATGCGGTAAGCACGACATGCTCTGTAAGTAATCGGGTTATTATAAGGTCAATATTGAAAAAGACTCCTTATGAACTCTTCATGGGAATAAAGCTAAACATTGCTCACTTTTACATCTTTGGATGCAAGTGCTTTGTCCTAAACAATGAAAAAGACAATCTCGGTAAGTTTGACGAGAAGTCCGACGAAGGTATTTTTCTTGATTACTCTCTTAAAAGTAAAGCTTATAGAATTTATAATAAAATAACTTTAACTATAGAAGAATCTATGCATGTTTCTTTTTATAAATCTAACCCCTCTAAGGAGGATATAGTTATTTGTGATTATAATGATGATTTTTTAGAAGTTCCTATGAAATATGTTTCCAAAGTCAACAATGATGATCAATTAGAACATAAAGAGAAACCAATCCAACAAGAGACAAATCATGGTGATATTCCTAAAGAATGGAGAACCCATTGTGATAACTCAATTGACAAAGTTATTGGAGATGATTCAAGGAGTTGCAACAATACTAAATCCCAAGGATTCTTGCTTGAATATGGCATTTGTTTCTCAAATAGAACCTTCGAAATTTGATGAAGCCTTAGAAGATGATCAATGGATACTTTCCATGCAAGAAGAATTAAATCAATTTGAAAGAAATCAAGTTTGGGAAATTGTTCCTAGGTCAAATGGTAAACACATCATATATACCAAATGGGTGTTTAAGAACAAACTTGACGAGAATGGTATAATTGTTCGAAACAAAGCAAGGTTTGTGGCCCAAGGTTACAATCAAGAAGGAATCGACTTGGAAGAAACATTCGCTCTGGTTGCAGTGTTAGAAGTTATTCGTTTATTACTTGTTTATGCTTCTTCATTAAATTTTTCAGTTATTCCAAATGGACGTCAAGAGCGCTTTCTTGAATGGATACATCAATGAGGAATTCTATGCTAAACAACCTCCCGGTTTTGAAGACTTCAATAACCATTCACATGTCTTCAAGTTGAAAAAGGATCTTTATGGCTTAAAGCAAGTACTAATAGAATGGTATGATAGACTTAGCAAATTTCTATGTGAAGGAGGATTTGAAAAAAGGTAAAGTTGATAATACTTTGTTTATTAAGAAAATTGAAAATCACACTTTATTGGTTCAAGTCTATGTTGACGGCATCATATTCGGTTCAACAAACAAAGAAATATGTGAAAAAATTTCATTGATGATGCAATGAGAGTTCGAGATGTCTATGAGATGAACTATTTTCTTGGACTTCAAATTAAGCAACTAAAGAATGACATCTTCATCAACCAATCCAAGTATTGCAAAAATTTGTTGAAAATATTTGATATGGACAATTGCAAAGAAATGGCTACTCCAATGGGATCCAGAACGTATGTAGATTAAGATGATTCGGGTGTTTCAATTGATATCACTAAATATCGAGGTATGATTGGTTCATTATTGTATTTGATGGCAAGTCGTCCTGACATCATGTTTAGTGTTTGTTTGTGTGTTTATTTTCAAGCTAATTCAAAGGAATCTCATATCTCTTTCATTAAAAGGATTATGAAGTATCTCAAAGGAACAACCAATGTTGGTCTATGGTATCTAAAAGGAAAAAATTTCAATTTAATTGGTTATTCTGTCGCGTATCATGCAGGTAGTAAAACTGATATAAAAAGCATGAGTGGTACTTGCTACATCCTACAAAATGCATTAGTATCGTGGGCTTGCAAGAAACAAGCATGTGTCGGTCTTAGCACTGCATAAGAATAACACATAGAAGTGGGTAGTTGTTGTGTACAAATTATTTGACTTAAGCAACAACTTCGTGACTACAAACTCGATCTAGGATGCGTTCCACTATGATGCAAAAAACACAAGTGCAATCAACATAAAAAAGAGTTCGATTATGCACTCAAGAACCAAACACATTGACATTCGACATCACTTTATTTGTGACCATGTTCTTCAAAGAAATGTTGAAGTTACGTTCTTTGATACACATAATCAATTGGAAGATATATTCATTAACCCTTTGGCAAGAAATGCTTTTTACAAAATCAGGAGAGAGTTGTGAATCCTGGATGAAAGGGACATATGATAAACCTACAAAGCTTACTAAAAGGTACATAACATGTTATCTTCTTTATAATTTTCTCATGAATTTCACAATTTCATTTGTGCAATTGTTAAATTATTATCTATACTTACCTTCTCTTTATGGGGTTTTAAATCATTTATATGTTTGTATATAATGCTATATGAGATTATGTAATTTTATGTATGTACTATATGTTTTAATATGATTATGTGGAATCATTATTTCAAAAAATTAAAAAAAAATCAGAATCTTCCAGCATGCAATCGATTGTCACAAAGAATTAATCGGTTTCATGCGCAGAAAGTGCAATTTTCATTTGGCAGAATGCATATCACCTTTATGACAATCAATTGTTGCTTTTGTTGTCTCAGAGTGTATTTCATTTTTCTTTTTTAACTTGTGACAATCGATTATTGCATGGTGCAACCAATTGCCACTGCATCTTTTTCTCATTCCATAATGCTCGTGTATTTGGTTATGATGGAAACCTTTTATTTTTTCAATACTTTTGTTTTATTATCAATTATTGTTATTATTTAAATCATGTTGGATCAAAATCATTAATAGTGGGTCTATTAGGCTCTCTTACAAGTTTTTCATCTTTTCCCTTATAGCACGGGACTACTAAATCCAATATCTCTTCATTCTACGTTATTATAATTTATTCATTATATATGGTCCAACTTGCATAAAGTTCTTTTCATATGGTCTAACTTGTATTTAATTTTGTTTTATTATAGTTTATTACAATTTATTTCATTCTTGGTTGGTCCAATCACATTGATCCATTTGCACTCTATAACCAAACCTCTTGATAAAACCCACCGTTCATTCAAGAAATTTGCAGCATCCTCACTGCTTTGTTGACAGTCGTGCCCCTTCCCTCTTCCTCTCAAAAATACCCACTTCATCTTCAACCTCCAAAAATCCACTTCCATCTCTCCATCATATCTTCATCAAGAAAAGGAAAGTAAAAAGGCTCATCCTCCAAGCAAGGTGATGAAGCAAGAAGACTTGTTCCATCCAATAAGCTAAGAGAAAGGTTTGTAGATTTCTTCAAATCCAAGATGATTCTTGCTCTCAAGTTTAGCAACCTTGATAATTTTTTCTCTGAATGCTTTAGTTTTCCAAATCTGCTTAGAGATCATGGTATAAATGAGTTGATAGGAAGCTATATGACCTATTACCCGAATTTAGTAAGAGTTTTCTACTGTAATATGGAGTTGAAAAATGATACTATAACTTCAAATGTTAAAGGGGTACCAATTTCTTTTACCGTGAAAGAGTTAGGAGAGGCTTTAGATATCTCTTATGAAGGTGCTAAAATTAAGATCAATCATAATGCAAATTTACCTGGATATGACAAAAATAAATTTTATTATGGAATTGCTAGGATTTATGAACAAGAATTCTTTCAGAAAAGTAAGAAAATTGTTGGTGGTAATCCAGAAAGAAACTCACGGGCGACTGTAATTTTTACCATTGATTACAAATTGATTCACTATTTTATTGCTTATGTTGTAGTGTCAAAGTTCTCAAATTTCTCAATTGTTAATGACTGTGAGATGCATATTCTCTATGCAATAAATAACATCAGTTTTTTTAGAAAAAATAACCTGAATATGTAAAATGAAAGGAAGGTTGATATGGTCCCTCCGGAGAATGAAGTCACTCCAAGGAAAGTGTGCAACACCAAGACGAGTGTCAAACTTGATCCGGCGGCACGAATAATTACCTATATCAATCCCCCTCAAAAAAACCAACCAATAAGAAGTTTTCAATCATCAAGTGCTTAACTATATGCACTACATGAACTCTCACATTAGTAACCAAATTTCTCAACTCTCCATACAAATGAACATACCTCCATATGGATTTACTCCTTATCACTACCCTTTTGTCCAAAATGAAGACCAAGACAACAACAATGATGATGAGATGAACCAAGATTAGGAATCTTTATTCTATGCTTTCTTTTGTGTTAGAATGTTAAAGTATTATGTTCTCTTATGTTATCTTTCATGTCTTTAAGAACATGTTGTTTTTAGTTTTATTGTGTTAAGTACTATCTTTCCTTGTATGTTGCTAAGAAAAAATGTTTTGGTGTTATGTTGTTTGAGTATTATGTTATGTCCTACCTTTGCTTTGATTAAGTTCCTTGTCTCTTATACTATTACCTTTACTTTCATGATTATGTTTCATATTAATTTCCTCATTCTTTTTGATAATGCTAAATGTGGATAGAAATATATACCATTATATGCTTGTATGCTTGTTATTTACTCACTAACTTTTATTAAAAGTCAAGAAAGAGTTATCAAGTTTAGGGGGAGATTCTCAAGTATATGGATATAAGAGTAAGGGGGAGTCTTGGTGAACCTAAGCAAATGAACATGAAGATATCAATGTCAAATTTCATGGTTGTCATCATCAAAAAGAGGGAGAATGTGAAGATAAGCTTCCAACATGTTTTAATGAAGACAAACTCAATAATTTCATTATCAAAGAAGGATAAAAAGATCTTGAAGACTTGACCTTATTTACAAGATTGTGTTCATCATATAAGGTATATGAAATTCTTAACATATCCAATCTCAGTTCTCAAAGTCTTTTAATCATACATTTGAACCATGATAAATCATTTTCAAACATAATCTATTAACTTGGAAAATTCAATAGGTATTGCATACGTTTGCTTCAATTAACTTAGAAAAATTTCAGTTTTTTAAGCATTACAATCGATTGCACAAAAGCAAAAATTGATTGATTTCATCTCTACTAAATTTAAAAATGTGTTTTCCAGACATGGCAAGTGATTGTTATCCTGATGCAATCGATTGTCAAAGGCTTATTTTGAAGATTTTTAAACGTTACAGGTATGACAATCGAATGTCATTAACTGGAACTTTTCTGAAAACTGCATTATTTCTCAACACATTTTCATCAAACCTTTTCATGACATCCTTTCCTTATCAATGCATTATCATTTTTA
Source organism: Lathyrus oleraceus (assembly GCF_024323335.1). Taxonomy (NCBI): domain Eukaryota; kingdom Viridiplantae; phylum Streptophyta; class Magnoliopsida; order Fabales; family Fabaceae; genus Lathyrus; species Lathyrus oleraceus. The sequence goes on from NC_066583.1 coordinate 183,494,030, forward strand.
AAAATTCTTGCAACCATTGCCATGATTTATGAATGGTTGTTTCACCACTATAAATATAATTCAAAATTTCATTTTACATTCACCTCTTTCAAAATAATTATCAAATCTCTCTGCAAAAAAATTCATAATGAAATTTTCATAATTAGATACTTTGTGAAACACATTTTCATATCATATTCATCAAAGTATCATCGAGTACTTAGAGAGTAATTGTTAATGAATCTTCATACTTGAAAGGGAATAAGACTTTATTCTTTTGAATAAAAATCTTAACCATTCTACAAACTTCACTTATTTCTATCTATTATATTTGTTACAAACTCCCAAGTATCAAGAATTGTTTGGTACTACGAGGGATCTATAAGAAGGTGGATTGTATCTTCTTGTAGAGACATTTACTTATTGTCCAGGATTGTTGGACATAAGTGTGTTGTAAATCACAAGAGGGTTGTTCTTGGTGATTATGTTAGAGTCTTGTATAGGAAGACTAATATTGTCTTGTACATAAGATCTAACAATATTAAAATAGCTTACTACATAAGGAGACTGAAGTACTCTTAAATTGTGAGGGGAACTAGGATATATCACCGATGTTCTTTACATTTTCTGCACCTACCACTTTCTAAACATCAATGAACTAGAAAATTAAAGCAACACTTATTCTAAACAAAAAATCTGTCAAAGAACCTAATTCACCCCCCTCTTAGGTGCACTCTACACTTACACACTCCTTGTTCGAGGTGAGCCCGTGATTAATGTTCTTATTTTTTAGGTCCTTTTCTTCCATACTCTGATTATTCCTTTTGTATCTTTTAGGATTATGGGTTTTTGGATTCTTCTCTTTAGATTCCTTAGCTTGATTACATAGTTGTAGCCATTGAACACTCTAAAGATACTGACACCATTAGAATTGAAGAAAGCTTCAAAGTAGTTTAGAGGCACAAGAGTTGCGTCTGACTGAAAGAAACTCTGAACAAGAGTTAGAACAGGCTCTGAAAGCTCAGACTCTGAAACCTTCTTTGGGCAAGAAGAACCATAAGCAAGCATGGTTAGACAACATAAAGAAGTATGATGGTGGTGTTAAAAAGTTAAAACTCTCCAATTCTGATAAGAAACATTAGAATTTTCAAAGGGGAAGTGATAAGTTTGACAAGAGAAACATTCAGTGATACAGTTGCAACAAGTTTGGCCATTTTGTTGTTGATTACTGGTCAAACAAGGTTAGCAAGGGTGAAAAAGCCAACATAGCCAGAGCAGATTCTAATGATGAACTTGTGCTATTGTTGGAATCTAATAATGTAGGTGGATCATTGGTAGACTGGTGGTATATGGACAATGGATGCTCAAATCACATAAACGAAAACAAGCAACGACTAGTTGATTTTGACTCTGGTAAAAGGACCAAGATCAAATGTGTTTATCATGAGTACATGAATGCTAAAGGAATGGGAAATATCAAATTTAAGTTGAACAATGGAAAAATTGTACTAATCAAGGATGTATGGTATATTCCTAACATGAATAGCAATCTGATGAGTGTAGGTCAGCTGATTGAAAAAGTTTTTTAGTAACCATGAAGGACAATCTCTTGAAGTTATATGACTGTAATCAAAAGTTGATTATGCAGTCTGAGCTGGGAAGAAATAAAACATTCAAGGTTAATGTTGCAACATCATACACTCCCTGCCTTATTGCAAGAAATAATGAAGGGGAAAGTGAGTTATGGCACAAGAGATTGGGGCATATGAACTACAAAAGCTTATGGAATATGAGTTCAAAGAATCTGGTACATTGAATTCCTAAGATTTTGGCACTAGAGAAATCATGTGATATATGCATAAGAGGAAAACAACAAAGATTGTCATTCTCATCAGAAATGCTTCCAAGAGCAACTCATGCTTTGGGTGTGGTGCACTCTGATGTATGTGATCCATTTGAGGTACTTTCACTTGGAGGGAACAAGTACACTGTGTCATTTGTGGATGAATTCATAAGAATGACATGGGTAACACTCATTAAGTTCAAACTTGAGGTGTTTGCTGAGTTCCAGAAGTTCAAAGTGAAGGCTGAAAATCATAGTGAACAAAGGTTGAAGATCCTCAAAATTGATGGTGGAGGTGAGTTCAACTCAACAGAGTTTAAGAAGTTATATGAGGGATATGGTATTGAGCATGACGTGACTGCTTCATACACTCCACATCATAATGGTCTTTCTGGAATGAGAAATAGAACTCTTCTTGACATGACAAGAAGCATGTCGAAGAAGAAGAATCTGCCTAAGCAATTAGGGGTGAAGCAATTACTACTTCAGTATATGTGCTCAACAAATATCCATTAATGAAGTTAAAGGAAGTAGTTCCTATTGATAAGTGGACTGAAAAAAAGCAAAGTGTCATCCATTTCAAGGTGTTTGATTCAGTATGTTATAAACATATACCAGATGCTACTATAGGGAAATTGGATGATAGAAGCAAGGTCATGTTACATATAGGTTACCACATTACATGAGCTTATAAGTTCTATTGTCCAGTCACCAACAAAGTTGAAGTCAACAAAGATTTCATAGTGAAGGAATCTGAAACATGGGATTGGAGAAAGTCTCAATCCAACTCTAGTGCAGTGTCAACACTAGAGTATGATTCTGTCTCTGAAGGATATTCTGCCTCTGAGGAGATTCTGCCTTTGAAGGTGATTCTGACTCTAAAAGAGAGTCTGAAGTTGAAGATGACTCTGACTCTGAAGATGGCTCTGACTCTGAAGGTGAGTTTGAAGGTGACTCTGACTCTGATGGTGGATCTGATTCTGAAGGTGATCCAGCCTCTGAAGGTGGTCCAACCTCTGAAGGTGGTCTAACATCTGAAGGTGGAACTTCTGAAGGTTTCTAGAGACCACAAAGAGTTAGACAGATACCAAAGAGACTTGCAAATGTTGAGTTGCTGCAAGCTACTGAGATTGATTTTGAAGGAGAGGTCATACAAAGTGTCGTGATGGTAGACTCTAAACCTGTCAACATCAATGAGGCTCTCAAGATGAAGGTGTGGGTGAGCACAATGAAGGAAGAGCTTCATGCCATTGAAAGAAACAAGACATGGAATTGGCTGTTTTACCTCAAAATAAAAAATCCATCAATGTGAGATGAGTTTTCAAGATAAAGCTGAAGCCAGATTGTTCAGTTTCCAAGCATAAGGAAAGGTTAGTAGCTAGAGGATTTCTACAAAAGTTAGGTTTAGACTATTTTGACATATTTTCACCCATAGCTAGATGATGAAACCATAAGGTTGGTTATTACTATAGTTGCAAATAGGAATTGGCCTCTGATACATTTAAACGTAAAGTCATCTTTTCTGAATGGTCCATTACAAGAAAAAGTTTATGTATTACAACCTCCTAGATTTGTGAAAGAGAATAAAAAAGGGACGGTGTACAAGTTGCATAAGGCCTTGTATGGGATGAAACAAGCTCCAACGGCTTGAAATATGAAGATTGATTTATTTTTTCAAGCATCTTAGATTCAAGAAATGTGAAATGGAATATGGTGTGTATGTACAACATACTTCTGATGGCAATGTGATTCTGGCGTGTCTTTATGTAGATGACATACTTTTGAGAGGAAATTGTATTTCTGAGATAAACAAGTTCAAGAAAGTGTTGATGAATGCATTTGATATGACTGGCCTTGGAAATATGATATATTTTCAAGGGATTGAGATTTTGCATTATGAGAAGGGAATCATTATGCATCAACTGAAGTATGAACTTGAGTTGCTGAAGATATTTATGCTGATGAATTGTAAGTCTGCAGTCACACCTGCTGAGACAAATCATAATCTGGACTCTGATGATAATGGTGAGGATGTAGATGCTACAACCTTCAAACAGTTGGTTGGTTGTTTGTGATATCTGCGTAACACCAGACTGACGTATGTTATGCAATTGGAATGGTGAGTAGGTTTATGAGCAAACCAATGTGGTCACAATACCAAGCTGAAACTAGGATCTGAGGTATGTAAAAGGAACTCTGAGGCATGAATTTTTTTCATCTGGAGTGTCAGATACCTTGAGTTGATATGATACTCAGACTCTGACTACTATGGTGACAAAGTGGACATAAGAAACACTACATGATACATGTTCATGTATATGAGAGCCCCCATTTCTTGGTGTTCCAATTTTAAAGTTGTGAAGCTGAATACATAGTTGATGCTTTGTCAGCTTGTCAAGCTGTTTGACTGATGAATTTGTTGCAGGAACTGAAGTTCAAAGTGAGCAAACCAGTCAGATTGATGACTGACAATGAATCTTCCATAAGTCTTGCTAAGAATCTAATGTTTCATGGAAGAAGCAAGCACATTGATACCAAGTACTATTTTTTGTGCAATCAGGTCCAGAATGGAGTACTTGAGGTTGTTCATGTCACCATTCGAAAGCAACTTGCAGATGTGCTGACCAATGCAATAAAATCTGAACACTTCATCAATTTGAGGTATGAAATTGATGTTGTTGATTTTTAGACTTGAGTATGAATTAAGGGATAATGTTGTAATGTAATTCAGATTCAAGTGGTTCATTTGCATTTAGTTTACATTTGAGTTTGCATTTGATTTGAGTTTCATTTGGGTGAATGTATAAAACCCAAATGTTAGCTGAATTTGTAATAAAATCTTGCATTTGAGAACTTTTTTGAAAGTTAGTTACATTTAATAATCTCTTTCTCTTCTCTGCAATGTTTCTTCATCTTCATCTTCTTGTGCATTGTTAATGGATGTTCATTGTTGAATTTCAACAAAATTAATTTAATTTGTTAAAGATTTTTTGTTTTAGAGAAGACAATAATTATACTTATAAGCTAATCAATCAAAAGTTCAATGTCAATGATCTCTGTTTTGATGACATTTCATATAGGGGTGGCAAACGGGCATGCCCGCCCCATTTAGGCCCACCCCGCAAAAGCCCGCAAAAAAACGGGGCGGGGCGGGGCGGTCATAGTTGAGGATATGGGCATAAAACTTAGACCCGCCTCGCAAAAAAGTGAGGGCGGGGCGGGGAAAACCCGCGGGCACTGCATTCTTTAAGCTTAAAAATGCAAAAATTTATGTAAATACACGTGCCCGCAAAAGCCCGCGAAAAAAACGGGGCGGGGCGGACACATTTGAGAGTGAGGGCCTAAATCCTTGGCCCACCCCGCACAAAAGTGCGGGCAAAACGGACATGCCCCGCGGACCGAGTCCGTTTTGCCACCCCTAATTTCATACCACATTTTACCATCTATGACTTTGAAAGAAATAGTTATTTCATTTTCAATGACTACTTCTTTTTTACCATCTTAAATTTGTTTTTATGATAATAAGATTTAGTTGTTTCATTTGTATTACATTACACTTTATTTCCTTTATTTTTGGTTTTAATCATCGGGCTTTTCTAGAAAAGATTTTTAACGAGTAAGTTGCTACTACTCGTTTCTTTCTACCCCTGACCATTGACACCATCTCTCAAGTTTGATATTATATATATATATATATATATATATATATATATATATATATATATATATATATATATATATATATATATATATATATATATATATATATATATATATATATATATATATATATATATATATATATATATATATATATATATATATATATATATATATATATATATATATATATATATATATATATATATCTTTTAGGGAGCTTGAGATGATGGGTATTGCTCATGGAGTTTCACTTAGTTGAGATGTTGATGAACATGTGGTTGTTTTCAAAAACAAAAATGAATATTTTATGTGATAAACAACTTTTTTCTTCTTCTTTTTTTACACACGACAAACAACTTATGAACAATCATTACTAATTTAAGGAAAATAGGGTTTTCAAGATGATTTGAGAAATGATTTGTAAACTAAAACAATAATAAGATAAGGTTGAATTGTAACAATGATAAAATGCAACTACTATTACCACACGCATATAATAATTAATTAAAACTTATAATATTTTCTGTTATAATATATTTAGCTTAGAGAAAATATAGTTGTGATATTACCTATTTACATATTATCCTTCAATTTTATTAGATGCCATAAGCACTAATATTTCATTTAAAATTTAAATATTTCTGTAATTTAAATATTTTTGTAAATATAAATACTACCATTATTATATTTTTCAAATTTAATATTTTAATTTTGAGATAATAGAAGTTTGCCGATTAGAAACCCCAACTAAAAGAGGAAAACTTAGTCCTAAAAGTGTGAAACTAAGGGCTAATTAATTGAAACATAAATAAATTCAGTTTTAGGAATAATTAAAATAAAATCATATACTAATTAAAATAAGAGATTAATTATTATACACTGTCATTACACTGTCAATACACAGGGCCGATCCTGTGCAAGTGCAACACAGAGCTCCAAATATTAGAGGGTCCAATTTTTTGAAAATTTCAATTTTTTTTATAAATATTAATAAAAATAAATAAAATGTTATTAAAAAACTCAATAATTAAAAAAAATGTTACGATAAAAACTCAATTCATACATAAATCAAAATTGATCAAAACTCAAGATAATTATAATTAAATTTATTTTTAATTAATACATAATTGTATTTTTGATATATTTTTTTAATTATTATAATTGTATTTTGAATTTTTTTTGCCCATTTTTATAATTAGAACGGGGTCTCCGATATAATTTGGCTGACTCTGTCAATACAACACAATTATCCGTTTGTTCTACTTTATATGTGATTATAATAAAAGTCAAATTTCTCTAACAAATCAATGATTGTAATAAAATATCTTTATATTATCAGTGCATTTCAATTAAATTCTTAAAATAATACTATTATATTTATGTTTTGTACTAATTTTACTATATTTTACTTATTTTTATTTTATTTTATCAACTTTCAAAATAATTAAAATTCTTAAGATTGGTTTCACAATAAATTCGTTAGAGCCTTACAATGTTGTCACCTCAGTAATTTTGTGTGAAATTAAATTAAAGAATATAGATCAGATATTAAAATGTATAAGCTGCATTTTCATTACTAATGATAGATTGAAGCAATTATGCTTCAAAAAATAAGTGAAGAAGGGGATGTTAACAACAATATTACATGATTAGACTAATAATGGAAAGAGAATCAACATTGAGCCCTGCCAACATAACATGCCATGATATTACATGTGCTGATCATTATACGTGTTGATTAAGCCAGGGTTGACGTTAACACACAACTTACCCTTAATTCATGTTGTTGCGCAAAATTGCTCATTAATAGGCTTTTTAAATGTTCTTCCATATTCTCTCTTGTCTCAAATACAAATATAAAAAATATAATTTATAAAAAAATTAATTTATAAAATACAAAATCATATAGAAGTACTTGTGAAGTAATAATACTTATTTTGTATATTGTTTTGAATTTTTTTAAATAATGTCCTAAATGCATTTAGATTATTTCTAATCACTTCATTAAAAATATAGTTACACCATATAATAATTATTTTATATTTGACCGAAATAACCTCATATTACTTAATATGATAATTCATATTAAATATATTTTATATAAAATATACATACAACTCAACTCAATTCAATTTAACAAGACATGTTTTTTTATGTAGAAACTCAAAATTTGCACCATGTCCTTTAGCTTTGATTGGGGACAACTGTTCTGATGATCAAAATAGTCTCACATTTATTGAGAATCGAGGCTAAGGGCAGTTTATCAACAACCCTCATACACCTCAATCAAATGAGACATATTTTCTAAAGGACAAAGTCGAGAGGATGCTCACCCCCAAAGCAGACAATGACGTGGAATTGAGGTCGACAAAACATTCTTAGTTGTTAGCACATTCTTCTTATTAATCACATCATTAACCAACCCCATGTTATCTGCAAAACAACAGTAGAGACAAGTAAAAGGATGATTCCCCTTCTCACCAAATAGTTTTTTCTTTTTCTGCATGTCAGTCGTCTCCACCACCAACTGTGTGTCAACATACCACATCTTTTGTTGTGTCGCTGACATATTAGAGGGACCGACCCCGTCTTCAAACCACCAAATCTCTTAGAGAGAAAAAAAATTAGTCTTCAACTCATCTTTTACCGAAGTCAACTCTTTTGAAGGGAAGACATGCTTTCCCAGAACCCTCAAGAAGTGATTTCATTTCATATGCTTCAGGAATTAGTCTCTATATCTTATGGGCTCTGCCAAGGGTCATGAAGGATTATTATCTAGCATAACACATAAGATCGAGTGGGCTTCATGGCTCTGGGAAAAAAACTAAAGGAAGTGTCGATCTTTGAAGTTTTTCAAGCTATCAACATAAAAATAAAACATTGTCTTCGACTGGAGCAAAATTAATCCATGTCCCCGCTTCACTATAACAGAAGTATGTGTTACACTGAACATGTTGATGAACAACTTCAAGGTCAACATTTTACCCTGATATTCAGATCAGTGCTGAAACACTTTCACGTAATCTCAACTCACCGGGTGCAGTTGAGAGGGAACACCTTTTAATTTATTCAAGACATCCACTTTGGAATCGGTGAGGGGAGTCTGAACCCCAGTCTAGAAAACATACATTCTTGGAAAGACACTGAGCATCTACTAAAGGGACTGCATAACCTCTGTCATACCCCAAAATTTTTCCTACACCTTTATTTTTCATCTGGCTTATGGGTTTGTTCACTTCCAAGCATGCTTATCTTGATCATTAATTTAGGGATCATTCACATTCATTGCATATGCGTTATATGTGACATTTTAGGTCAAAGGTTCCTTTGTTTCATCTGCATCAGCATGACATTCATTTAGGGATGGCAATTTGACCCATCCCCAATGGACACCCGCAAGTTTACCCACAACGGGTAGGGTAAAAACCCGCAAAAATGGGTACGGGCATGGGCTCGGGTAATTACCCATAAAAATAAGCGGGTACGGGTCCGGGTATGGGCACCTTGGTACCCAACCCGCCCCATACCCGCACACTATATATTTATGTATTTTTATTTTGATTTACATATTTTAGTTTATATTATTATATAAAAATGTATGTCCATCAATTATAAAACGTATATCAATGTTAAACCATTAAATATTTAATTAAGTGTTCGTTTATTTCAATAATAAATTGTTTGAAATTTTTTTAAATGTTTTTAAAAACTTAAAATTATATGATGTTTTATAATTGATCTATTTAATTTTAATAGGAATGCGGGTCACAGGTACGGACATGGGTACCTACATACCCATAGGACACGGGTACGGGTGCTAACGTTGGCACCCAAGCGGGTATGGGCTCGGGCACGGGGATTTTTCCAAATCGCGGGTATGGGGATGAGTACTATAGTACCCTTCCCAAATCCTGCCCATTGCCATCCCTACATTCATTCTGTTTTATCATACGATACATCATTTATTTCATTACGTTATTTAGAGGTTCAAAGGTTGACTTTGTTAATTTTTATGGTCATCTCATTTGCATTTATTTGATTTAAATTTATGATTTTTCTCAACTTACGGTTTAAATTGATTTATATCTTATTACTTAATTTTTATTCTAAATGATTTAATGGAATTTGGAGTAAAAATAAGAATAAAATGCAAATTAAAATAAAATAAAATAAAATTGCATTAGTATTATTTCAAGAATTCAAAACTTCATTTTTTAATCCATGACCAATTTATTTTTAGTCCAATTATTTATTTTTTAAGCTAATTTGTTTTGATTTTTAATTCATATTTCAATTGAAATACATAAAATCACATTTTAAAACCAATTTCCTTCACAAAATTGAATTTCACATACATTTACATTTACATTTGTATCTCAATTGAAATTTAATTGACATTTGCATTTACATTACATTTCAAGTAAATCAAATGAAATTCACTTTCATTTCAAACAAACAAAAAAAATTCATTTCATTTCTAACTATCCTAACTACCCATAACTACCTTAATTCCTCCAAACTAACACAATTTAATCCTAGTCACTCTTAAACTCATCACAAAGATCATTATCCAATGACTAAGCTTCATCTTCCATAACTAACTTTTCCTCCATTTTTTTCTATTTAAACTTCATCATTCTCACCATGAAAGGGGTTAATCACTATTTACAAGAAATCATTGTAATCACTATTTACAAAAAATCACTATAATCACTATTCACAAAAAAACCACAAAAGTTCAAATTCACCAAATTTCACTATAACCATCTTCACCTCCCAATTTCATGATCTTCACCACTTCACACTTCACCCTTCACTCTAAAATTTCTTCAACCTCCATAATCACTAAGTCACAAATTCTTCACCATAATGAAACTTCAAGAACAATTCAATAAGAATCTACCACAACCATAATCTTCATCAACCTCCATCATCGCCATTTCATCTTGAAACTTCAACAATCCACCATTTCATCTTCATCCTTCAACAATTCACCAAACATCAATCTTCAAGCATCTCAATTAATTATTTTCTATGCTCATCATCACCTTCAAAAATTCAAAACCACAACAACAACATTCAAAATTCAGCATCATCAAATCACAGAGCAAGAAGCAAAAGGGGAAGAAAAAGATAGGTGTAAGCATTTCATCGAACACGTGTGAGCAAGTTACGAAGCAGTGATAACGACAATGCTATAACCAATTTACAAATGTTGAAAAGTATCTCTTCGGCAAATATTTTTGTATCGTATCCACAGAGATTGGGTAATATTACCGCCGTTCTATAATTCAAATGTTATAAGTTAAGAAAGTAACAGGGTTGTTTTGTTTGGAGAAATATTTTGTGAGTGAAAGTTAACAAAGACTATTAAGTGGTTTTAGACAATTATAAAAGTTTGGCAAGATTGGAGTTCACTATTTCAAATTCTATGATTCCCTATGATAAATAATTAGATTCAAGATTATTGATGATGTTCAAATATCCTCTCAAAGTCATTTATGTCTAAATGATATCGTGATAGTTACTATATTGATCCTTAGACGATCTCTCCACCTAACTATCAATATAGCAACCTTTAATGTTCAATATCAAAGAATAGTAATGAATAAATCTATCTCTACAACTTATTCACTACTTGAAAATCTGTTTTATGTCTAAACTCGAGTAATCTCTCTCGACAACTACTCAAATCTGGTTTTCAAAGTAAAGCAAAAACAGTTTCAATACATCAACAATCTTTTATCTCATATATAAATCAAAGTGAATACATAAACAGATGAGAATAGCTACTACCTCCAATCTTGACAAAAGGGAGTTTAGCTCCTCATCACCATTGTTACAAAGCAGAAGGTTTTAGAAGAAAAACTTTGTTTTTCTCTATTACAAAAGCTCTACAGCACAATGTGTGAATGAATATGGAATAATGTTTCAATGCCCTAGGTTAAACTATTTTGTCTCTACCAAAAAGGTTGACATTTCCCTAATTGGACTTTGTCATCTCATGCAGAAAAGCAATTCCCAGGCAGACATCAAAATGGCAATTAACTTTTCCTGCACAGCAGCACTTTTGACCCTTGGTCAGCTTGCTGGATTCGCAGCCTTCGCGGCGCGAACTGTTGCTTCTCCAGCTTCCTTGTTTGGCAAGCTTCCTCCAAAATGTATTGTTGCAATCCAAGGTCTTGCTTATCCACAATTCTACAAAACTAACATAAAATGTGAAATAACTATTCAAAACAAAATAAACTAAACCTAATTGCATTTATACAAAATAGTGAAGATAAAAGTGTGTAATTACATCAAAACTTGGTAAAAGGGACCAATAAAATGGTATAAAAAGTAGTACTAATTGGTCCCTAACAACTCTCCCCAACTTAGCATTTTGTTTGTCCCTAAACAAAAGTTTCCACCCTTACAACCAAAGTCATGACACAAAAGATTTACACAAGAATTCATCAAGGACATTCAAATGGTTCAAAAGCGTTTGGCGTTTTCTCAATTCACTTATCTCAACTCTAGACAAAACATAAATAAGGAAAATGGTAAAGTGCAAAAATCATTCCAAGGATTTCAAAGTCATACATGTCAAATTTGAATCAAACTTACACACACATCAATATCGATGAATAACATGAAGGGTTACTTTCACTCATCCAAGCAGTTAAATCAACAACAACTCAAATCATGCGGTTATCACAACAAGTACCAAATTATGTGAAAAATGAGAATCAAGAGGTCTTTCAAAGGTTGTAATGTGGCTTAGGTTACAAGAAAGGATAAGATTAAAGGAATTCAACCAAATTGCCTATCCTAAGGGAGCATTCCCAAAGATTCAACTCTACACAATTTCCTTTTCCTTGGTCCCTATCTTTTTCTTTTTCTTTTTCTTTTCAAATCCACACAACCATGAGCATTTACTTTTTTTTTTTTTTTTTTTTTTTTTTTTTTATTTTTATTTTTATGCTCTATGGTTTCAAGGGTGATTTCTTTTTCTTGTTTCTTTTCATATTCTTACCCTTTCATAGAAACTCACTTTTCCAAGTTTCTAATCAACTTTTCACTTTACTCTCCCCAACTTTAGATTCCAAAACCAAATTTATTCAATAATGCTCCCTACTTAAACATAAGCAAAAGGAAAAATTTTTGCAACAACTCGGTTTGAGGTTTCAACTGATACGAAAGAATTTAGGATTCATTTATTCCACAATTTTCAATTGATTTTACAATGATCAATCAAATGAATCCTAAAATAAGCTCAAAGGGGGTTAACTAAGGATTACTCCTCACAAGGTTAGTTGATTTAAGCTTTTTGGTCAAGTGGTTTTTCTCACAAACAATGCCTCTATCATTTTCAAAAACTTCACACAACATTAGATTGATGCATGATTTAGCATGATAAGAATGAGTCAAAATAATGCTCGGTTTCCCGCTTTTATAGTGCACAATGGAAAGCTTCCTCACAAATGGTTAAGTCCTATTTTGATTCACACTGACATATACTTCAATGAAATTATGAACTGAAATTTGCACACACCATTAAACTACTCATGTTAAGTCTAGAAAGCGATAAAGTGTACCTTGGAATGCCGACACTAATTCTTATCATCACCACTCGAAGTATCCTATGCTTCTTTCTTTGCGAACAATTCTTGGTTGCTTTAGGCTTGACTTAAGCGTAAGAACGATTAAATAGAACTGTTGGTAAACCAATTTGATTAAAAACACACTTAAATTTCAAAAAGTACTCATGCAATTATAAAAATAATAAAGAAAAATTAAAGTGCTAAGATAAAGTCATGGTGAACTAGAGCCACCAAAAAGTACATTACAAAATTCCCAAAAACAAAAACAGAATTAGTAAAAAGAAACTCAAACAAACAATACTCTCAAAACTCCACAAATTCAATCCTCCTCCTCTTCATCACCACCTACACTTCCGAGAACATCTTCCATCTCCTCATTTGGGTCAGCACTACCTCCTGCACCCCCCATAAAATTTGGCCTGCCCACAGGCCAATTAGCATAAGCTGCATAATCAGCTTGCGATGGAAAAGTTCGGGCCTCTGGTGCCAGAAACGTGTTCTGGAACTGCTGCTGCATGGCATCAAAAAGAAATGATTGAGACCTCCTGGAGGCCTCAAAGTTCTCACAGCAGTAGTTGGCAAAAGCCATCTGATCAAAACCTGGGGTACTTTGAGGTTGAGGTTGAGATCGGGATCTGGATCGGGCTCGAGAGGAAGAAGTACCAGATGCATCAGTCTTTTCATTCGGGTTTTGCAGAAACCTGTTCAAATAAGCGTCACTGATTACACTTGTGATCGAGAAGTGTACTTCCTCAGGGATGAGAACATTGGCCCTACGGCACAGTCCCATGATAAGACCTGGATAAGCTAGCACACCAGCTTTGCCCCCGAAATTGGTTCCGCTTAACACAATCTTTCTCAATTCTCCTGCAATGAGGGCTGCGACATCCACCGTCTTCCCGATCATGATGCAGTACAATAGACACCCGACATCCATAGGAATTGTGGTGGTGTGGCTTCTTGGTCTGATATTAGTCAACAGTAGCACCAAAAAAGCCCTTGATTCCAAATTGAAATTTTCCCTCTTCCATAATTTCGGATGCCCTTGATCATTCACTTCATAAGATTTTCCACTGAGACAAAGGGTGGCATTGACCGCTTCCAGATTCCACCTGTTGGCTACTTCCATGATACTGTACTCACAACTCTCCCCCTCTCCAAGAGTTAAGGGATGACCTAGATAAGAATTAATGTCATCCCTTCCAAATGAAACAATCTTCCCCCTTACCCTGGACCGGTAAATGAAAGTCGTACCCTCCTCGCGATGCATCGCATTCGCATAAAATTCTCGGACAAGGTCGTAGTTGATTGCGGCTTCCGGCTCGCATAACTTCATCCATTTTCGTTACTCAAAAGCCTCAACCACTCTGTGATATACCCCAGTTGGAGCCAGGCGGATAAACCTTTCAGGTAAAATGGTTCTCTTGACAAGGCTTTCAAATCGTGCTTCGTGTTCCTCACTGAGGAACCTTCGGATAGAACGGGCCTGAGGAGGTGCCATGGTCTTAGTTCTCTTAGACATCTGCAAACAACACCAGAACAACCACAGAACACATATGAACAACATTAGCCAATAAGTAACAAAAAGAAAATGTTGCTGGAATTCACAGTTCGCGGCGCGAACTCTGCGAATTCAGGAAATCCCCAAACTTCCTAGGGTTCCACCATTGAGGGATAAAACTACTCCCAACCAGTCAAAATGCTCAACCCTAACCTAATCTTATTCTAATTCAAACATGCATACCGATTCCAAACAGTATTCAACAGAGAAATTTGATCTCTAACCAACCCTAATTGAAAAACCCAAAGAAAAGGGATTGGAAAAGAGAATTTGAAAATTACATACCTTTTGAAACAAAGTCTTGCTAAAAGAAGAAGATTTGAAGAATGGAACCCGAAAGATTTTGAGAAATGGTGGGATTTTGAGCTTTGGGCGAAAGCGCGGCAAAATGATTTGAAAGGAGGAAAGTTTGAAATGACACAGAAATGACCTAAACAGTATTTAAATGGTTCTGTCACGCAAAGTTCGCGGCGCGAACAGGAGGTCGCGGCACGAACAGCAGAAAACAGAACCAATTAAAATTTTTCATTCAGTTCGCGGCGCGAACAGGGGTCGCGGCGCGAACAGGGGTCGCGGCGCGAACTGCAAAAAACAGAACTTCAAATTTTTAAAACTTTAACAGAGCTAAAAATCACAAAGCAGAGAAATTTAAAACGCACACTAACAACGTTGGGTTGCCTCCCAACCAGCGCTTTGTTTAACGTCGTTAAGAGCTCGACGGTACCTCAATTATCTTGATCCAGATAAGGAAAGGACACACACATCACGATTTATGTCACCGCTATGATAGACTTTCAGTCTTTGACCATTGACAGTCCAGCTTTCTTGCGACTTTGGGTCCTCTATCACAATGGCTCCATAATTCCGAACTTCCTTGACAACAAATGGTCCTGACCATTTAGACTTCAATTTACCCGGAAACAACTTCAACCTTGAGTTAAAAAGCAATACCATCTGTCCAACATGAAACTCTTTATGGCGGACCTTCCCATCATGGTATGCTTTTGTCTTCTCCTTGTACAGCTTATTAGAATGGTATGCATCGTTCCTTAGTTCCTCTAACTCATGGAGTTGACCTTTCCTTCTCTCTCCAGCTAGAGTGGAGTCGAAGTTCAAGAACTTAAGAGCCCATAATGCTCTATGCTCCATTTCAACTGGAAGATGACAAGTCTTCCCATACACCAGTTGAAACGGAGTCAGCCCAATAGGTGCTTTGTAAGCAGTGCGATACGCCCACAAAGCCTCATCAAGTTTTAAGGACCAATCCTTTCTTGAGTTCGAAACTGTTTTCTCAAGGATCCGTTTAATTTCCCGGTTTGAAACCTCAGTTTGACCGTTCGCTTGTGGGTGGTAGGGAGTGGTCACCTTATGCTTTACACCATAATGTTGCAGAACTTTTTCTAAGGGTGTATTGCAGAAGTGTGAGCCTCCATCACTCACCAACACTCGAGGCACACCAAACCGTGAGAATATGTTCTTCTTTAAAAATTTGATCACAGTTTTGGCATCGGCCTTGGGTGAGGCAATTGCTTCCACCCACTTCGAAACATAATCGACAGCTACTAAGATGTACTCATTTGAGAAAGAAGAGGGGAATGGGCCAACGAAATCAATACCCCAACAATCAAAAACTTCTACTTCTAGCATGTTGGTTAGAGGCATTTCATCCCGTTTTCCTATTCCACCACTCCGTTGGCATGCATCACAACTCTTCGCATGTTCGTGCGCATCTTTGAATAAAGATGGCCAATAAAAACCCGATTGGAGTACTTTAGTGGCTGTTCTCAAACCACTATAGTGACCTCCATACGGAGAGTTATGACAGTGCCACAGAATGTCTCTTGACTCCTCAATTGTTACACACCTTCTCAAAATATTGTCTGCTCCTACTTTAAAAAGATAAGGGTCATCCCAGACATAATATTTTGCATCAGCTAAGAATTTCCTTCTTTGATTGCAAGTGAGGTCTTCCGGTGTTAGACCAGTTGCTTTGTAGTTAGCAAAATCAGCAAACCAAGGCCTCACTTGAATCGCATAGAGTTTTTCATCTGGAAATTCTTCTCTCACCTCTTCCTCTTTGTTTGTAATTTCTACATTGACCAATCGAGTCAAATGATCTGCTACCAAGTTCTCGGAACCTTTTTTATCCCGAATCTCTAGATCAAACTCTTGTAATAAAAGGATCCAACGAATAAGCCTTTGTTTTGAATCCGGCTTGGTAAGCAGATATTTTATTGCCGAATGGTCAGTGTAGATTACAACTCTTGAACCAATCAAATAAGCTCTAAATTTTTCCAGTGCATATACTATGGCTAGCAATTCTTTTTCAGTTGTTGCATAATTAACTTGCGCGTCATTCAACACCTTACTAGCATAGTGTATGGCATGGAAAACTTTATCGCTTCTTTGTCCTAACACCGCACCCACTGCATAATCGCTAGCATCACACATGAGTTCAAAATCAAGGTTCCAGTTTGGTGCTACGATTATTGGTGCGGTGATCAACTTTTCTTTCAAATCTAAGAAAGCTTTAAGACATGACTCATCAAAAAGAAAAGGCGTACCTTTGTTGAGCAAATTACTCAATGGCTTTGCGATCTTTGAGAAGTCTTGTATGAATCTCCGGTAAAAACCGGCATGTCCTAGAAAACTTCTTATTCCTTTAATGTTAGTTGGAGGTGGCAGTTTTTCAATAACCTCCACCTTGGCCTTGTCCACCTCTAGCCCTTCAGAAGAAATCTTGTGACCAAGTACTATACCCTCAGTGACCATAAAATTGCATTTTTCCCAGTTGAGCACTAGGTTGGTCTCCACGCATCTCCCCAGAACTACATCAAGGTGCTTTAAGCACATTTCAAAAGATGATCCATAAACAGAAAAATCGTCCATGAACACCTCAATGCATTCTTCTATCAAGTCTGAAAAGATAGCTTGCATACACCGTTGAAATATGGCCGGTGCGTTACATAATCCAAAAGGCATTCTTCGGTAAGCAAAGATGCCAAAAGGACATGTAAAAGCTGTTTTCTCATGGTCTGCCGGGTTTACTGAAATTTGATTATACCCCGAATATCCGTCCAAGAAGCAGTAGAAATTTTTGCCGGCGAGCCGCTCCAACATTTGGTCCATGAAAGGTAATGGGAAATGATCTTTCCTTGTGGCTTGGTTCAACCTTCTATAGTCGATGCACATCCTCCACCCTGTCACTGTTCTCGTCGGAATCAACTCATTTTTATCGTTTTGAATCACCGTCATTCCGCCTTTCTTGGGGACCACTTGTACCGGACTCACCCATGCACTATCAGATATGGGATAAATCATTCAGGCTTCTAAAAGTTTGACAACTTCTTTCCGAACCACCTCTTTCATTGATGGATTCAGACGCCTCTGAGGTTGCGCAACCGGTTTGAAATTTTCCTCCATCATTATCTTGTGTATGCAATAGGCTGGACTAATACCCTTCAAATCGGATAACACCCACCCTATCGCACCTTGGTTCTTTTTCAAAACTTGAATCAACTTATCTTCCTCTTGCGTGGACAATGTGTTGCTTATAATCACTGGTTTAGTACACTCATCTCCAAGAAACACATACTTCAAGTGTGACGGAAGCATTTTCAATTCTAATTTTTGCTCTTCAGTTTCCTTCTTTGCATCCAAATCTTCCACTAATTCTTCTTGATAGGCCAGCTCACCACAAGATTCTAGCTCGTGTAACATCGCTTCGATCTCTCGTTCCTCATTGTCGGTTAACACATTGTATGCTCCGATAAGGGATCTTTCCAAAGGATTAGAAATATGGATTTGATTCACGACCTGCACTACTTCCTCTTCACTTGCATCGATTCTAAAAGAATCATGCTTGTCGGTTGGATGTTTCATTGCTTCGAAAAGGTTAAAGGTCACCTCTTCATCTTGCACTCTCACCTTCATTAGCCCATCATCTATGTTGATCATCATCCGAGCTGTCTTCATAAAAGGTCTTCCGAGAATTAGGGGTACATCGCGGTCCTCATCCATCTCTACTATTACAAAGTCCACCGGAAACAAAAATTTATCCACTTTCACGAGCATGTCTTGGGCGATTCCGTATGGTGAGGTTGTAGACTTGTCTGCTAGTTGTAGGGTCATTCTTGTTGATTTAATCTCCACATTTCCCAATCGTTTGACAATGGAAAAGGGGGATTAAATTTATACTAGAGCCCAAATCTATCAAACCATTCCCAACGTATGTGCTTCCAATGGTTACCGGTAGAACAACCCGGCCCGGGTCGGACTCCTTCCTTGGTAAAGTCTTCTGGATGATGGCGCTACACCGTGCATCAAGAATTATGGTCTCATCTTCCACGTGTCGCCTTTTCTTGGTAAGAATGTCCTTCATAAATTTAGCATACCGTGGCATTTGTTCCAATGCATCAGCAAATGGAATGTTGATTTGGAGTTGTTTGAAGATGTCCATGAACCGTGCATAGTGCCTAGCATTGTCTTTCCTTGATGGAGCATGTGGATAGGGTAGATGTTGAGTTGGAATGACGCTCACTCCCTTCTCAGATTTCTTCTTTCTCTTTGATTCAGCATCTTTTTTCCCTTCTAAATCAGTCTGCACAGCAGTGGGCAAAACCTGCTCTTTTCGCGGCGCGAAGGTGGTTCGCGCCGCGAACTGAGCATTTCCAGAATCATTTTTCCTTTCACCAACTGTATCTGTTTCTTCCAGAATCCCATCAGTGGTGTTCTCTTCTACAATTTCTTCACCTTTTTCACTTACCAACGCTTTACCGCTCCTTATGACGACTGCTTTGCAATGCTCCTTTGGGTTTGGTTGAGTGTTAGCAGAGAAAGAAGGCCCTGCGTTTTGTTCCGACAGTTGCTTCGCGAGTTGGCCTACTTGATTTTCCAGATTTTTAATTGCCGCCTCGTTACTCTTCTGATTTGCCATGGAAGCTTGCATGAATTGTTGAAGAGTGTCTTCTAGCTTGGAATTTCCTCCTTGCGACTGCTGACCTTGAGAGTTTGATTGTTGGTAAGGGCTTTGCTGTTGATAATTCTGATTGTTGAACCTTGACGGTTGGTAGCCTTGATTGTTTCTTGGTTGATAGCCTTGATTGTTAGGCTGTTGTCTTTGATATCCCTGATTTTGGTTGTTCACATAACTCACTTCTTCTTGGGGTGGAGGACAAAAACCAGTAGGATGATCCCCTTGACACAACTCGCAACATGCTACTTGATGTTGAACTTGAAACCCTTGAATCTCTTTTATTTGCTGTGGAAGCTTGGCCATTTGTTGAGTAAGAAGCTCCACTTGTTGAGAGAGTAGCTTGTTTTGAGCAAGGATGACATCATTTGTATTCAACTCTAGAACTCCAGGCTTACGTTGTGAAGGGCTACGATCATGTTGACCTTGATGATCATTACGGGCCATCCGTTCAATAATGACTTTAGCTTCTTCCGCAGTTTTTGATATAAGCGATCCACCCGCGGTGGCGTCCAGAAGTGTCTTATGAGTTGATTGGAGACCATTCAAAAAAATATGGATTTGAGTAAGCTCATCAAAACCATGTCCCTTACACTTCCTCAACATTGATTTGAATCTCTCCCAAGCTTCATTTAGAGATTCGCTGCCTCCTTGAGTGAATACTGCAATCGCCGTTTTGGCTTCCATGAATCGGGATTGAGGGAAATATCTTTCTAAGAACTTTTCTTCTAACAAATTCCAATCCGTCATCACTCTTGATTCTTGATCAAGATACCACTCTTTTGCCTTTCCCACTAAGGAGTGTGGGAACATCCTCTTGAATAATGTTTCTTCACCCGCTTCATCAATTCCCGTAGAACCCGCAATCTCATAGAATTTGATGAGATGGGTATACGGATCTTCATGGTCCATTCCGGTGAATGGATTTGCATAGAGAAGTTGGAGGATTCCGGTCTTCATCTCCGTATTTCTTCCTCCACGGGCAAATTGAGCATTTCTTCTTGGACTATTAGCGGACATTTCGGTACGATTATCCTCCGCCATGTTTCCTTCACAAGCCTCTACAACCACTTCTTCGATTGGAACAAGTGCGGAAGTAGATGCTTCTTCTCTCCGGTTCCTCTCTTCGGCTAGTTTCCTTCTTCTTCGTGTTTTGCTATTGAGCTTCCGAAGTGTTCTTTCAATTTCAGGATCGAATTGAAGTTGCTCCTCGGTTGCTTTTCCTCGCATGCACTAGAATCTACAAAACTAACAAACCAAGTGAAACAAAAGAGGGATAGTAATAAATGTAACAAAACTTAAAACAATGAATTATTGCAATGCTTGTAATATCGACACCAATCCCCGGCAACGGCGCCAATTTGTTGAAAAGTATCTCTTCGGCAAATATTTTTGTATCGTATCCACAGAGATTGGGTAATATTACCGCCGTTCTATAATTCAAATGTTATAAGTTAAGAAAGTAACAGGGTTGTTTTGTTTGGAGAAATATTTTGTGAGTGAAAGTTAACAAAGACTATTAAGTGGTTTTAGACAATTATAAAAGTTTGGCAAGATTGGAGTTCACTATTTCAAATATCTATGATTCCCTATGATAAATAATTAGATTCAAGATTATTGATGATGTTCAAATATCCTCTCAAAGTCATTTATGTCTAAATGATATCGTGATAGTTACTATATTGATCCTTAGACGATCTCTCCACCTAACTATCAATATAGCAACCTTTAATGTTCAATATCAAAGAATAGTAATGAATAAATCTATCTCTACAACTTATTCACTACTTGAAAATCTGTTTTATGTCTAAACTCGAGTAATCTCTCTCGACAACTACTCAAATCTGGTTTTCAAAGTAAAGCAAAAACAGTTTCAATACATCAACAATCTTTTATCTCATATATAAATCAAAGTGAATACATAAACAGATGAGAATAGCTACTACCTCCAATCTTGACAAAAGGGAGTTTAGCTCCTCATCACCATTGTTACAAAGCAGAAGGTTTTAGAAGAAAAACTCTGTTTTTCTCTATTACAAAAGCTCTACAGCACAATGTGTGAATGAATATGGAATAATGTTTCAATGCCCTAGGTTAAACTATTTTGTCTCTACCAAAAAGGTTGACATTTCCCTAATTGGACTTTGTCATCTCATGCAGAAAAGCAATTCCCAGGCAGATATCAAAATGGCAATTAACTTTTCCTGCACAGCAGCACTTTTGACCCTTGGTCAGCTTGC
Organism: Lathyrus oleraceus; assembly: GCF_024323335.1. NCBI lineage: Eukaryota > Viridiplantae > Streptophyta > Magnoliopsida > Fabales > Fabaceae > Lathyrus > Lathyrus oleraceus. The sequence continues at coordinate 183,515,871 of NC_066583.1, forward strand.
TGGATTCGCAGCCTTCGCGGCGCGAACTGTTGCTTCTCCAGCTTCCTTGTTTGGCAAGCTTCCTCCAAAATGTATTGTTGCAATCCAAGGTCTTGCTTATCCACAATTCTACAAAACTAACATAAAATGTGAAATAACTATTCAAAACAAAATAAACTAAACCTAATTGCATTTATACAAAATAGTGAAGATAAAAGTGTGTAATTACATCAAAACTTGGTAAAAGGGACCAATAAAATGGTATAAAAAGTAGTACTAATTGGTCCCTAACAACAAACCGCAATTTGAGCAACAAACCATAGAAAATCTGCGGCAACAAAAAGAAGAAAAACAGAAGAAAAAAAGAAGAAAATAGTCAATTGAGGCATTCCATCGAGCACCTTGCAAGCAAGGATGATTAGGCATTTTTCTTCATTCAAATTGGTAAAATTTTATCCAATTCTATTCTTTGACATCTTATACTTGTTATAGCTTTAATTTAAATCAAAACCTGTACAAAAATTAAATTATAATCCAACCGCAACACAAACCGTAATTGAGTTGAAACCGTAAATATGCAAGAACGAGAACCATTAAACTGAAACTGAATTGAAACGCGAAAAAATTTTGCACGCGGAAAAATTCTGAACCGAAACATACAAGTAAACCGAAACCAAATTGCTTTTGAAGAACGGTGCTAAGTATTTTTTTCTCGTTTTCGCCTACGGTTCCACAATATTGTTTTTGTTTTCCCATATTTTTTTCACATTAGTGCACCTTATTTCATCCTTTGTTTCTACTATGTTTTTTTTCTCAATTTAATTCAACATAAAATGCCACATGTTCATCATTGATAGGTGCTGAATTTTAATTGAATAATTCTAGTATTCCTTTTTATAATTTTGACTTTATTTTATTATAGTATAATCATCATTATTTAGATTTTGCTTAATTCAAATCAAAGTTAATCTAGTTTTTTTTATAATAAAATAGGATATTAGTTATCTTGATTGATTAAGATTCGGCTTGATTCATGACTTTAGTTTTGGTTACCTCTTTTTTATAACTTTAACTTTGGTTACAGTCTTTTTTATGACTTTGCTCTTGATTGCATTTTTAAATTCATGAGTCGTGATTGTGGATTGTTTCTTGAATGATTCATATGTGCTTATGGTTTAATTTTGTATGAGGTATGATTATCCTTCATTTGGGAAAAATGCACCTCACTCCCATGAACGTGTAATAATTTTAGCGCTTTCCATTTTTCGCTTTCCATAGTCGTTTATTAGCTTAGAAATAATCAAAAGCGACCTGAAAAGAACCTTTTTTTCTTCAAAAGAACAAAAATAAACTTGATTCAACGTCAAGTGTTTTCCAAATCAAACTTAATTGAATGTAACGTGAGTGTCTGACCCAATGTCAAGTACCTCTTTCATTTAATTCACAAATTTATCATAATCAATTTCAAACACTTGATCCAACGTCAAGTCATTTTCAAAAACATTTCTGCAATAAACAGAATGAAAAAGAATGGGGTGTACGTACTTGTCCATAATATTTCTCAAGTACTTGGGTTGTAGGTCGTGCTTAGCTTATGACTCGATACTTGTCTTCCATTCAAAACACTTAAAAATAAACGAGTTTAATTCGGTCCACATGGGATAAAAAAGAGAGGTCAAAATGCACTTGTCCTTTTAGCTCCCAAGTATTCTGATTGACGGTCGTACTTAGCTTGTGGTTAGATGCATGTCTTTATTTAAGTACCAAGATTAAACTCGCCTCACAAGTTTTATAAACAATAACTTTTGGGATGAAAAGAGAGGTCAAGATGCATTTTCCCTTTCAGCTCCTGAGTACCTGGGTTGCCGGACATACTTAGCTTGTGGTGATACTTGTCTCCCACTTAAAATCAATCACAACCAATCAAATTCAATTTTTCAGCCTTAGGGCATTCAAAATATTTTCATAAAGGACATGTTATTTCCGTTCTACTGCAATACAAACAACGCTTAAACCTCCCATGTGTGAGTACACAAGCAACATTTAACTGCTAGAACACGGACGTTAACATCATTCAATAAAAATAATCAACAAATACTTATTTTCTACCCCACGAACTACATAGCTATGATTTTCTCATTGCACAATAAGAATACGTAGGCACAAGATTTCAGAATCTTGGCGAGAATATTAATTAAAAACTTATTTTCCCCTTAATTAAATTGAATTGCATGTAACCTTTAGATAATAACACTCATCAGTGTAAAACAATCAAAATGGTTCCTGTTGAGTACAACGAATGTGAGGGGTGTTAATACCTTCCCCTTGCATAATCAACTCTCGAACACGAATTTGGTTTTGATGACCATCTTCTTTTTCTTTTAAGGGTTTTTATCGATATTTTCTTTTTTCCTTTGAAATAAATAAAGTTCGATGGTGACTCTGTATTTTTTCGCAGCCTGATAGTTGGCGACTGTGTGGGGAACATTCCTAAGTGAGTCAAGCCCATATTTGTTTCTTTCTGGTGTTTACCTTTATTGCTTTCTTTGTTTTCTTGTATTTTTTTATATTTTATATATTCTTGTTAATTCTCTGTATTTATGATTGGCAGTAATTTTGGTAAAACTAACTTAGCAGCAACATGTTGAACAAGATGTCCTAACATATGGATTCAACATCTTGTCTGAAACAGGTTCACTCTTGGTAATAGTTGATTTATTAAACAGATTACTGAATATTCTAGGAATATTAAGTAATCCTATGTGGCGTCCAAGATTAAGGAATCAGAGATTCTATTTTATTTTAAACTTATTTTGTTTTCTAAATATTGAGACATTTTAGGAAACTCTTGATTATTGACCTAACTTTGTGCATTTGTCTCGCTGCGTGTATGAAGCCCAAATCCAGTCCAGACCCTGGTTATTTATAGAATGCCTCAAACCTAATTAGAGAACGAATCAAATACTGTTTTAGTGAGTTTTTAGGGTTTGATTGTTCTTTCTAATTGTGAGCCTCTCTAATATCATCTTGATATAAGAGTAGGATTGTCTCTATTGAGTTGTAAGTTTTATCAATCACTCATAAACTTTTAAGTATTGAGTGATTGTGTGTCTGTGAAGTGTGACTTTTGAATCTTTTATAATTGTATTGATTCATCACTGTTGTGATTTAAAGGGAAGTGAGAAGGGTCTCATACCTAGGTGTGTCTTAGGTAAAAGTTAAGCACGGGTAGTGATTAGGGAGTAGATTGTAAACTGGAGATTGTTTGCTAAAGGTCTACAATATGATACTATTTTGTGGATTTCTTCCTTGGCTTGGTAGCCCCCAGATATAGATGTTGTTGTACACCGAACTAGGTTAACAACTCTGTGTGTTTGTTGCTTTCTGTTCTCATATTAGTTTGTTCTAGTGTCATTGTGTTTTGATCAGATATTAGTGTCTCGACATCTCTTAGGACATCTGATATCTACATACCAGAATTTCAATTGGTATCAGAGCAGGAATCCTGCTCTGTGTCTGAGTGAGATTCATGAAAGATACTTTTTGGTACAATGGACAAGGAAGGAGGATTTGTGAGCAGACCACCCATACTTGATGAAACCAACTATGACTACAAGAAAGCATGAATGATGTCCTTTCTTAAATCCATGGACAACAAGACTTAGAAGTTTATGGTCAAAGGATGGGATCCATCAATGATTAGAGATAAAGATGGTAAGATTACTAATGTGTTGAAGGCTGAGGACGACTGGGATGAAGAAGATGATAAATTAGCTCAGGGAAACTCCAAAGCATTGAATGCCCTGTTCAATGAAGTGGATAAGAACTTCTTCAGACTGATAAATAAATGTATTGTTGCTAATGATGCTTGGGAGATCTTGAAGACTGCTCATGAAGGAACCTCTAAGGTCAAGATGTCAAGACTTCAACTTCTTACCACCAAGTTTGAGAACTTAAGAATAAAGAAGGATGAGAGAATTCATGACTTTCACATGAATATTATTGAGATATCCAATGCTTCAAGTGCCCTGGGGGAGAAGATGTCAGAAGCTAAGTTGGTCAGAAAAATTCTCAGGTCCCTTCCAAAGAGATTTGACATGAAGGTTACTGCTATTGGAGAAGCCCAAGATATAAACAACATTAAAGTTGATGAACTTATGGGATCTCTTCATACCTTTGAATTAGGGATCAGTGAAAAATCTAAAAAGAAGAAAAACATAGATTTTGTTTATAATGTTGAAGACTTCGAAGATGAATGTGACCTGGATATAGATGAAGGGATATCTAATGCTATTATATTACTTGGAAGACAATTCAACAAAGTGATGAAGAAGATGGGCTAGAAGACAAGATCAAATGTCAAGAACAAGTCATTCGACACCAACAAAAATCAGGATTTTGAGAGAAGTCCCAAAACCGAAGAAAAATCTATCCAAGGAAAAGGAACCCAATGTCATGGATGTGAAGGGTTTGGACACATAAGAGCTGAATGCCCAACTTACCTCAAGAAGCAGAAGAAGGGTTTGTTTGTATCATGGTCAGAAGATGATTCTGAAAGTGATCCTAAAGTGGAACCTACCTAACAGGTTACTGCTCTTACTGGTATTTGTGATTTTGATGAAGAATCAGATTGTGAGGAACTCACTTTTGAGGAACTTACAGAATATTACAAGGAGTTATGCCTTAGAAGTGAAGAATTATGTCAACTGGGAGAAGATCAAAAGAAAGTTATTGCTCAATTAGAGGCTGAAAAAGTGAAGCATCTGTCCATCATATTTGATATGAAGGATGAAGTTGTTCTGCTCAATTCAAGACTTGACAATATGACTAAGACTGTAAGAATTATTAACAACAGTTCTGATATACTGGATGAGATTCTTCAAACTGATAAGATTGATGGAAATGTTTAAGGCCCTGGTTATGATAATCAAGTGGTGATGAATAAAGGAAAAGGGTTTACACTGAATTTTGTTCAACCTAAAAGAAAACAGGAACAAAACATGTCAAATCAAATGTCCCAACATCAACAAAGACATATGGATGATTACTCAGGAAGCAAGACCCAACGATGGAAATGTCATAATTGTGGGTGGTTTGGTCACATAAAACCCTACCTCTACAAACTATATGGATATCCTAAACCTACTGCCCAACCCAGAAGAAAATAGACTATTGTTAAAACAAAGAAAAAATGGAATCCCAGAAATGACACTTCTAGACTCATAGACACATGACTGGTGTCAAGAAATTCTTGGTGGATATTAAATCATATTCCACTAGCTATGTCACCTTTGGGGATGGATCAAAAGGTGAAATAAAGGGCGTTGGAGAGCTGGACTGCCTAGTCTTGATGATGTACTATTTGTTAAAGGTATGACTGCTAATTTGATCAGTATTAGTCAACTATGCAAAGGTCTCAAAGTTAACTTTGGTAAATCTGAATGCATGGTAACAAATGAGAAGATGCAATTATCATCAAATTAGTTAGATCTAAATATAACTGCTATTTGTGGGCTCCTCAAGAAACAAATCATTTTTCCACATGCTTAATGTTAAAATAAGATGAGGCAAAGTTATGGTATCAAAAGCTTGGTCACTTACATCTGAAAGGGATGAAGAAAGTTCTGCTAAAGGATGCAGTCAGAGGTATTCCCAAGCTAAAAATTTATGAAGGAAGAATCTATGGTGAATGTCAAATTGGGAAGCAAACAAAGATGTCACATAATAAGCTCTAACATATGACCACTTCAAAAGTTTTGGAACTACTTCATATGGACTTGATGGGACCTATGCAGGTTGAAAGCCTTGGAGGAAAGAGGTATGCCTATGTTGTTGTAGATGACTTCTCAAGATTCACCTGAGTGAATTTCATCAAAGAGAAGTTTGAAGTGTTTGAAGTTTTTAAAGAACTCTATCAAAAGATTCAAAGAGAGAAGGATTATGGTATTGTCAGAATTAGAAGTGACCATGGGAAGGAATTTGAAAATAGCAAGTTTGATGAATTCTGCACTTCTGAAGGGATTAGTCATGAGTTCTCTTCACCCATCACCCCTCAACATAATGGTATGGTTAAGCGCAAGAATATGACTATTCAAGAATGTTCCAGGGCCATGCTTCATGCTAAGAAACTACCATATCATTTTTGGGCTGAAGCCATAAACACTGCCTGCTATATCCTTAATAGAGTGACTATCAGATTTGGTACTTCTGCTGCACTGTATGAACTATGGAAAGGAAGAAAGCCAACTATGAAATATTTCCATGTATTTGGAAGTAGATGCTATATTTTGGCAGATCGTGAGCAGAGGAGAAAATGGATCCTAAAAGTGATGAGGGAATTTTTCTAGGATACTCTACAAACAGTTGAGCATATAGAGTATTCAACTTTAGAACCAAAGTGATGATGGAATCCATAAACATAGTTATGGATGACTCAACTAAAGAAGCTGATGTCACATATGAGGTTGAAACATTTATGAATGATGTTCCTGAAGATGTTGCAGGCTCAAGTACTAATACTGAACCTGTAGAGATTGAGTCAACTGACAAAGGACCTTCCATAAGAATTTCAGAAAGATCATACTAAGGAGCTTATAATAGGAAATATAAATGAAGGGATAATTACCAAATCAAGGGAAGTTGTGTCAAATGTCTGTTTTGTTTCTAAATTTGAACCCAAGAATATCAAGGAGGCCCTGACTGATGAGTTATGGATTAATGCTATGCAAGATGAACTTGGCCAATTCAAAATAAATGAGGTTTGGGATTTGGTACCAAGACCTAAAGGGACAAATGTTATTGGTACTAGATGGTTGTATAATAACAAGTCAGATAAACAAGGGGTTGTTACCAGAAACAAAGCCAGACTTGTTGCTCAAGGATACACTCAAATGGAAGGAGTGGACTTTGATGTAACATTTGCTCCCGTGGCTCGCTTGGAGTCTATCAGATTGTTACTTGGAATGTCATGCCTTTTAAAGTTCAAGTTGTTCCAAATGGATGTTAAAAGTTCCTTTTTAAATGGCTATGTAAATGAAGATGTGTATGTTGAATGTAACACCCTTCTAAAATACCCCAAATATTTAATTAAAATATAACAACATATCAATCAGAGTAATATGCAATCAAGGGTGTCACACATTATTTCACACTATTCGCCATAAATATTTAGTCATGCTCATTAGTTAACTCAAAACATAAAGTATTGCACAATACGCAGCGGATAGAGATCAAATCGATCATTCAAACATGTAACATACTACATGTAAACTGGTTCAACAATCATCAACAACACAATTAAAATGTTCCCCCCCGATGTTACATCTATCAGAGCATGACCCACTAGGGAGACTACACTAGACTCCAAGCATTAGCTTCTACTCAACTCATTGCTCGTTACCTGAAAAATAGTTGTAAGGGTGAGTTCCTCAATCAATATAATAAGCATTATAGAATATAATGTCATGTTAAGTAATTTAACACATTAATCACCCTAATCATATTCGCACCTTCAGTAACGGCATACCACTCAAACATCATACTCAACACCAATACAACTCATATTCATACTCAATAGCAACACCATACACGTATAATATTGGAATACATCCATTCATATTATACGCCATACATAATTTATGCAATGAGACTCCACACATGCGGTACCGACTATTCTTGAACATATAGTTCAAGCTCACCGATCAAATCCAGATACGGCTACTAAGCTCACTAGTCCCACTCATTTGAGATCCAATGACTCACTCACTAATTCCTCACCATGGGAATTAGCTACAGCCCCAAAGGCTAGACTATGCACACTAATCACCTAGTATGCCAACATCAACAACAAATCCACAATGATTCACTCACTAATTCCTCACCATGGGAATTAGCTACAACCCCAAGGGCTATGCTATGCACGCTAATCATCTAGCAATGCAACATCAACAACAATCTACAATGGACATATACTCACACTCTAAGCCATACAACAGTCCATTCACAAATACATGCATAATATATACATTCACAGCATTATGCATACCATCAAACATCATCGACACATGTATCAAAACATCATATCATGTCAAATAATTAAACACAGTATTAGCACACTCTACTAATACCTATACTGCTCAAAACAGCGGGAAATAATCCCTACTATATCACACACCGATATAGGCAACCACCAATTAGGCACACAACATTTTAATTAACATTTTTTTCCACTCTGCAACAGTGTTAACCGGTTAACGCCCTGGGTTAACCGGTTAACGCAGCACAACACGCTTCCTTTCCCAAAACTTAACAGTGTTAACCGGTTAACGCCCTGGGTTAACCGGTTAACGCAGCACAAACAGCAATATTTCAGCAATCACAACAGTGTTAACCGGTTAACACCCTGGGTTAACCGGTTAACGCAGACAAAACAGCAATTTTCACAATTCAAAACAGTGTTAACCGGTTAACACCCTGGGTTAACCGGTTAACGCAAGACAGAAGCTGTTCCTGCGCTAACTCAAGGCAGAATGCAGAATTCTCCGCATTTTCCGCCATTGGAGGACTTCCGGACCTCCGATTCCAATTCCGTAAAAAGCTACACTTTCGGAAATTTACAACTAACCCAAACACAGATTCAATTACAGTCTGACACAACTTATTCATCAAAATTTCTCAGCATTTCAAAATCCCAATTAGGGTCAAATTACGGTTTATCACTACCCATTACATGCTAACCCATAATACCCATTAAACGACGATAAACCCCCCTTACCTGAGTTAATCCGGCAACTTTGAGCTCTCAAGCTTTTCCGTTCTCCAACCCTTGCTCTCTAGCTCTTCCTCTTGCTCTGCCTCTTGCCCTTTTCCTCTTTCAGCCGCTTCTCTGAGTTTCACGTGAAAACCTTATTTTCCAAAATGAAACTCTTTTTCCTTATTCCAACTTATATATTTTCCAAATTACATTATTATTCCAATAATAATAATAATTCAATAATTCCAAAATAATAATAATAATAATAATAATCCAATTATCTAATTAAATTAATAAATATATTATTAACTTAATTTAAATAATTATCATATTATTATCGGGGTGTTACATTGAACATCCAAAAGGATTTGTTGATCCTACTTTCCCAAACCATGTGTTTAAACTAAAGAAGGAACTGTATGGTTTAAAACAAGCTCCAAGAGCATGGTATAAAAGGTTGGTTGAGTTTCTCATAAACCATGGATATATAAAGGGTGGAACTAATAAGACTCTCTTTGTCAAAGAAAAGGATGAAAAACTTATGATAGCTCAAATCTATGTGGATGATATTGTATTTGGAGGGATGTCAGATGAGATGGTCCAACACTTTGTCAAGCAAATGCAATCTGAGTTTGAAATGAGTTTGGTAGGTGAATTAACTTACTTTCTTGGACTTCAAGTCAAACAGATGGAAGCCTCCATTTTTCTTTGTCAAAGAAAATATGCAAAGAATATTATGAATAAATTTGGATTGGAGAATGCTAGTCACAAAAGAACTCCTGCTCCTACTCACTTGAAGTTATCCAAAGATGAAAAGGGTATAAGTGTAGATCGGAGTTTATATATAAGCATGATTGATAGTCTTCTATACCTTACAGCAAGTAGACCAAATATAACTTTTGTTGTTGGATTTTGTTTTAGATATCAAGCAAAACCCAAAATGAGTCACATCAATCAAGTAAAAAGGACACTGAAGTATGTGAATGGCACACGTGAGTATGTGTAGCGGTGTATTCGTCGCTATATGATTTATTGGTTAAACCATAAGCAAAGCATACAATGAATTCGAGTCGCCACCGCACTTTTATTTATCCAAAGGACTGGCTAAAAAGAGAACAAAAGCCTAAGAAGTTTTACACGTAGAAAACTAATGAAAAGATCAGAGAGTCTGGGTAAGGTGTAAATTACGCAATGGGAAGGTGTTAGGCACCCACTACGTCCTAGGTACTCCTAGGGAGCCCTTTTCACACTTGTTGTTTGAAAATTGTTATTTGTTATGAAATATTTATTATTCACACATGATTGGGATGATGAGAAAAGAATATACAATTTTTATTGTTTTTGTGTTCGAACGGATGAACCCGTTGCCTACGTACCTTCCATCAAAGGTAAGGATCAAAACACCGTAGTTCGGCTAAAAGATTTCCGAAAGTTAGTGAGTTCAATTTTAAACAATAGCACTGAGGCTCTTCATTATAAATGGGAGAAAACTCGACCAAAACCAACATCCACCATGCGAGGATAGCTTCGACGTACTAGAGGGGTTAACCCTGTTTTCAGTACGGAAGTCTTATAGTCGACTCACTAAGGATAAGGTGAGGTTTATATCAACCACAATGATAATTGAAACCTATGGCTAATGTGTGAAAACTTAGCAAGAATGGACAAAGCCACAAAACAATTGAATGGGTGAAGTTAATTGATTATGAGTATTCATGAAAGTAGGGTCAAAATAGGATTAAGATTGATTCAAAAGAAGTATTATGAAATGGAGTTTGAAAAAGTCAAGGACTTGGGGTCCAGGTTTTTTAATTTGAAAGCATGAAGATGTTTGCACAATATCTATCTCAAGTTTTGAAAGTAATGTGTGAAAAGGTCTAGGACAAAATGGGATGAATGGATGAAGATGAAGTGTAAAACTTCCTAGAAGGTTCACCTGTTGAAATCATATAGAAGATGACTCAAGTGCGTCCTTTGGAATAAGCAATAAGCAATAACAAAATAAGCAAACAAATGATACCGGATGCCACTCGATGGTCTTACTCCAATCTCACAAACAAAAGCGGATACCGGATACCAATAGATGGATTTACACCAATCTCCTAAACAAAGAAACAAGGATGTCGGAAGCCAATAGATGGACTTATTCCAATCTCCTAAAACAAAACGAAACTTGGATACCGGATGCCAATCTGTCTGGGCTTATACCAATATCCAACATATGATCATAGGAAAGCAAAGGCCAACTAGCAAGGACTTACAATTGCATCCTCACATACAACAAATGCAAATGCATCAAGCAAAGAGAAGATGAGTGGCCAATGAGATGGTCTTATACTCACTTCCATATCATAGGAACAAAGGCCAATGGATGGTCTTACAATCGTCCTCAATGGGCAAACAACAAAGATATGTCACAGAGACAAATGAAATGATCATGCACTAATGAGTAATTGGTGATGATAAATGCACAAAGCATGCAAGCAGACATGTGTATATAAGGTAAGCAATCAATCAATTAAAGTCATTCAGCACACTCTATAACCAAACAATTAGGCTCATACAAAGGGTTAGGCATTGAAGCCAACTGGAATAGGGTTAATGGTGCTCTTAACCTTGACATTGAGAGCCAAGGTGAAGCAGATGAAAGGATATGAGGGGTGTGCCTCATGCTCTTATCCCTGGTCAGGGAGAGCATTTGAATATCAGAAGGTGTGGGAGTTCAGAAAGTAGGAACTCTCTCCACAGATTATTGACTCGATAGATCTTGGGTTTTTACTCACTATGCATCAACACATGTGGTGTGAGCAAGGTGAGTGACACACAGAATAGTAGGAGATAGGTTGCATATCTCTTGGGTTCTACCAATTTCCTTATTCAAAGGACTTTTCCTGCTTGGGACAAATGTAAACACACACAAGCATTGCCTCTTAAGGAGGACTTCAGACAGTTGCCTGGCCAAGTAACAGGCCAGGTCTTCCAGACTACATGAAGATAAGAAGTTATACCTCAATGCAAATTGCTATTAAGCAAAGCAAAGCAAGTTCTTAAAGAACTATAAGCAACTAAAGGTACCTGAAACCAGTCAGACAACATCAGTATACAATTCAAAGTTAAATCAAAATGAGATAGAGATCAATAGTCAACACAATCAGTTAAATGTGCAATGCACAAAGCTCAAAGCATGTGAGCTAAGCAACCTACAAAACAAACAAGTTAGTTCATGATAAACAATCAAGCTCATTCAATTTGTAATGATCTCTTTGAAACATTTGTTGCTTAACCTGAAACAACAAACTTAAACATGAGCAACATGACCACTAGGACAAGCCTAGGGTCAAAAAGAGATAAGAAAATCAAAACAGCAAGTGACAAGTGTCCAAAATCAAGTTCAAACAATCAAGAAACAAACTCAATTGGTTTCATGTTCATATCATCCATCATTATCATTTCATAAGCAAATTAGGTCAAAGCATGGCATATAGAAGCTCAAAAGAGTCAACAGAATGATTTAGCTCAAAACCAATCCTAAACATTTCAATAAATTATCAAATAATTCATGATCAAACATAATCCATAACATGATAAGCATACCAAATTTCAGCTCATTTGGACCAAGGGAAGTAGGTCAATGAAAATCAGAAAGGCAAGGCAAGTTCAAGCATGCTCAAAGAAGTCAACCAAACATGCATCAACTTCAATAAATCATAAAACAGTGGCAACTTAGGAGAAATGAATGGGATCAAAACCATGACAAACTTTAAGATGTCTACAAATCACATGTCAAATTTCAAGTTCATCCAATAATGCATGAGAATTTCACAAATCATATGAGAACATGTGTCACAAAAAGTCAACAAATGACCAAACAGGGGAGAAAATTCCAAACAAATAGGAAATGCCATCAATAATTCCAGAAAAAAAATCACATGTAAACTAGACATCCATAAGTATGTTCATGCAAAAATCCAGATCAATTTGAGTTCAAGAAGCATGGTAATTAAAATCATGAAGTTGGACATGAATGGTGTGACACAAATTGTCACACCCCTAATCAAAAAAATCATAACTCCACAACCAGAAATGATAAATTCACAAACTCTACACCAAAATCACCATGAACATGTCTAGTTTAAGCACAAAACATTTCAGGGGCATTGGATAATGTATCATCATTTCACAATCAATTTGGTAAGACATACACAAAATGGACACATATGACAAACCCTAGCACATTTTAAAATCCACACGTGCAAAAAATCTGGAAAAATCATCATAAAAAACTAGAGATCATGAGGAGCATTTTGCAAAAAATCCCACCAAAATTGGATTAAAAATGAAGGACTTATGATTTTTGGAAGATGCCATGCCAAAATGAAATAAAAATTGAGAAAATGAAATGATTTAATAAAATAATAAGCGGACAATGGCAAAACGGTAATATCTGGACTCACTAAGTGAAACGCTGCGTTTCACTTAGTGAGGTGGCACGCAGCAAGTGGCTCATGGCAATCAAACAGTGATTCGCATGCAAAGCAAAAGAACCAACGACCAAAACACGTTTTTCTGGGTTTTAAATTAGGGTTTACTGTATGTTCATCATCGTCAACAAATCGAAATGAAATTTTTGTCCAGAAATGGAAAACAAACATAGCATTCGAACCAACACACAATGCACCTCATCATTCCAACATCCATTTTCAATGACTCGAGCTAACAAAGCAGAACCAAGCACAAACATATTCACATATGAAACTTTGAATCCATGTATCTCTCTCAATATGCAACCATTTTACACGATTTAAGTTTCAAAATAATCAGCATGGAGAGTTCTTTCTAAAGCATAGCATAATTTTGAAAATAGAGAGATTCGAAATTTTACCAAATTTGAAGAACAGTGTTGGAATGGTGATTCTTCGGTCGTGTTGAGCGGAAACAGATGTACTTTCAAGTTCCAGATGATGAATGGAAGAAGGGTTTTAGCTCAACAACCTTTGGAAAAGCTTCAAACTCGAGCTGCCATGGAAATGCTTTAATGGAACAGAGCTGTATTCTTTGCGTACAGTTATGATACAAGGCTTGTAAATGCTTCCAAGAGGTTGGTAAATGATGGAACAAACAAGCAAGTTCGAGCTCTTTGAAGTTTTCAGCAAAAATTTCAAATGAAGAAATTGAGAGTTTGAGAGAGAATGAACTTTTTGGTCTGTTTAGTGTGTTGTGGCTGCTAGGGCTTTTCAGCAGAAAATGTGCAAATATATACTGTTTAGTGAGTGGTAATTGGATTAGCTCAAAATGAAGTGTTTTTGGTTAATTTGTGAAAATCCACTCATGTGATAAGGGCATGGCACTACAGCTGCGAAAATGGGCCTAAACCACATCCAAAACATGATTTCTGAACACTTCCAATTGGTAAAATATGTTGGAAATGGTTATTTTGAAAGTCAACTTTTTACCTTTCCTTTTTAATCCAAGTCAACTAAAAAATGCCATTTTGATTGGTTGGGTTTTGGTGAATTGTGATGAAAGATTTGGATAGAGCACATCAAATATGACTTGTAGCAAAAAACCTCACTCAATTTGGCCAAATGGTTTGGAAGATATGCCACTTTGAAGTTCAAAAATTCTTGAGAATGATTTGATCATAACTTGCCAACCATAAATGAGAAATGAGTGTTCTTGGACTTTTTGGAAATGGGAGGAAAAGATCTTCAACTTTCATGTTGGGCAAAAATTCATTTGAAGCTTGTATGATGATGTAATTTGGAGGAGAAGAACTTTCCATTTTTGGCAAAATCCAATTACAGGTCAACTTTCTATTTTTGGAAATTCTTTGTCTGACTTCAAATTCTTCACTGATGATGTTTGACATGTTATATGAGGCTTATATGGACATGAATGAGATCTCTCAAACCAATTCCCACCCTCAAATCACTGATTAAATGCACAGTTGACCATGGTTGACTTCAGTTGACTTTGCTAGGGTTTTGGCTGACTGAACCATGTTCTGATGAATTCCAAGCCCCTACCACTTGATATCTTGATTCAAAATGATGTGACAACCCATATGAACTCTTGATGAATGATCATGGTGCCCAAATTCTTCAAGAATGGCCACCATCTATTGCAATGACTGACTTTGACTGATTTGACCTAATTGGCTTCATCTGCAAGTAACATGGTTAGATGACAATATTTTTGTACCTTTGGTCAATAGACAGATGAAAAGCAATGATATACAAATGCAAAACATGCTTGGTGATCAAGAACCACACTCACAAGATAACCCACCCAACTAGGGGGAAGCAAAGGTGCACAAAGATCCTTGAGGCAATGATATGATATGATATGATATGATGCCATGAGGGATCTTAGGGACAAAATTGGGGTCTTACAGTATGGAATGTTATATTCTCATGATTCAAACTCCATGTTAGTAGGATATTATGATGCTGATTGGGCTGGTAGTGTTGATGACAGGAAGAGTACCTCTGTAGGTTATTTCTTTTTAGGAAAAAAATTGATTTTATGGTTCAACAAGAAACATAATTGTGTATCCCTATCTACTGCTGAAGCTGAGTACATAGTAGCAGGTAGTAGTTGCTCTCAACTAATGTGGATGAAACAAATGTTGATTGAATATAATGTCACCCAAGATATCATGACATTATTTTGTGACAACTTGAGTGCTATTAATATCTCCAAAAATCTTATTTAGCACAGTAGGACTAAACACATTGACATCAGACATCATTTTATTAAGGAACTTGTTGAAGACAAAGTCATAACACTTGAGCATGTTAGCACTGAAAACCAACTTGCTGACATTTTTACCAAAGCCTTGGATGCAATTCAGTTTTAAAAATTAAAAGGAAAACTTGGGATTTGTGTTAATGAGAATTTATAGCAATTACAACTATTTAAGTGTGTCAGACAATTTTTTAACTATCATCATTACACAAGACACACTTATCTAAACCCCTTACTCCATTGTGTATCCTTTTGGACAAAAATACGCTACCCACTACATTCAAACGCTTCATTCCTCTCCAAAACTCTATTCCCACCTTCCCTCAAGGGTCTTTCCCAATTCCATCTGTATCAAGTGTTACCTAAGATGTCGAAACAATCTTCACCCAAGCACATGCATGTCTCAGCTGAGACTAGTGGATCACCATCCCCAACTTCCAGGGAAGATGAACCATCCAAATAATAAATTTGTTTGATCTTGTCTTGGATGTTTCTCCTTTATCCACGATTCATCCACCCCCTCAGAAGATAACAACGCCTTTTGTTTCAAAGAATGTCAAAGCTTCTGGTAAGTCTTTTGTTTCTGAGCCTACTATCCCTAGTGAAGATAAGACTGCTATTGAAAAGGGGTCTAGGTCTAAAGGTTCTGAGATGAGAAACCCCATTGAGCATACTGGCGGCACTGAGAATCAAACCTAAGCGAAAAGGAGTTCCATTGATAAGGAACTTCGAAAGTTTGTTACATCTGTGCTGAAGGAAGTGAACTCAGATGTTTTTCCAGATGTTCAAACATCTTTGACAAAAGAAACCAGCCCTGATGATGATTCTAGTGAAAAAGCTAAGGAAAGTGTCCCTGATCAAGCTGCTCATGAAAGAAGAAGTAAAAAGAAAGCTAATCATGTTGTCAATATTAATGACCTAACATTTGATGATAAACCTGTTACCAACATCGTGACTCCTAGTATAGCCAAGAGACTTCAGAGAAGAAAAGGTAAGGCTGTGATGTTTGAAAATTCTCCCTCTAAGGAGACCAAAAGAAAATCTGGCGGTATGAAAGGCACTCCCTCTAGAAGTTCCAAAGGAAAATCTCTTGTTGGTTCTACTAGATAATGGAGTAAAGTTGTTACACCTACGAGGAAGAGGAAAACTGCCTCTTTAAGTGATTATGAGTTTGAGGTCAAAGAGGGTGTCCAGGACATCACTCTTGTGAGAAGATATGCTATAAAGAATCCTTATATTGTTGTGCCTGAGGCTCCACTAGAGAGTGTTTCACTATATTATATGAAGAATGCTGAAAGATGGAAGTATGTCATTCAAAGGAGGATAACTTTAGAGAAGGAATTGGGTAAGGATGCCTTAAAATGTAAGGAAATTATGAGGCTTATAGAGGCTGCTTGTTTGATGAAGACTGCTACAAAATTGGTCCTTGCTATGAAAGTCTAGTCAAGGAGTTTGTGGTGACAATTCCTTATGGGTGTGATGATGTGAAGAGTCCAGACTATAGGAAGGTGTATGTTAGAGGAAATGTCGTAACATTTTCTCCTACTATGATCAACAAATTTCTGGGAAGAACTGAAGAACCTCAGGCTGAGCTAGAGGTTACAGATGACCAAGTGTGCAAAGAGATAACTGACAAGCAGGTAAAACACTGGCTAAACAGAGGAAAATTGTCTACTGGGAAGCTGAGTGTCAAGTATGCAATCCTTCATATGATTGGAACTGCCAACTGGGTGCCCACTTATCACACCTCAACCATCTCTACTAGGCTTGGGAAATTTATTTACTCTATTGGGACAAGAAAAGCTTTTTACTTTTGGAAGTACATTTTTGAACAAGTTCTGAAATAGGCCTTCTCAACTGATGTGAAGATGCATATCTGCTTTCCATCTCTCATCTGTGGGATAATCCTGAACCAACATCCTGGAATCTTACTTCCTATTGATAATGCAAAGAAAAGGGAATCTCCTTTATCCCTCTACTACAAACTTTTTGCTGGAACACATGTCCCAGATATTGTCATGACATCTTCTCAGGTATCTGGCCCTTCCACTTCCAAGAAGAGTGTTATTGCACAACTGAAGGAGACTTGTAAAGAGTTCGAGGATTCCATCAGGTCTAGCACTACTACAAAGATCAAACTTGAAAAATTGATGAAGGCTTTGATGGAAGAAGAGAAGAAGGAAGCTGAACAAGGTGGTGATGACAATGGAGGAGCTGATGTAGAGGACTCTGCTGGTGGCAATGATGCTGAGACTGATGAAGATAAAGAAGCTGAAGGAGAGGAGTATGCTACTGCTGACTCAGATAGTCAGGACTATATATCTAATTGTAGTGTTTTTTTTGGTTTTGTTTTGTTTTGTGGTCTCTTACCAGAATTTTAAGCACCCTTGTGTTCCCTCTTGTTTGTGCTACTTGACTTTATGAATGTGGTTTCTTTGTTTTGGTTAGCTGCATACCTTTGTTATATTATGGATAGAAAGGGGGAGTAATGTCTATGTGCTCTAACCACTAACCACTAACTGCTTGGTGTGTTTAAGGAGGAGTTCATGTTCTGGAACTTTTTGGGCTGCTGTGAAGTGATGTCAGACATGATGTCCTGACATCAACTTGTCTGAAGAATTGTTGTTGTGTGAAGTTTTTTTATGCTGCATATACCTCTGATGTGTGAACTTGGATATGTCATATTTGCTTTGGATGATCCCTTGAGGGGGAGTCCTGATTATGTGTGACAGGGGGAGCATAAAACCTGTCTGTTGTGTTACTGCATGATTACCTCTGAGATGTGTGTGCATATTTTCTACTTTGTTTTTTTTCTAATCCTATGTAGGTCTGATGTTACCTGGATTATGGTGTTTGTGTGCAAAAGGTATTTGGTTGTTTTAGCCAAAATTTGCCAAAGGGGAAGATTGTTAATTCTCTGTATTTATGATTGGCAAATATTTTGGTAAAACTAACTTATAAGTAACATGTTGAACAAGATGTCCTAACATGTGGATCTGACATCTCATCTGAAACAGGTACACTTTTGGTAATTATTGATTGATTAAACAAATTACTGAATATTATAGGAATATTAAGTAATCATATATGGAGTCCAAGATTAAGGAATCAAAGATTCTATTTGATTTTAAACTTATTTTGTTTTCTAAATGTTGAGACATTTTAGGAAATTCTTGATTATTTACCAAACTTTAGCAGTTGTCTCGCTGAGTGTATGAAGCCCAAATCCAGTCCAAGTCCTGGTTATTTATAGAATGCCTCAAGCCTAATTGGAGGACGAATCAAATTCTGTTTTAGTGAGTTGTTAGGGTTTGATTTTTCTTGTTAATTGTGAGCCTCTCTAATATCATCTTGATATCAGAGTAGGATTGTCTTTATTGAGTTGTAAGTTTTGTCAATCACTCATAAGCTTTTAAGCATTGAGTGATTGTGTGTCTTTGACGTGTGACTTCTGAATATTTTATAATTGTATTGATTCATAACTGTTGTGATTGAAAGGGAAGTGATAAGGGTATCATACCAAGGTGTGTCTTAGGTAGAAGTTAAGCACGGGCAGTGATTAAAGAGTAGACTGTAAACTTGAGATAGTTTGCTGAAGGTCTACAATCTGATACTATTTAGTGGATTTCCTCCCTGGCTTGGTAGCCCCAGATGCAGGCGTTGTTGTACAATGAACTGGCTTAACACTTTTGTATGTTTGTTACTTTCTATTCTCATATCAGTTTGTTCTAGTTTCATTGTGTTTTGATCAGATATCAGTGTCTCGACATCTCTTAGGACATTTGATATTTGCATACCAGAATTTCAATTCTGGATATATCTATTGTATTCTCCATTATGGGATGAGTTTCATGACACTATTAAGTGACAAGCCCACCACCCAAGCTTTAAGAGAACACCTAAGATATAATGGTGGTTGCGTAGTACTGACTTGTCTGACATAGTTGTCTTTATGGGTCGGTGCAAAAACCTCGCCTATAGTAGAATCCTCAGGAAGTATTATTGGCTCATAAGCTATTTTGCATTGATGACAATACTTTCAAGGAGGGAAATGTGACTCCAGGGACCTTTAGTAAACCAATGGCTTTTGAAGTCAAGGGTTGACCTCACCTAGAGTAGATCTTCTTTAGGGTATTGTTGGCCCGTAAATCATTTACGTTGATAACAATATTCTCGTACTATGATACGTGACTCTAAGAACCTTCATAAAAGCCTTAGAACCTAGCGGTGAGGGGATATGGGTTGCATGAAACCTAAAACTCTACCTATCTCGAGAATTGTATACAATTTATTCAGAACTAACGTCAAACCTTTGAATCTGGAAAGTTCAACCTACTTTGAGAATTATATCAGGTTTATCTAGAATATACCGAACCTTTGAACCTATGATATTACATACCATTTCATAATATCATCATAAAAAAACTGATTTAGCATATGCATACCATTTCCCTGGAAACATAATTTTTTTTTTGCATACATTCATCCATCGTCATGCATTCCATGATTAAAAAACCCTCATTATTTGTAAGACCCTAATTTTGACCCTAAGATCCCTCATGGCATCATATTATTGCAATAGTGCATTGCCTCAAGGATCATAGCATGATTGACTCCTTAGCCCTAGGGTTGGGACTTGTTTGAGTGGTTTGAGATCACCAAGCATGCTTGTATTATATGTTATTGCTTTTCTTATTTGATTACTAACCAAAAGCACAAAAAGATGTCACTAACTCTTTTTGTTTTGAAGCTCAAGTGATCATGTGCTCCACAATGCTCCTAGGAGGCTCCTAAGCCCAATGAAATGGCTAAATGAAGAAGAGAAAAAGCATGACAATGGTCCACAAAGTTCCTAATCATCATATATGTCTCCCAAGTATCTCAATTTTCCAATTTGATCAAGATAACCCAAAGGGCTTGAAGATTGTTTCCCAAGGAAACCCTAATTTCATTGTGCTTTGACTGTGCCTTACCCATTAAGCAATCTCAACCTATGATCAAATTTAATCAAAGTAAGTTCTATCATTTATAATTTTATGCATATATGATCCTATTTGAGGCTCCTCAATCATTTATTCATCAAGATTGGAAGTTTGACCTTGAAAAGTTGACGAGTCAACTCATCTGACTAAGCTGAGGTTCAGTGAGCTGTAACTTTTGATGTGTTTGTCAAATGAAGATGATCCCAAAATCCAAAATGTCCCTAAAGACAATATGAAAAACTTTCATGTTCATACAAAATCCATTTGAAACTTTTAAGGTCATCATTCATTTCAAAACATTATAGGTCATTTTGACTGAAACCCTAATTTTGGGTCAACTTGCCAAGGGCATAACTTTCTCAAGTTTTATGATTTTGAGGTGGGACCAATAGAATTGGAAATCTTTAGATATATAATTTAAATTTTATGTTGGACAAAATTTCATAATCCAAAAGATACATGTGCCATTGCAAAACATTATAGGTCATCTTGGACCTAATTCATTGAATTTGAAAAAATACCCAACTTTAAATGTCTATAACTTTGTCATAGAAATTCCAAATGATGCAAACTTTGAGTCTAAATTAAATAAGTTGAAACGATCTACGACTTTTATGTTGGAGATTTTCTCATTTAAAGCTTTTATCATGAGGACAAAGGGGTTTGATCAAGCTTACTTTTGGGGAACTTTTTCAAAATGATTTGAACATGTTTTACACTTGAACTTTCCAAGCCAGTTTTGATCAATTTTTACATGCCAAATGATTTTTTTCCCAACATGACTTTTGTTCCTTATTTCAAAAGCTTTCCAACCATTACTCACAATAGTCATTTGGATCTACCATTTGGGAGATTCGAATTTCTTTTCATTTATGTGCATTTTTGATATTTTATGTTATAACTTGAAATACAAGCATTCTTCTTTCCATGTGCACGACCACATGCCTTCCATATGATCTCAGCAAGCTCCTTCAGCCATTCATAGGCCTCTCACACGTCCACAAAGGCCCATGCACTCAAAATTTCAAATCCCATGCACATGAGAAAAGTTTGAATTCAGCTGCATTCACCTATAAATAAAGGCCTCCTCTCATTCATTTCATAACCTTTTGGAGATCCCATATGCTGCAGAACTGAAACCAAACCCTCACCAAAGGAATCATTCACCATTTTTTCAGATTTTTCGAGCTTGAAATTCAGCAACATTAGTTGAGTTTCAAAGTTAGTTTCCTTAGCCAATCATCTTCCATACATTCAGAGATCAAAGAGGAGCAAAAAGATTGAAGAATTCATGGCCAGAAACTCACCAATTTGAAGGTATCAACTCAAACTGTTTGGATCTGAAACTCATAATTCAATGCAGTCTTCTTGTATTTTGGTGGTTCTCTGAAGTCCTCATACTTGAGGAAAGCTTTTAGTGCATTCAATTTGCCATTTCATGAACAATACGTGTGGACACCATGATTTTCTCCTTCATCTTTATCTCAATATAGGAAGAATGAGAGGAATCTAATGGTACAATGATGATCTACATCACACGAGCTTCATTTCAATGCCTTTGTTTTTCGTTTTTGATAAGATTCATTTTCCTGCAAATCTGGCCGGAGTTGGTGTGGTTGATCGGAGAAGATGGTGGTTTCCACCACCACCACCACGTGTTCTGATCCCAGCCTTTGGATCTCCCTCTCATGATCTAATCGTGTGCGTCCGTTTTAATTACTTCTTTTAATTCTTTGTGTTCCTCTGTTGACTTGAGTCCACCGTGCATCATCAGATCCAAGTCGTGTATCATTGCCACATCAATTATGAATTGGATCTGGTGGCTCAGCATTTTTCGTTAATTGCATTTTCTTTTTATTTTCTTTTAATTCATTGCATTTTCAATAATTCATTAAAAATTCATTTGAGGTCAGAAAAATATGAGACCAACTCTAAAAATTTTCTTGAAAAATCTAGTTTCATATTATGATTTTTAATTATTTTTGTGACTTCATCTGATATTTTTCATGAATTATTTAGTTTTTAATGATTTTAATATATTTTAAAATACTTTCTGACTTTTAAAAAATACAAAAATATTTTCATAGCATCTATGGATCATGATAAGTCAATGTAAAATAGTCTCAACAATTTCTTATTTGTTTTGAGATTATTTGAGATTTTAATTCATATTATGCTATTTTTGGTTGTTTGTAATTGATTTTAATTACTTTCTGACTTTAAAAATTTGTGAGAAAATTAGTCAAAGCTTGTTTGACTATGTTGAACCTATGAAAATTTAATTGGACTTTTTGAAGTTGCTTTGAATTGAATTTGAGGTTCAACTTTGTTTGTTTATTTTTTATTTGTATTTTCTTTTAATTCAAAAAATACCAAAAAAATATTATTGACTTCTTGACTTGTTATATTGATTCTTCTTCTGTTTGGTGTTGATCAAGGTTGAATTGATTCAACTTTGATCAAATTCATTGGATCTTGTGGTTTGAAAATCTTAAGGATCATCACCTAGAAAGATGAATGAATTTGATCAAGGATGAGTTATCCCTTGATCAATTGGGATTGGTTGTTGACTTCTTACCCCTTCCCTTTCATATTCATCCCTTTCTTCCCCTTAATGGCCAATGAGTTAAAGTCTCGAGGTTGGTCTTGACAAATAAGAAGTTTAACCTTCTTTGATCCAAACCAAACTCAATTTGATCCATGATCAAGTGAGTTATTTTGTGTCAAAGATAGGTTACTTCTTGGTCAAGCAAATAACCAAAAGTCAATACAAGGTCCTTCCCCTTTTGTTTGGCATGGCAAGTTTATGGAGCTTGGCTTAGTAGTCATGATCTCTAACTTGTGTTCTTTGCCCAGATTCTTATTGACCGGTCTCAGATAGGTGTGGCTACTATATTAGTCCACTTACGATTGCTTAACATAGCGCTACATTGTCTCATGACAAGCTAACATAACTCTACTAACTACTAAGTTTAATCTGAGCTTTTAAATTCTTGTCATTTACTCTTAATGTCATTTATTTCTTGCTCATTATTCATCTTGATTTTTGTTTTGCTCACTTGAGCACATATTTTATGTTTATATTATTTTTCTTTTGCTCATTTGAGCCCATTATTGTATATAAGTATATTGCTATATTATGTTGTTTTGTGTTTGTTTTGATGAGAACCAAAATGAAAAAGGAGAAAGGACTTAGAATTAGGATTCACCCATGCTTAAAGGAGTTCAAGAGCAACTAGGTCTCATGCCTTTAGAATGTAAAATATGTTGAAGAGAAACTAGGCCTCATGCCTTTAGAATGCTAAAATTCAAAGTTGACCTCAAAGGACTTCTCCTCAAACTTATTCTTTGTCCATTGCCTTTATTATGTTGTGAGCTTTTTGATGTGTGCTTTTGTTTGATAGGAACCTCATCTTAAGATTGTGAAAAGAGGACCATTGTCATGAGTAGCCAAGTTAAGAGCCAAGCCAAATGGAGATCATAGGAGCTTTAATTCAAATTATTGAGTGCTTGTTTTGTGTGCTAAATCCAAAGGAAAGGAGCATCTTGAGTCATCTCTATGACTCCAAGAAAGGGAACTCCAAGGGTTATCTTTCCCCTCTTATCTTTGTATGCTTTAGGAATAGCCTTTCTCTCTTCTCCCCTCTCTAACCTTGCCAAAAATCATTTTCAAAACCTTGACTTTATTTCAAATTAGAAACCTAGACCTTAGGCCTTTGACTTTTCAAAACCATTTTCATGAATACTCATTGTAAATAAACTTTAATCCAACTTTGACCTCATTTTGTAAATAAATTTAAGTTGTAAATATAACCCATTTCAAGTTATTTTGTGGTTCCAATGCCCACTTGTTTCACTCTTTTCAAAAACATTAGTCATAGGTTTGAGTTATCATAATGGTTGATTTAAATCTCACCTCATCCTTAGTGTTGGATTATAAGCCTTCCATGCTTATTATAGGGATAACCCCTCACTAGCATGTTGAAGCCTTCCTCACATGGTGGATTGTTGGTCTAGGTTGAGTGTTCTCCCTTTGATAACAAAAGACCTTAAGGCTTTTGATTAAAATTAATCCACCAATTTTTGAAATTTTTACCACGAACTACGAGGTTTTGATCCTCCTTTGTGATGGTACGTAGGCAATGGGTTCATCCATTCAAACAACAAAATTTGTAAATATAATCTATTCTTTTCTCATCCCTCCTATCTTTCGCACAAATCGTTTCACAAATACCAACCTACAACACATATTTACAAAAAGGGTTCCCTTAGAGTACTAAGGATGTTTTGGGTGCGCAAAACCTTCCCATTTCATAACCAACCCCCTTACCTAGATCTCAGACTTTTTTATTAGTTTTTGATTTGAAAAACTTCTTACTTGGCTTTTGTTCGCTTTTTAGCCTTTCCTTTAGACAAATAAAAGTGCGGTGGCGACTCGAATTATATGTTGACTTTTGGTTTAGTCAATAAACCTAAAGGTAACTAAAAATCCCGCTACAGAAAAGTGGCGATTCTGCTTGGGAACCAAACCCCGTGGGTTTAGCCTACTTTTTTCTTGTATGTGTTGTATGTTTATGTTTGTTTGTGGCATATTTTTGTGCAAATTTGGGATGAATGTGTTGTTTGTAATGTATGAATTGCTTGATATATTAAATGCTTGTATGCTTGGTGGTTTCTTGTGAGATGAGTTCTATACCTGAACTCGAGTGTACTTATGATAAGAGAATGGCATAGTCTTGTTGACTTGTGTAAAGTTAGTCCTTAACAAGTTAACTTGCAAGCCCATTCACTTGGTGGAGGTTTATTGGGATCACTAATGTCACACGAGTAGTCGTGGTTAGGAATTACTCTTTCCAGTATGAACCTTAGAAACCAAGGACCTTAGATACCTAGCCCATCTTGGCCTATTTTAGGACGTAGTGCGGAGGCCGTTCAAGTGTAAGACTTAATGCGATTGTTACGCGATACTACACTCATAGGAGTCCCTCTTGAGAATATTTTTGGAGTACGAGTATTCGTTTTATCCGATAATATCCAAAAGATGGGATGATGACTATGGGAACCTTTTAGAACATGATTGTCAGGTTTAACCATAGTACACTCCCATTGGGTGGTTCTTAACCAAGACTCCATGCTCGTGACTCACAACAAACCCGTGATTCGCGATCGATCCGTTCTCGTATATCCTCAAAATGAATGGAACTTGGGTGTTGATAAGGTGTAAACCATAATCCACCAAAATGGATGATTGATATTGACGATGACTTGAGCCATCCCGTGACCTTTGTATGGTGTGACTTGCTTGATCCTTGAGTGTGTTTGTTGCACCCATGCATCCATGAATCCATGCATTCATCCGTGTTCATGTCATCGACAATAAGATTTTGCAAGGAACTTAAAAGGTCTATTTGCAATTTTTCAGACATGGATAAGCAAAGAAGGAATACAAAGAAGTATAATTTCAGACAACCCAACTTGAGAGAGTTAAGGCGTCTGACATCTTATATATTAGAGCCCTTGGAGTTCAAAGCTCGCCATGGGAAGCTTCTAGATATTCTCTCTACCAAGGTGGATGAGGGTCTGATGAGTGTGTTGGTGCAGTTCTACGATCCTCTGTATCGGTGCTTCACTTTTCCGGATTTCTAGCTTTTGCCTACATTGGAGGAGTACGCCTATCATGTGGGTATACCTATTCTTGACCGAGTGTCGTTCAGTGGTTTGGAGAAGATTCCGTCTTCTCAAGAGATTGCTGACATGCTTCACGTGGAGGTATCTGACATTGTTGCCAATATGACTACCAAGGGTGGAATTCAAGGTCTCCCGTCTGGTTTTCTGATTGCCAAAGCTACCTTGTTTGGGAAGGCCATGAGTAAGGAAGCTTTTGAAGCCATATTTGTACTCCTCATCTATGGGCTAGTGTTATTTCCCAACATCGACAACTTCGTGGATGTGAATGCTATTAGGATTTTCTATTCTCTTAATCCCGTTCCGACTCTGTTGGGTGACACTTATTTCTCTTTGCATATGAGGAATACAAAGGGTGGTGGTTCCATTGTATGCTGTCTGCCTCTGTTGTACAAGTGGTTTATTTCGCACTTGCCTTAGACGCTTGCCTTCAAGGAGAACAAGGGATGTCTACGGTGGTCCAGGAGACTTATGTCTCTCACTAATGATGATATATCTTGGTATAATCGTGTTTATGATGGCATTAAGATTATTGATTCTTGTGGTGAGTTCTCCAATGTACCTCTTCTTGGTACATGTGGTGGAATTAACTATAACCCTGCTTTGGCTCGCCGTCAGCTTGGGTTCCCCTTAAAGGATAAACCTAACAACATTTCGTTGGAAGACTTATTCTTTCAAGAGGGTAAAGATCCCTAAAACCTGAAGGATAGGATGGTCCGCGCCTGGCGCAAGGTTCATAGGAAAGGGAGGAATGAGCTTGGTCAGAGGAACTGTGTTGCTTTGGAGCCTTACACCTCTTGGGTAAGGAAGAGAGCCCTCGAGTACCACATGCCGTATGAGTATCTGAGACCTACCCCTATGGTTATGGTTGGGCCTTCAACCCTTCCTAATCAAGGAGTAGAGGAGTTGAGAGACGAAGACCGTTCGCGTGCTTGGGTTCGTGAGCGTGAGGAGCTTCTTCAGCAGCTCAAGGATAAGGATGCATTGATTGAGTTTCTAGAGCATCAGGCTGTTGATGAGCCCGATGATGTGGTTACTTCTCTCCTGCCTCATTCGTCTAGGTTTTGGAAGAAGAGATATGATCAACTCGCCAAGGAGAAGGCTGACATGGAAGCAGCCTATGAGAGAGAGGTGAAGAGGCTTCGTGCGATGTATTTTCCGATCTCGAAAGCTTTAGATGACTGCTTCTAGGGCTCCATAGGATGTTTATTCTCCTTTTCTCTTGTATTGTATTTGGTTACCGAGATTGTACTACTTCTTTGGTGTAAAAAGTTCCAAATATTATATTGCTATGAGTATTCCACATATGTCTCAAAAAGTTCCAAATATTTGCAAATAGATCCTTACAAAGTTCCTCTGATAAAAAACAAAAGCATATGCACGAGCATTGCATGCATCATGTGCATAAGCAGGTTTTGGTTCCGAGCTCTTGATACAGTGGTCTAACTCTTTGCTCTTCATTTATTTTGAAGACAAGCTGACACATCCATACCGCACTCGTGCAAACGTAAAAGCAATGGCCAAACAACTAGAGAACGAGAACATAGAACTCAAAGAAGAAGTCAACCGGTTATCTGCTTTAGTGGAGTCTCTGCTCCAGGCTCAGAAGCAAGCTGTGAATGTGTAGGCGTCTGCATCCAATCAAGCGCCTGAGGTAGCTCCTACCTATATACCAGCCCCTGCTATGGGATCAACCAATGTCATGCCTTCCGGTTGCCCTTGGGGAATGCCCCATAATTTCATGCCTGAAGGACATCATCCGCAAGTGCAAGCTCATCCGACATCTAGCCCGGTCCCTGTGGTGCCACCCCCGGTGGTTAATTCTGTTCCTACTTCAGCTCCCATTCCTCAAGTCCGTGTTGACGAGACTATTTATCATTCTGAGGCCTTTGAGAACCCGGATGTGTATGATAAATTAGACGAGATGAGAGACCAGTTCTCTGACTTGAGGAAGGAAATGAAGGCCCTTCAAGGGAAAGACTTGTTTGGGAAGAGCGCCTCTGAGCTCTGTTTGGTCCCAAATGTAAAGATTCTAGTGAAGTTCAAGGTCCCTGACTTTGAAAAATACAAGGGGAATAGCTGTTCGCTCAGCCATTTGGTCATGTATGCTAGAAAAATGTCTATGCATACCGATAATGACCAACTGCTCATCCATTATTTTCAAGACAGCCTATCTGGCGCTGCCTTGAAATGGTATATGGGTCTTGACTGTGGCTCTGTACGCACTTTCAATGACCTCGGCGAGGCTTTCGTAAGGCAGTACAAGTACAACATAGATATGGCTCCAGAAAGAGATCAACTGAGGGCGATGTCCCCAAAAGATAAGGAAACCTTCAAGGAGTACGCCCAGAGGTGGAGGGAATTGGCAGCTCAGATAGTGCCACCATTGGAGGAGAAGGAGATGACAAAGATCTTTTTGAAGACTTTGAGCTCTTTCTATTATGAGCGTATGATTGCTAGTGCTCCCTCGGACTTTACCGAAATGGTAAATATGGGGATGAGGCTAGAAGAGGGAGCCCGTGAAGGACGTCTGTCCCGTGATGATAATTCTTCGGCAAAGAAGTATGGAGGATTTGCCAGGAAGAAGGAAGGGGAGACTCATGCTGTTTCTTCCCATAGTAAAAGAAGGCTCTCTGTGAGGAGGAAGGAAGTTCGACCAGTCTTCAACCAACACCAGGTGGCTCATATAGCACCTGCCTTCAGAGAAGCTCAACAACCACAACAATAATCTCGTCAACAACAACAGGCTTACCAGCCTCGCAATAACAACAATAGCACCAACAATTATGAGAGGAAGAGGGTGACTTTTGATTAAATTCCTATGACCTACGCTGAATTGTACCCTTCCTTGATTGATAGGAAGTTGATAACTCCATGTGATCCTCCTGCTGTGCTAGCCAATCCTCAATGGTGGTACAAGCCTGAACTTCATTGTGTGTATCATTCCGGTGCACCCGGACATAATATGGAGAACTGCTTTCCGTTGAAGACGAAGGTGCAAGACCTTGTGAGGAGTGGGATACTATTCTTTGAGGATGTAGGCCCGAATGTTAAGAAGAACCCATTGCCCGAGCATGGGAAGGCGGCTGTCAACATGGTTCAGGGTTGCCCTGACAAGTATAAGGTCCTTTATGTGAATGATATAAGGCAGTCCCTGGTGGAAATGCATAGGCTGTTGTGTGAGCACAGTCACTATGAACACGATCACGATAAGTGCCATGTGTGCACTGTCAATGAAAGAGGATGCCACAAGATAAGAAGGGATATCCAAGAGATGCTAGACCAAGGGATGATCGAGATACTTCAAAATCGTGATGAGGATAAAGTTGATGTTATTACCCCTGTGTTCAATATTCCTGATCCTATTGTCATCAAGTATGATGGCAACAAAAGGAAGGTGGTGCCAACTCTTGTGATAAAGCCAGCGGGCCCTGTCCCGTATGAGTCGGACAAAGCGGTTCTGTACCGTTGCAATGCTGTTATGCTTGAAGATGGGAAGGAGGTGTCGTTGCCCTCAACCTCTATTGTGAGCATATCCGATGTTAGTGGAGTGACCCGTAGTGGTCGTGTTTTCTCGGCTCAGCCGAAATCCCACAAAAACATTGTGAAGAGGGATGTTGTTAGTTCTGCCGGTCCCGTGGGGACCTCTTCTTCAAATCATTCTATTCCTGCTGTGAAGGGTGTTGACCCTATTGTTGTCAAAACTGATAAAGCTCCTATCCTAGTTGGCCAGTCTGGCATATTGAGAGAGGATGGTGATGAGATGCTGAGGCTCATCAAGAGGAGCGAGTACAATGTTGTGGAGCAGTTGCTTCAAACTCCATCAAAGATATCTGTCCTATCTTTGTTGATGAATTCATAGCCACACCGCGAAGCGTTGCAAAGGGTGTTGGACATGGCATATGTGGATCACGATGTCACAATTGAACAGTTTGATAGCATTGTTGCAAATATAACTGCCTGCAACAATTTGAGCTTCTGCGATGATGATCTTTCCGAGGAGGGAAAAGACCACAATTTGGCCTTACATATCTCTATAAACTGCAAAGACGATGCCTTGTCCAATGTGTTGGTGGACACATGGTCATCACTTAATGTATTGCCAAAGTCCACTCTCGCTAAACTTTCATATCAGGGGCCTCCCATGAGGTAGAGTGGAGTGGTAGTAAAAGCTTTTGATGGATCTCGTAAGACAGTGATCGGTGAATTAGACCTCCCGATCAAAGTTGGACCGAGTGATTTCCAGATCACTTTCCAAGTTATGGACATACATCCGTCGTACAGCTGTTTACTTGGTAGACCATGGATTCACGAAGTAGGTGCCGTGACATCCACCCTGCACCAAAAGTTGAAGTTCGTCAAGAACAAGAAGTTGGTGGTGATAGGGGGAGAGAAGGCTCTCTTGGTCAGCCATTTATCTTCCTTTTCCTACTTTGATGCTGAGGATGAGATTGGAACTCCATTCCAAGCCTTATCTATTTCTGAGCCTTCTAGGAAAGGACATTTTTCATTTGTCCCCTACAATGATGCGAAGTTGGCCATCGAGCGTGGCGCAACTAATGGTTTGGGGAAAATGATAAAGATGGAAGATAATAAATCATGGGCTGGTATAGGGTATTCTTTTGGTGTTTCTAATGATCTTGGGCTATTTCAGAGTGGAGGTTTCATCCACACCGATGGAGATCAAGAAACTGTTTCCATCATTGGAGGAGATGAAAAGGAAGATCTCGACAACTTTGTCATACCTGGCGGGATCTGCAATAATTGGGTCGCTGTTGATGTTCCAACAGTTATCCATAAGTCAACGTAATATGTTCATTCCTGTTTAAAAACCCTTCTCCCATGCCAAAGGGAGAAGTGAAGATATTGTTGGCATGATTTGTTAATACAATGACATTCATTCAATAATCGCATGTTAAACGTTTGTTTTCTCAAATTATTTTTCATTTTTTGCTTTTCGCATGAAATTGGTGATCACCATAAAACCCTAAAAAAGAGAATCAAATCAATTTTTCATCTGCGTAATGATTTTCCTTGAATTCTGAAATCTCTTTTATACTCAAAATCATTATGCAGGTTGATCAAACCCATTGAACATAATGATCCAACACCATCTCCCAACTTTGAATTCCCTGTATTTGAGGTAGAAGAAGACGATGTTGAAGAGATTCCTGATGAGATTACCCGTCTTCTTGAGTACGAGGAGAAGATCATTCAGCCACGTCTTGAGAATCTGGAAACAATCAACTTGGGGTCTAAAGATTGCATTCGTGAAGTGAAGATTGGGGCACTCCTTGAAGAGTATGTTAAGAAGGGGTTGATTGAGTTGCTACGAGAATATGTCGACGTCTTTGCTTGGTCGTATGAAGACATGCCTGGTCTAGATATTGATATTGTGCAACATTTCTTGCTGTTGAAGCCTGAATGTGTGCCTGTGAAGAAAAAGCTCAGAAGAACTCATCCTGATATGGCAGTGAAGATTAAAGAAGAAGTTCAGAAGCAAATTGATGCGGGGTTTCTGGTGACTTCTACATATCCTCAATGGGTGGCCAATATTGTGCCTGTACCTAAAAAAGACGGAAAAGTCCGAATGTGTGTGGATTACCGTGACTTGAATAAAGCTAGCCCAAAAGATGATTTTCCTCTACCACACATTGATATGTTGGTAGACAGTACAACTAAATTCAATGTCTTTTCATTTATGGATGGATTTTCCGGTTATAATCAGATTAAAATGGCACCCGAGGATATGGAGAAGACAATATTCATCACACCTTGGGGAACATTCTGTTATCGAGTGATGCCCTTAGGTTTGAAGAACGCCGGAGCCACATATCAACGTGCTATGACTACCTTGTTTCATGACATGATGCACAAGGAGATTGAGGTGTATGTCGACGATATGATTGCAAAGTCTAAAATGGAAGTTGAACATGTAGAACACTTGCTGAAGCTTTTCCAGCATTTGAGGAAGTACAAACTCCGCTTGAATCCGAACAAGTGTACATTTGGAGTCCGTTCCAGCAAGTTATTGGGCTTTATTGTCAGCGAGAGAGGTATTGAAGTTGATCCTGCCAAGGTCAAAGCAATACAAGAGATGCCTGCACCCAAAACTGAGAAGCAAGTCCGAGGTTTTCTTGGCCGCTTGAATTACATTTCCAGATTTATATTCCACATGACTGCCACATGTGCGCCTATATTCAAGCTCCTCCGGAAAGATCAGCATCATGATTGGACCGGGGATTGCCAAAAGGCCTTTGACAGTATCAAAGAGTATCTGTCCGAACCTCCGATTCTGTCTCCGCCTGTTGAAGGGATACCATTGATTATATACTTGACTATGCTTGATGGTTCCATGGGTTGTGTCCTTGGTCAGCAAGATGAATCAGGAAAGAAAGAATATGCAATATACTACTTGAGTAAGAAGTTCACCTACTGTGAGTCTCGGTATTCAATGCTTGAGAAGACATGCTGCGCTTTGGCTTGGGCTGCTAAGCGTTTACGCCAGTATATGTTGAATCATACAACTTGGTTGATATCCAAAATGGATCCGATCAAGTACATCTTTGAGAAGCCTGCTTTAACTGGGAGAATTTCCCGTTGGTAGATGTTGTTATCTGAGTATGATATTGAGTATCGAGAGTATCTTGGCTGACCATTTGGCGCATCAACCAATTGAAGATTATCAGTTTGTGCATTACGACTTCCCTGATGAGGAGATTCTGTATTTGAAAATGAAAGATCATGATGAGCCTACGCTCGATGAAGGGCCAGGGCCTGGTTCTCGATGGGGTATGGTGTTCGATGGCGTTGTCAATCAGTATGGAAATGGTATTGGGGCAGTGATTATTACTCCTCAAGGCACACATTTTCCTTTTACAGCTAGCCTAACTTTCAAATGCACGAATAATATGGCGGAGTATGAGGCATGTGTTATGGGTTTGGAAGAATGTGTTGATCTTAGGATCAAACATCTTGATGTTTATGGCGATTCGGCCCTTGTTGTTAATCAGATTAAGGGTGAATGGGAGACGAATCAGCCTGGCCTCATCCCATAAAGAGATTATGCGAGGAGGATTTCAACTTTCTTTACTAAAGTTGACTTCCATCATATTCCTCGAGATGAGAATCGGATGGCGGATGCTCTCGCTACGCTTGCTTCAATGATTGCTGTCAATTATTGGAATGAAGTCCCAAAGATTACCGTGATGCGCTTGGATAGACCAACTCACGTGTTTGCAGTTGAGGAGGTGAAAGATGATAAGCCATGGTATTATGATATCAAGTGTTTTCTCCAAAGTCAGACTTACCCTCCTGGGGCATCTGTTAAAGATAAGAAAACTTTGAGGAGATTATCTGGCAGTTTCTACCTTAATGGTGATGTGCTTTACAAGAGGAATTTTGACATGGTTCTGCTCAGATGCGTGGATAGACACGAAGCAAACCTGTTGATGACCGAAGTCCATGAGGGTTCATTTGGTACTCATTCCAATGGACATGCCATGGCGAAAAGGATGTTGAGAGCATGCTACTATTGGCTGACAATGGAGTCTGACTGCTTCAAGTTTATGAAGAAATGCCACAAGTGTCAGATTTATGCGGACAAGATTCATGTTCCCCCGACGCTTCTGAATGTTATTTCCTCACCATGGCCTTTCTCCATGTGGGGAATTGACATGATTGGCATGTTTGAACCTAAGGCGTCAAACGGTCACCGTTTTATTCTCGTAGCCATTGATTACTTCACTAAGTGGGTTGAAGCGACATCATATGCGAATGTGACCAGGCAGGTGGTTGTGAGGTTTATCAAGAACCAACTCATATGCCGATATGGTGTGCCAGACAAGATCATTACTGATAATGGATCTAACTTAAACAACAAGATGATGAAAGAGCTGTGTAGCGAGTTCAAGATTGCACATCATAATTCTTCTCCCTATAGACCCAAGATGAATGGGGCTGTTGAAGCTGCTAACAAGAACATCAAGAAGATTATTTAGAAGATGGTTGTTATGTACAAAGATTGGCATGAGATGCTGCCATTTGCTTTGCATGGCTATCGTACATCCGTCTGCACTTCAACAGGGGCAACCCCTTTCTCCCTTGTATATGGCATGAAGGTTGTGCTCCCCGTAGAGGTCGAGATCCCATCAATGAGAGTCTTGATAGAAGCTAAGTTGACTGAGGCTGAATGGGTTCAGAGTCGTTATGACCAACTGAATTGGATTGAAGAAAAGAGATTAACTGCCATGTGCCATGGTCAGTTATATCAATAAAGGATGAAGAAAGCCTTTGATAAGAAGGTCAAGCCTCGTGTGTTCCGAGAAGGGGACCTCGTGCTCAAGAAAGTATTGTCTTTCGCGCTCGATTCTAGGGGCAAGTGGACTCCAAACTATGAAGGTCCATACGTTGTTAAGAGAGCCTTTTCAGGCGGTGGTTTGTTGCTCACAACTATGGATGGGGAGGATTTCACTCGTCCTGTAAATTCAGATGCAGTCAAGAAATACTTTGCCTAAAAAAAGAGAGAGAAAAAGAAGAAGAATAGCTCGCTAAGTTGAAAACCCGAAAGGGCGGCTTAGGCAAAAATGAACGTCTCGGTGGATTGAAAACCCGAAAGGGCGATCCAGGCAAAAGTTAGAGACATAAAAAATGAATATATATCCCTCTAGATTGAGTACCTCACCCTGGGGAAATCTAGGCAAAAATTAGGGATTTGACAAGTAACTGCATCCTAACAAGACTTTGTTCTACAACTGTCATCTGTCAAAGATTCTCGCTCAATCATCATCAACTGAAGTTTCGAATACAGTGGATTCAGAGTTGGTGGAGAAACTATCATTATGTTCAATGTAGCCCTTTTTCCATGTATATCACCAATTTCAAATTTGTAAAGATCCATGGAGTCTCGCCATTTGCGGACTACCATTCTCTTAAATAAATTTGAGCCTTTATCCAATTCTTTGCACTCTTACTTGTTTCTGTTAAACAAATGTTTGCATGTTTTAATTGATGAATATCAGTGTTTTAAACGAATAAAGTTTT
Source organism: Lathyrus oleraceus (assembly GCF_024323335.1). Classification (NCBI taxonomy): domain Eukaryota; kingdom Viridiplantae; phylum Streptophyta; class Magnoliopsida; order Fabales; family Fabaceae; genus Lathyrus; species Lathyrus oleraceus. Next base: position 183,551,058 of record NC_066583.1, read on the forward strand.
CATAAATAAACTGTTTTAAACAAAGTGAACATTCACAATGACTAAAAGGATAAGTGGGATGTCCTCAGTGCTTTCCCAAGGATAGTATGATCACCAAAGGGTAAGACATTTGTTCATATTCTGGAATTCTTGCTCCTTATATCCTCTTCATCAGCTTCCCAGAGAGTCTGGTATGAGAAGTTCTCCCTGATGACAGTGGATTGATCTGTCTTATGGATTGCCTGCCCCTAGCAGGATTTTTGGATGTTCGCCCAATACATTCCCGGTAGTTTGTTTGTACATACTTGTTTCTCCCGCGGAGTTTTGACAATCCATGATTGGTATATGGTTGATTTGTGAATGATCCATTCTTTTCCAAATTTTTGCCTCGAAATTTTAGAGATGTGTATCCCTCTATATCAGGCACTAGCATTTGTGTTTTATCATTTGTATGGTCGTCATCCCTTGTGTGGACTGACCTAAAATCCCTTATAGATTGATAAAAGTTGATATGCTTTAAGTTGGGAATATTCCTTGTCTCATTATCCTGACTATCTACTCACAAGGAGGGTTGTCTTTCCCCAGCATGAGTAAGAATCTCCAGCAGAGTAAACATGTGTTCCCTGTAGAGCTACCTTTCCAGATAATTGTCTCCTCAGCAGGAAGTTGCCTAGTGCAATGGATGAAAGGCTTATTTCCCATTTCATTTATTTTGAAAAGAGGTGTCGCCGGTATGTCGGTTGCTGATGAATGATTCATTTCCAATTTCTCCAGCAAGAGTAGTTTCCTCAAGAGCATTTATAGCTTGTCCCCAGTAGGGTTGCCAGCTCAGAGTTCGATGTTTGTATCTCCTCCGAGTCTAAAGATTTCTTCTAGCATTAAGAGCTGGTGGTGAAATGTTTATTTCCCTCCCCAGTGGAGCAAAATGCTATTATTCCCTTTTGTAGAGTTTCCTCTCCGGCAGATAAAAGGGAGCGTTTTGATTGATGTACATTTGATTGGTGGTTGTTTCCCATGGAGTTTCACATCATTCCTTTATAAGCTTCCCCAATAGAGTTTCTTCTCCAGCGGATCTTATTGTTATTTAACCACCCATCCCCGAGAGAGTTGATGGAAACTCCTCGACAAATTTTCTGCATCTTCCTTATGACAGGATTGTTTGCTCCTTGAAGACTTCTCATGTGCAAAGTGTTTCCTCCTGCAGTGGGAAGCTTTGACTTTGCCCATCCCCAGCTATGGTTAAAGTCTCCCTTTTGTTTACTCTTATTCCAGAGATAATCCCCATCAGAGTTGAGTTCTCTGTTTGATCATCTTCTTTCGCTGCTCCCGAATACATCTTCTTTGTATCCTCAGTGAGTGTAGCTTTAGGATAGGATTTGATATCCACAATGATTTATTTTCATCCTTCTCGGGTTATTCCCAGGCTGAGTTCTCCAGTAGGCTTCGCCCTTCTTGTCGAGACGTTTGTCGAGTGTCTGTTCGAGATTCTTGGACTTGTTTGTGTTAGATATGTCTGTTTGTCAGCATTAATTATACACAAATCATGCATATACATGCATAATCATAGCATTCAAATATTCATGATGCATTCTTTGCCATATATCTTTGCTTGTTATCTCCTGCTATTGGTGAAATGTTCTTCCCAAAGCATATGTTTGTGTCTGACCTCTCCATATAGAGTCAGCCCCATAGGCAGAAAGTGTTTATCTTTCCTTCTTTCTTCCCCACTGAGTTATGTCTTCATGGATGATTGTTGTTTCAGTTTCCTCCCCAGTTGTGTATCGGGATGGAATTACTCCATTGAGTTATATCCTCATCAGGTTAAGTCTTGTTTGATTGTGTCTTTCTAGTCTGTTCCTAGATTGATTCCTTTCTTGTTATCCCCTGCAATTCCCTGTGGATCAGTTGTTCAATTGCTCAGTAACCAGTAATTGTTCATCCTTTCCCCAACGAATTTTGTGGCCTTCTACCCAGTAATCGGTAGTTATAATTCCTATTTTTGGGGTTTTCTACTCAGTAACCGGTAGATGTAATCCCCTCTTTGTTGGTTATCTTTACCCAGTAATCGGTATTGATATTCCTTCGCTTTTGAGTATACCACCCAGTAACCGGTGATATATCTCTTGGATAATTGCTTTTGTCAGGCAAGTCATCCCTGGCGAGTCATCTTTCATTTACCCCTGTTTGGTAATGATTGTTTCTCCTTCTGATTGGTCATCATTTTATACACAGTAACCGGTATCCCGATGTCCTTTCTTTTCGGTCGATTTATCCTTTATTAACCCAATAACCGGTTGCGGATAATCTTCCATGCGAGTATGTTATCTACGTTTTTACCCATATGACGGTAGTAGGTAACATATATCATGCGCTCTTCAGTCGAAGTCTTTTTCTTCCCCAGTCGAGTAAGATTCGTATTTCCTTGTGGAATCGAATGTCCATCCTGTAAGTCGAGTTTGCTTTTTCATCCCTCCTTTCGGATGATGAGTGTCTTGGATTTGTTCCTAATTCACGCCTGGTTGGTCACCTATTATATACCCAGTAACCGGTATCACTGGTGTTCCTTCCTTCTGCTCCCTATTATGACTTTTTGTCCCCTGTGGAGGCAGATTTTCCTGAGTTGAGATGTGCCTCTTGGGTCCTCCTCAGATGTTTTGGATAATTGATATCTTTCACCCTTATACCGGTCTTAGATATTCTTTCTCCCTGAGCATGTTGTTCTCTCACCCAGTAACCGGTGTTTCAATAACATGTCTCTCTTTGAGTTTATTACCCAGTAACCGGTAATATCTCGTTGTTTCTTCCTCAGCTGAGTCCTTTGTGGACATCCCCGTATGAGCCCGGATTTTTTATCCGATGTATCCTTTGTGGATAGTTTTGCTGTATTGACATATTCCCCAATACCTGCATCTTTGCGTCAGCTCGAGTCTTTCCATCGATTTATTTTCGTGGAATCCCTTCGTGTCTCCCAGCAAGTTTTCAAGTCATGACCTGCTCACGCATTTTTACCTTATTTCCCCCAGAGTCTCTGTCTCCCTAGTGAGTGTGTCACTCCTATGGATCTTCAGTTCCTCCCGATTTCTTTTCCTTTGTGGCAATTATTCACCACGAAAATTTTATTTTGCATGCATACATTTGCATCATGAGGTCTCTTAGGGACAAAAATTCGTCTCTTTGCTATTATTTAAGCTTATTCTATCTCATCGAGACGAAGATTTCAACCTTCATATCTCCGGCTAGAATGACCTTAAATAGGGGCATCTGTAAGACCCTAATTTTGACCCTAAGATCCCTCATGGCATCATATTATAGCACAAGTGCATTGCCTCAAGGATCATAACATGATTGGCTCCTTAACCCTAGGGTTGGGACTTGTTTGAGTGGTTTGAGATCACCAAGCATGGTTTTATTGTATGTTATTGCTTTTGTTATTTGATTACTAACCAAAAGCACACAAATATGTCACTAACTCTTTTTGTTTTGAAGCTCAAGTGATCATGTGCTCCACAATGCTCCTAGGAGGCTCCTAAGCCCAATGCAATGGCTAAATGAAGAAGAGAAAAAGCATGACAATGGCCCACAAAGTTCCTAATCATCATATATGTCTCCCAAGTATCTCAATTTTCCAATTTGATCAAGATAACCCAAAGGGCTTGAAGATTGTTTCCCAAGGAAACCCTAATTTCACTGTGCTTTGACTGTGCCTTACCCATGAAGCAATCTCAACCTCTGACCAAATTTAATCAAGGGAAGTTATTTAATTTATCATTTTATGCATATATTAGCCTATTTGAGGCCCCTCAATCATTTATTCAGCAAGATTGGAAGTTTGACCTTGAAAAGTTGACCAGTCAAGTCATCTGACTAAGCTGAGGTTCAGTAAGCTATAACTTTTGATGTGTTTGTCAAATGAAGATGATCCCAAAATAAAAAATGTCCCTAAGGACCATATGAACAACTTTAATGTTCATCAAAAATCTATTTTAAACTTGGAAGGTCATCCTTCATTTCAAAACATTAAAGGCCATTTTGACTGAAACCCTAATTTTGGGTCAAGTTTCCAAGGGCATAAATTTCTCAAGTTTTATGCTTTTGAGGTGGGACAAAAGGCATTGGAAATATTGAGATGACTAGTTTAAAAAAGTACCCAACTTCAAATGTCCATAACTTTGTCATAGAAAATCAAAATGATTCAAACTTTGAGTCTAAATTGACTACCTTGAAACGATATACAACTTTTATGTTGGATATTTTCTCATTTGAAACTTCTATCATGAGGACACAGGGGTTTGATCAAGCTTACTTTTGGGGAACTTTTTCAAAATGATTTGAACATGTTTTACACTTGAACTTTCCAAGCCAGTTTTGATCAATTTGCACATGCAAAATGATTTTTTTCCCAACATGACTTTTGTTCCTTATTTCAAAAGCTTTCCAACCATTACTCACAATAGTCATTTGGATCTACCATTTAGGAGATTCAAATTTATTTTCATTTATGTGCATTTTTGATATTTTATGTTATAACTTGAAATGCAAGCATTCTTCATTCCATGTGCATGACCACATGCCTTCATATGATCTCAGCAAGCTCCTTCAGCCATTCATGGGCCTCTCACACGTCCACAAAGTCCCATGCACTCAAAATTTCAAATCCCATGCACATGAGAAAAGTGTGAATTCAACTGCATTCACCTATAAATAAAGGCCTCCTCTCCTTCATTTCATAACCTTTTGGAGATCCCATATGCTGCAGAACTGAAACCATACCCTCACCAAAGGAATCATTCACCATTTTATCAGATTTTTCGAGCTTGAAATTCAGCAACATTAGTTGAGTTTCAAAGTTAGATTCCTTAGCCAATCATCTTCCATACATTCAGAGATCAAAGAGGAGCAAAAAGCTTGAAGAGTTCATGGCCAGAAACTCACCAATTTGAAGGTATCAACTCAAACTGTTTGGATCTGAAACTCATAATTCAATGTAGTATTCTTGTGTTTTGGTGGTTCTCTGAAGTCCTCATACTTGAGGCAAGCTTTTAGTGCATTCAATTTGCCATTTCATGAACAATACGTGTGGACACCATGATTTTCTCCTTCATCTTTCTCTCAATATAGGAAGAATGAGAGGAATCTAATGGTACAGTGATGATCTACATCACACGAGCTTCATTTCCATGCCTTTGTTTTTCATTTTTGATAAGATTCATTTTCCTGCAAATCTGGCCGGAGTTGGTGTGGTTGATCGGAGAAGATGGTGGTTTCCACCACCACCTCCACGTGTTCTGATCCCAGCCTTTGGATCTCCCTCTCATGATCTAATCGTGTGCGTCCGTTATAATTACTTCTTTTAATTCTTTGTGTTCCTCTGTTGAATTGAGTCCACCGTGCATCATTAGATCCAAGTCGTGTATCATTGCCACATCAATTATGAATTGGATCTGGTGGCTCGGCATTTTTCGTTAATTGCATTTTCTTTTTATTTTCTTTTAATTCATTGCATTTTCAATAATTCATTAAAAATTCATTTGAGGTCAGAAAAATATGAGACCAACTCTAAAATTTTTCTTGAAAAATCTAGTTTCATATTATGATTTTTAATTATTTTTGTGACTTCATCTGATATTTTTCATGAATTATTTAGTTTTTAATGATTTTAATTCATTTTAAAATACTTTCTGACTTTTAAAAAATACAAAAATATTTTCATAGCATCTATGGATCATGATAAGTCAATGAAAAATAGTCTCAACAATTTCTTATTTGTTTTGAGATTATTTGAGATTTTAATTCATATTATGCTATTTTTGGTTGTTTGTAATTGATTTTAATTACTTTCTAACTTTAAAAATTTGTGAGAAAATTAGTAAAAGCTTGTTTGACTATGTTGAACCTATGAAAATTTAATTGGACTTTTTGAAGTTTCTTTGAATTGAATTTGAGGTTCAACTTTGTTTGTTTATTTTTTATTTGTATTTTCTTTTAATTCAAAAAATACCAAAAAAATATTATTGACTTCTTGACTTGTTATATTGATTCTTCTTCTGGTTGGTGTTGATCAAGGTTGAATTGATTCAACTTTGATCAAATTCATTGGATCTTGTGATTTGAAAATCCTTAAGGATCATCACCTAGAAAGATAAATGAATTTGATCAAGGATGAGTTATCCCTTGATCAATTGGGATTGGTTGTTGACTTCTTACCCCCTCCCTTTCATCTTCATCCCTTTCTTCCCCTCAATGGCCAATGAGTTAAAGTCTTGAGGTTGGTCTTGACAAATAAGAAGTTTAACCTTCTTTGATCTAAACCAAACTCAATTTGATCCATGATCAAGTGAGTTATTTTGTGTCAAAGATAGGTTACTTCTTGGTCAAGTAAATAACCAAAAGTCAATACAAGGTCCTTCCCCTTTTGTTTGAAATGGCAAGTTTATGGAGCTTGACTTACTAGTCGTGATCTCTAACTTGTGTTCTTTGCCCATATTCTTATTGACCGGCCTCAAATAGGTGTCTCTACTATATTAGTCCACTTACGATTGCTTAACATAGCGCTACATTGTCTCATGACAAGCTAACATAACTCTACTAACTACTAAGTTTAATTTGAGCTTTTAAATTCTTGTCATTTACTCTTAATGTCATTTATTTCTTGATCATTATTCATCTTGATTTTTGTTTTGCTCACTTGAGCACATATTTTATGTTTATGTCATTTTTCTTTTGCTCATTTGAGCCCATTATTGTAAATAATTATATTGCTATATTGTGTTGTTTTATGTTTGTTTTGATGAGAACCAAAATGCAAAAGGATAAAGGACTTAGAATTAGGATTCACCCATGCTTAAAGGAGTTCAAGAGCAACTAGGCCTCATGCCTTTAGAATGCAAAATATGTTGAAGAGCAACTAGGCCTCATGCCTTTAGAATGCTAAAATTCAAAGTTGACCACAAAGGACTTCTCCTCAAACTTATTCTTTGTCCATTCCCTTTATTATATTGTGAGCTTTTTTATGTGTGCTTTTTTTTGATAGGAACCTCGTCTTATTATTGTGAACAGAGGACCATTGTCATGAGTAGCGAAGTTAAGAGCCAAGCCAAATGGAGATCATAGGATCTTGAATTCAAATTATTGAGTTCTTGTTTTGTGTGCTAAATCCAAAGGAAATGAGCATCTTGAGTCATCTCTATGACTCAAAGAAAGGGAACTCCAAGGGTTATCTTTCCCCTCTTATCTTTGTATGCTTTAGGAATAACCTTTCTCTCTTCTCCCCACTCTAACCAAGCCAAAAATCATTTTCAAAACCTTGACTTTATTTCAAATTAGAAACCTAGGCCTTAGGCCTTTGACTTTTCAAAACCATTTTCATAAATACTCATTGTAAATAAACTTTAATCCAACTTTGACCTCATTTTATAAATAAATTTAACTTGTAAATATAACCCATTTCAAGTTGTTTTGTGGCTCCAATGGCCACTTGTTTGACTCTTTTCAAAAACATTAGTCATAGGTTTGAGTTATCATAGTGGTTGATGTAAATCTCACCTCATCCTTAGTGTTGGATTATAAGCCTTCCATGTTTATTATAGGGATAACCCCTCACTAGCATGTTGAAGCCTTCCTCACATGGTGGATTGTTGGTTTAGGTTAAGTGTTCTCCCTTTGATAACAAAAGACCTTAAGGCTTTTGATTAAAATTAATCCACCAATTTTTGAAATTTTTACCACGAACTACGAGGTTTTGATCCTCCTTTGTGATGGTACGTAGGCAATGGGTTCATCCATTCAAACAACAAAATTTGTAAATATAATCTATTCTTTTCTCACCAATCTTTCGCATAAATCTTTTCACAAATACCAAACTACAACACATATTTGCAAAAAGGGTTCCCTTAGAGTACTAAGGATGTTTTGGGTGCGTAAAATCTTCCCATTTCATAACCAACCCCCTTACTTAGATCTCTGACTTTTTTATTAGTTTTTGATTTGAAAAACTTCTTACTTGGCTTTTGTTCGCTTTTTAGCCTTTCTTATGGACAAATAAAAGTGCGGTGGCGACTCGAATTGTATGTTGACTTTTGGTTTAGTCAATAAACCTAAAGGTAACGAAAACCCCGCTATAATTATTACCTGGGCTTTTTCTCAATATGATTAATCGCAAAGCTGACTTCCTGACATCACTGTGGTACTCGCAATAACCAGAGACTGCTAATGGATCAACTGGAACACAATCAAGTTGTGCTAAGGAAGTACATAACCACCATGAGATATCAAATGGTTCAGCTCATGGAGTCTATCTAGGCTATAGCCCTAGGTAAAAAATAACTGAGACATGCCGCCCTGAGGCCCACTATTGTCAATCCTCCTGTACAACCACTAGTGAATCCACACAAAAGAAAATCAATTGGTACCAATCCACCTCCAGAAGGAGATCTCCTGAATCAGAGTATTCAGACCACACTCGAGATTCCTGTCAATGGAACAGGATATCATCTTGAAATGGACAATCATCATGATGCCTTCTTCATCCCAAAATATGATCCAATACTCAATTCCCTTGGGCTCCCAATTGCTAAAGCTGAGAAAAAGCTCTACATCATAGAGGAGAGGATGAAAGCTATGGAAGGATCCAATGCCTTCGGTCTAGATGTTGGCGCTACGTGCCTAGTTCTGGGCATCAAAATCCCTACAAAATTCAAAGTATTTGACTTTGAGAAGTACAAGGGAATTATCTGTCCAAGGGCTAGCATCAGATCATACTGCCGAAAAATGGATGCCTATTCAGACGATGAAAAGCTATTAATGCATTTATTTTAGGATAGCATCAGTGAGGCATCCCTCGAATGGTATATGCAACTTGAACATACCTATATCTGAACCTGGAGAGAAATGGCAGAAACCTTCCTCAAGCAATACCAGTATAATACTGATATGGCTCCCAATAGCACCCAACTACAAAGTTTGAGTTAAAAGAATGAATAGTCTTTTAAAGAGTACACACAAAGATGGAGAAAACTAGCTTCCAGAGTTCAACCTCCCCTGCTAGATCGGGAACTTATTGATATGTTCATGGGTATCCTCCAGAACCCCTATCTGGATAGAATGGTCGGAAGTCCCTCATATGGATTTTCAGACCTGGTTGTCGCAAGAGAACAAATTGTGAATTGCCTTAAGAATGGCAAGATACAAGGTGCTGCCACTACCTCTAATGGAGTGAAGAAAACTTATTTAGGGGTTCCAAAAGGGGAAACTAACGTCGCCACAATAGCCAAGGGGAAGGATGAGGCTTACCAAGTGTCGTACTACCAGGTAGTAGTGGTAACGCCAAATCAATATCCATAATAGACCTATGAAATCCCTGCAGGTCAACAACCCTGGATAATGGATCCATAACAGCCAAGTTAGTATCAACAATCATAGATTCTGCATCAACATAATTATCACCAACAGGGACAACAAAGACAAAGGAATCTATAAAGAAGGATGAGCCCGTTTCTTATGCCTTATAGTCAACTACTCCCTCATTTGCTCAATAGCTCATTGGTTTAATTAAGGGAACTTGGGCCTCCTCCCACACCTCTTCCTCGGGGATACGATGTAAATTCTAGATATGAGTTCTTCATGGGCACCCGGGCACACAATCGAGAATTGTAGAACCCTGAAGAATAAAGTACAAGAACTGATTGATTCAAAGGTTATCACGTTCACACCAAACGGCCCAAAAATATTGAACAATCACATGCCCCCGCATGCAGGAATAACTATAATGCCATAACCAGTTCAAGTGGAAGCAAGGATAGATTCGAAGACATTGCATATGTTGGAAGAGTCTGAAGAAGAACCACCTTGGGGACTATCACATCAACTTCTACAAGCATGATGACCCCAACCCGTGGGTGGATGAAAAGGCTAATCACGTCGGCGATCATTAGACAGTTCAATCAATTTTATTTGTAATATTTTTGTTCGTTAAGTACTATTCACTTGTAAAACTTATTTGTTTGCGAATGGTAATAATAGTGAAATGAATATGCATGTCTTGAATCAATCTATTCATGTTCACTCATATTTTATTCATCAGAATTAAATTCTTGTTTAAGCAAAAATCAAAAGAAGAATGATGAAATCGAAATACGCCACACTACTGGTTGTATGCTTTCAAACAAAACCTTGTTGACAATGTAAGGCATTGCTTCAATTCCTAAACAACAAAGATATAAGGAAGATAATCCCTAGTCAACCCCTTCAATCCTAGGAGTAGGAGTTTCTTTATGTATGAGAAAAAACCTCAATCTTAACTAGGGACAGGATAATCTTCAGTTAATTTGACCATGTATTTAAATTTCAAAAAGGAAAAAGAGGAGTATCTCATATGAGGATCAACTTATCCCTCACACGAGGTCGAAATTCACAAATCCACAATGGTTGTCCCCCACCAACAAAAGGAACAAGTTAGTCACAACCCTTCAACAAATCAAACAAACAAATGTCACACAATTTGTTCCAACATAAAAAAAGAGCCCACTAAGTCGAAAAATAAAAAACAACTGACTTAGGCAAAAATTAGGGCATCTTGGTTGACTGCAAACTCGAAAAATTGGTCCATGCAAAAATTAGGGAAAACAAAAAGAATAGGAAAGAGTAAAAAAAATCCTCAACAAGAACAAATTTGTGTGATTACAAAAAGAGGGTAACTGCCACTTCAAAAACCTCATTGGTTCCTTAACCATCACTTATATTATTCAAAATCTGTTTGAAAAATGAACATTTGTGTAACTGAACATAGACTGAAGAACATCAAGGAGAATGAATGGGTTAAAATAAAATTTTGAGCCATAAATCCTTTATTATGAAACCGTCAACCAGACCACGTTACAACCCTTAAAAGACCTGATTGAAGCATATATTATTTTGAAAGCATGCTGCAGTGAGATTGCGTTAAATCGACTCCCAAAGATTTGCTAAACCATCGTGTTGGTATCGTTTCATCTTTCATCTAAAAACGCCTGAGGAATCCGTTGACCAAGTGAAAGTCACTTTAAATAATCACACCAAGGGGAAACACACCTGAAAACTCCGTTGAGTAAAAGGTAAAGTCGCTTCAAATTCAATCAATCTGGGGAAATCATGTCGAGATTTGACAAATCTCTCCAAAAATTGGTTGATCAGGGGAACTGCTCCAAGGTTCAAAGTACTAGGGAAGATCAACTTAAGTCATTATGGTACAAATGTCCAAAATTTCCTTTCGAGGCAAATTCCTTTAAAGATCATATAGACTAAGGCAAGATTGGCTATAGAGAGACAATTATTCTCCATACTTTCAAAGTTTCTCAAGCAAGTTCTGTCATGCATAAGCAACGACTAAGTTTAATACGAATGTCTGGAAATCATGCTAATCACATCCCATAACTTTTCAACAAGAAGTCTTGTACCCAAGCAAGTCACTTACCAGTTTAAACCATACATGACCTGCCTCAGGGGAACTTGTTGAACCTTCAAAACAATTACATAAATAATCACCATACATTAATCATGTCACTTTTCTCATTCATATCATTCATCTAGCATATCATGAAGCCTTGTAAACACAAACAAGAAAAGCCAAAGCCTAGTATTTGTTGGCACCGCCAAGAAAGATCAAAGTCCAACCTCGGTTGACACCCTGTAAAGCTCAATCTTCATTGGCACCTTTGAAGCCAAATATTTAATGACACATCCAAAAGAGATCAAAGCCCAATATGAATTAGCATCTTGAGGATCCAATCATCATTGATAATTCTTCTTTATTGACAACAAACAATAGGGGTATACAAAAGCCTTGTTTCATTTTGATCCATTTTTGACAAAAAAAAGCATCTGGCCCTGCATAGCCCATATAGTAATCATCATTACTTAGCATTGCATCCCTAAAAAATGTGTAACATATCCATCAATACGAAGCATTACGCCATACAAATTCAAACATGCATACTTAGTATGAGCCAAGATTCAAGCCTTCCTCGAAAGCACAGACTAATCCTTAGCCGAGACAATGATATTTCTCCAAAGAAAATAATATCCCCACAAATCACTCAACTGATATCCCCAATAAATTTCCTTTGAAATACTTCATTTTATTGTCCATTCTCCATCTTGACATTCTTTTTTCTCCAGCCACCGTGCTAATGTCATTGCTCCTTTTCCAGTCGTCGTACTAATATATCTTTTCCAACACTCGTTCATGTTGACCGTTTTTTTCTAACACTCGTCCTTGTTGATCCTAATATTTCTAATACTTATCTATATTGTGTTGATCTTACCTTTTTTATACCCATCTGTATTGATTTCCAACACTCGTCTATGTTGATCTTAGCTTTTTAACACTCGTCCGTGTTAATTTCCAACACTCGTTCGTGTTGATCTTACCTCTTAAATACTCGTTTGTATTGATTTCTAACACTACAATATGTTGATCTTACCTTTTTGATACTCGTTCGTATTGATTTCCAACACTCCTATGTGTTAATCTTACCTTTTTAACACTCGTCCGTATTGATTTCCTACACTTTTCCGTGTTGATCTTACCTCTTTAATACTCTTCCGTATTAACTTCCAACACTCGTCCATGTTGATCTTACCTTTTCAATACTCGTATTTATTGATTTCCAATGCTTGTTTGTGTTGATCTTTGATTTCCAACACTCGGCTGTGTTAATATTACCTTTTCAATACTTGTTCGTGTTGATCTTTCATTTCCAACACTCATTTATGTTAATTTTACCTTTTCAATACTCGTCTGTATTAATTTCCAAGACTCATCCATGTTGATATTACCTTTTCAACACTCATCCATATTGATTTTCAACACTCGTATGTGTTGACCATATCTTCCAGTACTCATCCGCATTGATTTTCAACACTCGTATGTGTTGACCATATCTTCCAGTACTCATCCACATTGATTTCCAAAACTTGTCCGTGTTAATCGCTTTCCAACACCTATCTGTGCTAATTTTATGTTGCCAACACCCGTCTGTGTTGACCTTGTTTCCCTAGCACTCATATGTTTTGATTAATTTTGATCCCCATCATTCGTCCATGTAAATATCATCTTTCAATACTCATCCGTATTGATTTATGATGCTCTGCCGTGTTGACCTTATCTTTCATACTCTTCAATACTCATCTATATTGATGTTTTCTTTGCAACCCCAAATTAATGATAGTCCAGTCACCATAATGGTGTCAATCATTTCTCCCCCAATAGAATTTTTTACCAACCTTCTAGTTGAATATTCTCTCTCTCTCTCTCTCTCTCTAAAAGATCATATATCTTGTATTGGCATCATTGACACGTTACAAGTATCCACCAGTTTACCACTGTATTTTCTTGTCGCAAGCTTTTTTAGAAAACCTCTGAGAATTCATAATATCTTACCTAATTTCATCCTCACCGAGTTTATTTTCCAGTTCACATCCCCAGAGAATTCTCCCAAATTATTCCTTCTTTATTTTCCTTTTGCAAATATTATTGACCTTTTGTCAGTATTATATGCCTTTTGCATAAGAAATTTACATACCAAGCATATTTCCTTTTGCAAATTTTCATTTCCTTTTTCACAAGAGAATTGCATTTACCTTTTTTAAGTACCCTTTACCTTTTGCATGGAAAGACCCTTTTGCTTTATGCTTTCCTTTTGCAATTTTACTTGGCCTTTTGCACGAGGAATTCTCTTTCTAACCTACTTGCCTTTTGCAAGTTCCCTTTGTCTTTTGCATGGGAAGACCCTTTTGCTTTACGCTTGCCTTTTGTAAGTTCCCTCGGCTTTTTGCACGAGGAATTCTATTTCCAACCTACTTGCCTTTTGTAGGTTTCCTTTGTCTTTTACATGGGCAAATTCTTTTGTTTACACTTACCTCTAGTAAGTACCTCTTGCCTTTTGCATGGGAAGATTAATTGGTTTACTTATTCTTACTTACCTTTTGTAAGTATCCTCTGCCTTTTGAATAGGAAAATATATTTCTATCTTCGCTTACCTTTTGTAATCATTCTCCTCCTTTTGCATGAGAAGAGAGTATGTCTCTTTTGCTTGCCTTTTGTAAGTCTCCTCTACCTTTTGCAGAGTAAAAATTACTTCATCCTATACTTGCCTTTTGCAAGCCCTCCCCGTCCTTTGTGTGAGAAAATTCCTTCGTTGTCTTTTACGTGAGGGATTACATTTACTATTCACTTGCCTTTTGCAAGTCTTACTAGCCTTTTGATAAGAAATTATCATTACCTTTTCTATGAGGAAAGATCCTTCTTGTTAGCCTTTTGCTAAGGAATTCTCATACATTTTGTATGAGGAAACATTCTTATTCTTAGCCTTTTGCTAAGGATTTCTTAATACATTTTATATGAGAAAACATTTGGCTTCTTAGCCTTTTTCTAAGGGATTCTCATTACTTTTTGTAGGATAAAACTAATTCACTTTCATCCTTCTTCTTAGCCTTTTACTAAGGAGTTCTCATTTCCTTTTACATGAGAAACCATATCCACCTTCATTCTTCTTCTTAGACTTTTTTCTAAGGAGTTATCATTGCCTTTTACGTGAGAAATCATATCCACTTTCATTCGCCTTCTTAGCCTTTTGCTAAGGAGTTCCTGAAGCTAGCGAAAATATACACGAACGTATCGCATACTCGAACATACAACAAAGTCACCATCGAACTTTATTTATCCCCAAAGGGAAGGGAAAACATCGATAAAACCTGGGGGAAAGAGATATACTGGGTAAGGAAGTCGGTTATGCAAGGGGAAGGTATTATCACCTCAAACATCCATGGTACTCCATGGGAACCGTTTTGATCGTTCTCGCTCGAACAGGTGTTATCTAAAGTTTACTCGCTAAAGAATGGGGAAAAGGAAGGGAAATGGATAAAGTGCTCGGCGAGGATTGGGGCCCTCATGCCTACGTATTCTCATTGTGCAATGAGAAATTCAGAGCTCCGTAGTTCAAGAAACTAGAGGTAGGAGATGAAAAGAAATGTGATCCAATATGGCATGAACCAAAGGATAATATGATTTGAACTCCAACAAAAGGGTGAAAAGATGAACCCAAGAGTAAGCAGGTATGAGCCAACAAGTGAGGGTCTACGGTGCTTGTATCACTGTATTGGGACAACCGAAAAAAGAATGAATTAGGTGTTTGGGTTAAGGGCCAAACAACTCTTGGTTCATAAGGAGGTCTAAGATGGAGTACAAAGGTATATTGTATTCGGCTCAAAGGATAGGGTATATCATATGAAGTGAAGGAATGTAGTATATGAATGTATTATGGAGATGTCTGGAATGAAGCGACCGAAGTCACAAAATTAGGTATTTGAAAATAAGTGACTGAAGAAGTATTATTTGAAACCGAAAGGTGAAATTGTATTGGAATCCATAAGAGAAATGAGATTTCTACCATAGAGGGAAACAACTTTTAACCTCTACAGGGTGTTAGCTAAAAAGGAAGGAATTAAGTGTTTGGGGTTGTTTTCCCAAACAACTCTAGGTAGAAAGAAGGACTACATTAGGTGTCCTAAAAAGATGTATATAGAATTCCAAGGGAAGTGTAAGTCGATGTCAAAGAGACGGATATGTCACTGGGTGAACGATTTATGATTGAAGGTAGGTAATGAATAGTGAAAGATATAGATGATGCCCTAAGGAGAAGGAGGAATAATTAGAAGTATGCTCGACAAGGATTCGCATCCTCGTGCCTACGTATTCTCATTGTGCAATGAGAAAGTCAGAGTAATCGTAGTTCGGAACTACGAGAATAGAAAGAGAGATGTTTGTCTAAGCAATAGGTACTCACAAGACAAACAATTCTTCAAGGAAGGATTGTAGTATTGGAATGCAAGGAGTAGTGTGTTACTTCCTGGGGAATCGACAATTCGAGATCAAATAAAGATAGTATCTTGGATCCAAGAGAAGGATAGAGTCTTAATCGAAGAGCAAGGTAGGCATTTACCAATACGTGGACTAGCAGGCCGCCACTATAAGGTAAAGCAAAAAAGAAAGACTGAATTAAGTGTTTGGGGTTGTTTGCCCAAACAACTCTTGATTGAAGAGAGGGAATGTCGTTAAGACGTCTTAAAAGGATAGACAAGGAGTCCAAGGAGAAATATGATTGATCTCAAAAAGATGGTATAGATTGAATAAATGAAGAGTGATTGATTAATAAATAGGGTAGCTCGCGAAGAAATCAGGTTCTCCTGCCTACGTACCTTCATTGTGCAATGAGGAAATCAGAGCTTTCGTAGTTCAGCCCACTAGGGCTGAAATGAAATTGATTGGAGGTAAGAAGAACTGGATGATTAAGATTGAAGTGATATAAATGGATAGACTTGATAGTTACTGGATGAGAATCACACTAAAGTCAATGGGTAAAGGAGGTTATGATAAGCAACGAGCCAAACGTCTCGCGCCCAAAGATATCCAGAACTAGTGTAGGAAAGCTCCAGTCTGATTCCGTATTTACCACTTAAGGCTCGTGGCATGTAGTTCTCGTCGTAAACTTCAAGGGGAGAAAGAAGAGTCTTTGTAGTTGTTTCTTGCAATGATGAAGACCTTATCAATCATTTGATTCGAGTTGCACTAAAGTCTATGAATGGAGGTGAATACGATGAGTGCTGGGTCATACGTCCCATATACAAAGATACTCAGAATGGAGGTAGGAATACTCCAGTCCCACTCCTTCTCCATTACTTAAGACTCGTATTATACAACTTGATTCATGATTGATAAGTTGTTGATAATACTTGCTTTATTGTATTGCTTGTGAAGAGAGACTTGTCCATCATACGATTAGAGTCGTGCTAAAATCTATGAATAGAGGTGAATACGATGAGCACTGGGTCATACGTCCCATACCCAAAGATACTCAGAATGGGGGTAGGAATACTCCATTCCCACTCCTTCTTTATTGCTTAAGGCTCGTGTCACACTCTTCTAACTTTGATTTAACAAGTGTTGAAGATGCCACCTTTGATGTGCTTGAATAATCCGCTGCTTGGTATGACTAAGGATGCCTTGATTGAAGATCTTGTCTTGAGGCCTTGAGCTCCACAGCTTGGAAGAAAAGTCCTATTAAGTAACCAAGGGTCTCCTAGTCACTTAATTTAGACTGTGGGATTATACAAGTTCAAAGGATTTAATCAATCAAAATTGCTTTTGATCAATTTAATCATGGGTTTTGTTTTGTTTTTGGGAACTAGGTTTAAATCTAATCAAAGTTAGTAATTGTTAGAAACTACCCTAAGGGATCATGCATTAGAAACTGATTGAAAATTCTATGTCAAAAGTACTAAGGGAACATGTGCAAATTGGTCAAAATATTGATTAAAATTCTATGTTAAGTCCTAAAATTTTAAGGAATTGAGTAAATTCTATGACACATTCTCATCCTAAAGGGATCATGCAATTCTAGCACAAAATACCAAAATAGGCCCATAAGGGCAAAATGGTCATTTACCAAAATATGTCTAATTTTATTCATGACCTAAAATTGATTCTATCCTAATGTGGACAGTTAACCTAATTATGAGAAATGTTAAGATTCTAAAATTTAATCAAGCCTAATTGTTCCTAATTAGAAAAATCTAAATAAAACCCTAATTAAATTTCTATTTAAAAGTCCTAATTAATTCTAATGAAATTCTAATTAAATCCTAATATGCTAATTAAATCCTAAAATCAAGATTTATTAACCTAATTAACTAACCATCTAATTAGCCTAATTGAAATGTAAAACAAAAAAGAAAAGAAAAAAAAACATATAAAAATGGAAAATGGGGTGTAATTGTTAAATGAGGTGTGAATTGGAATTCAAGCTAATGGGTTGCCAGTTGAGCCCATTATTGGTTTTTGTTCAGCCAAAGAAACTCCAAAAACAGGGGGGTATGCATAGTAAAAATGGAAATGGGCCGTCTGAGCCCAATACCCCCACAATCGTTCCAAACAGGGGGGTGCAAACTGAATGTACACTGTGAGCTAGTAAAAGCGCTAATGGGCCTGGTGAAGCCCGTTTTCAGTTTCCTTTATAAACGCTGGGGGGTGCATTAGTGAAACTGGTGTGTGAAACGTAATTCAGTGGACCTAAAAGTTTAAGCCCAACTACATCTCCCTATTGACTTGTCCAAGTCAACATGTTTGAATAGAAATCTGCACGTTCATTCTCTCTTCCTCAGCCTCACCGTCCCTTTGCCGTGAACCACCGTGCCGGCGGCTGTCACCGGCGACGGTGGTAGCTTAACCTAAATTCCTACCACTATCAGATGCGCCAGGCCATGTTGATGATGAAAATGGTGCCGGTTTTGGAAAATGGTTATTGCACTGGCCAAATCGAAGGAAGTTTGGGAAGAACCCTAGGTCTCTAATCTCAAATTAAATGGCGCTTATCACGAATTAATCTCTAACACCATAGGGGTTTCACTCCCTAGCCTCAATGCTACACTCTGCTACCCTCAAAGAAAGAAAACACCACATAAGAGGAACAAACTTACCAAAGAAGACGATCAGAAACTTCAACAGGTGAGTTCTTGATCTTGATTTGCACGCTTCTTCTTCCCCTTTCTTCTTCTTCTGAATTTGAGAATGGTGAGAAATGAAATGAAAATGAAGTGGTTAAGCTCAAGCGAGATTGAAGCTTCAATGTGAAGCTCTAATGGCTTTTTTTTAGAGATAAGTAGAGCTTTGGTGAAGGTGAGGGAGTAGATTGTAGAGTGAGTGAGTTTCGAGCAAAATGCCCAAGCCCCCTGAATGATGGTGATGGATCTGTTTAAATAGAGATGAGGTTTGGGATTTGGTTAGCCTTGGAATGAGGTTTGGATTCTGTTAGACTCAAGTTTGGAGTTAGTTAACCTTGGCTCACTGAGTTATTGGTGAACTCAGTTAGTTAAACTTGACTCAGTTAGTTAGGATTGGTTAGTTGGTTAATGAGTGAAGAATCATTTATTTTGACTGGTTGTTGTAGGTGGCTTAAGTGGAATTGAACATACTCATGAATGATGACTTGCTAAGCAGATTTTTCCTTTAGTGATTAATGAGTTGGTCTGTGCAGTGCTATGTATGAATTGCTATTTCATGGAATTAGGTTAGTCACTTATTGAAACCATTGCAGGTTAAGGTTGGATTGAAGTCATGTTGGATTAGTTTCAGTGGAATTGGTTCAAGTGATTGGCCATTGCAGGTTGTAGGTTGAGCTTTTAAGTGGATTTGGCCTTGCACTTTGATCCTTGATTGGCTGAAGAGGTGAGTGCCACTTCTTTTGCTTATGGCTTAATCAATGCTACACAAACTCACACCTGTTTTGTTTTGCTTCCTTTTGCACTGTCTTGGATTAGTGTGGCTATTTGAACATAGTGATGTTTTGATGCAAGTTTGGAAGAAAGTGTTGTTTTGATGTGTGTTCCACTACTGTGATGATGGTGTGCTACTGAGATGCTCATTACCAGACATGCTTGGCCTTGATTACAAGGATGTGAAGTCATTTGTGCATGGTGGTTTGTTGTGCACCATTAGGACTGTTTGAAAGAACCAAATATTGCCATGCTGTCTTCTGCTATGTGAGGTGAAAAGATGGTTGCAGTGAGTCCATTGTTGCCTTCATCAATGGTTTAAGTCCATGTTACAACTTGCAAGACTGTCTAGTATGAAAGGTCTATTTAGGATGCCATGGAATGTCATGGTTTGCCAAGGAAACATGGGCTGCAATTGATATGTGTTTTCTAATTGCCTTGACTTTAATTTGCATGAATTTGGGACATGATGAATACTTATTCATGTATACATGATGCAGGGTCATTGGCTGGGGGAATTGGATATGGCTGTAAGTCAAAGTCCAAGTGTTCAAGATATGACCAAGTTCAAAGCATGTTGGCATCAAAGTGAAGAATCAAGTTCAAATGGTTAAATCAAAAATCAAACATGGACATGGAGAATGAAATTAGAGCTAGGACTAGTCATTTAGTGATTAGGGATGACCAAGGACCTAGGTTGACTTTGGTCAAAGTTGACCAAAAAGTCAACTGTTGACCAAAGTCAACAATTGGTCAAAGTTCACTTTTCCTTGTATTTTTCTTGTAAATGGACATTGAATGGATGATCATGGTGAAATTTAGGGTTTTTGGAGTTTGGGTTGGCTTTGGTCAAAGTTGACCCAAAAGTCAACTGTTGACCAAAGTCAACAATTGGTCAAAAATGTCAAATTTTGAATTTTCTTGGGTAGAATCACATGTAATGGTTTAAAATGACATGGAATAGATTGAAATGGATTAATAAATGGTTTGAAGTTGGTTTCCAAATTGTTTTGATCATGACTTGAATGTTTGACTTCTGAAAATAACTTGACTGATAATGTTTATGAACAAGGCCATGAAATGAGACCATAAGGTTAGGGTTTGATATAACATCCATGAACCAATAACATGACTAGAAAGTGGCTTGAAACACAGGAGGTTTGGTTGTTCAGATGACCAGGATCAAAGATGTGTCCACAACCAAATGAATAGCACCAATGACTTTGGACCAAGACCAATGCTCAAAGAAAGGTTAGGCCAAGCATGTTGACAATGTGTGAAGGTTGAGGGGTCATGAATGCACAGTGAGGACACCAAGTTCATATGATTCACCATCTCCTGGTTAGGGCTTTGGAGACCAAGATAAGGCCTGAGAAAGCTCCAAGAGATCATGCCTTGAGGGATTAGGGCTTTAAAGGCCGTAGATTGTTGTCGCAACCTGAAAAATACAGTGCGCGAAAAAACAACCGGCGAAAGAAAAAGACAGAAGAGTCGCCACCGTGCGTTATTCATCCCAAAAGAGGGAAAGGAAACGCTCGAAGTAAACCTGAAAAAGGAAAGGACAAGACGGGGTCTCGCAACCAAATCTTGGGTTCGGGAGTCGGTTATGCGAAGGGAAGGTATTAGCACCCCTACGCATCCGTAGTACTCTACGGGATCCACTTTTGTAGTTTTCGTCTAAAGGGTGTGAGTTTATCTTGTGCTGTTTACCAAAAAAAAAGGGTTAAATGAAAATGACTCGCGCGGATGTCGCATCCACTGCATACATATCTCATCTGAATATGAGAATCAGAGTCTTCGTAGCTCGACTGACCTATGGATTGGGGGGATGTGTGCTTGCTAAGACATCGCGTCTTATGCCTACGTACCTCATTTGGAATGAGAATCAGAGCAAGCCGTAGTTCGGTTAACTACGGGGTTATGGAATGGGTTTTGGACGAACGACGTCACTACGCAATCTACCGGATGCTCGACCTTTGGAGACTTACTCACCTGTAGTAGAAGGAGTTAACGTGTTGCTTTGGGTTTTAGGGTTTGGGATGCTCAAGGGCAAAAAGGCAGTCCTTGACGAAGGAACCGCGCTACCTGCAGGGATACGAACACATACAAAACAAACATGTATAAAGTAAATGTGCCAACAAGGGGCTCAGAAGTAAATAAACAAAAGAAAACAAATGCCTCCTATCGAGGTCTTCCAGCTAAGAAAGCGATAAAATGCGGAAAAGAAGTAAAAGTACCACACGGATAAAGATCCGAAGTAACAACAATTAAAGGAGTAAGAAACCCAGGGATCTCCCAAGCTAATGCCATCAAAGAAAGGTGAGTCAGTACAGGTAATTGGAATGAACCTCCAGGGGGTATCCCACAAATAAAGTGGGAAACCACGCAAGTTATCCCTGCAAAAGTCATGTGAGCCCTCACAAAAACTCAACAAAAGGGCTAGTGAAACACCATAAGCATTTTTTTCATGGATAACAGTATGGTTTCAGAAACCTCAAACCCTGTGGCATACACTTCAGAAATCATGTGATTAAACATTCAAGGCATAGGTTTCACCCATTCATAATACATCGCACATTTAAAACATTCAAATTGAAGGCGTAAAATAATGGGAATAGGGCAAACCTGATTGGAGAGCTTGATTGAAATTGAGTTGCACCCGTGAGGCCCTTCAGGGTTTGGAGGCTGCTCTGAGTTCTCTGTCAGGTTTCTCTTCAGGTTTTGTCCAGGGTTTTGTTCCAAAGAAACCTCAGAGTATTTTGCTTCTGTTCCTTTTTCTCAAGTGAAGCCTTGGTATTTATAGACTGAATTTCATGGTTTTGTGGGCTCAAATGAGAGAGACCCAAGCCCAAAATTTTTTATTATATTTTATTTATTTATTTTTAATTATTTTTATTTATTTATTTTTTTTGTAAAAAATTATTATTATTATTATTTTTATTTAATTTTTCATTTTTTTTTCGGATCTAATTCTGATTGACATGATGAAATGCAATATAAAATGCTAAATGAATGCATGAATGAGGAGGGCAAATTTTGGGGTGTTACAGCTGCCCCTATTCAATCATCAGCTAAACCGAGTAGGATGAAAGCAAACAGCTTATCAGACAAACGGGGTGAGCTGTGATTGAATACCAAAGACAGACCGAAAATTTGCGCTCCGAGAACACCACAAAAACGCGGAAATACACCGTGCTGTTTATTTTTCTTCCGATCCTCTGGCTTAATTTGGAGTTTCGATCCTCTGGTTGAACCTATACTCAATTTAGTCCTCTAGTTGGATATTAATTTTGATCCTCGGGCTGGATACGATTTTGATCTTCTGGCTAGATCTTCTTCGATCTTCTGGCTAGATCTCCTCCGTTTCGATTCTCTGGCTGAATCTATTTCCTTTGATTCTCTGGCTGAATCTACTTCGATCTTCTGGCTAGATCTGAATTGTTGCGATTTTCGATCTTCTGGCTAGATCTTCTTTGTTTCGATTCTCTGGCTGAATCTACTTCGATCTTCTGGCTAGATCTGGATTGTTTTGATGATAAATTCCCGTCATTAGGATCCCGCATCTGAGGCATGCGCTGGTTGACCCTCTTTTGAAATCTACACCCAACCTTCATATTAGATATGCAGCTTCGAGAATATTCCACTTTTGGGCTTCGTACATATTCTTCAGGCTAGAACATGTTGTAACGACTCCTCAATTAGACTTGGGCTTGCTGGGGAAATAAAGCTTGTAGGCGACTTCACTGGGGAATCTTCAAATTGAGCCTTAGGCTGGCTTACTGGAACACGATTCTCAGGCTGAATCTTCGAAATGACCCTCAGGTTGGATCACTGAAACACGATTCTCAGGCTGAATCTTTGAAATGACCCTCAGGCTGGATCACAGGAACACGATTCTCAGGCTGAATCTTCGAAATGGACCCTCAGGCTGGATCACTGGAACACGATTCTCAGGCTGAATCTTCAAAATGAACCTCAGGCCGGATCACTAGAAAACGATTCTCAGGCTGAATCTTCAAAATGACCCTCAGGCTGGATCACTAGAAAACGATTCTCAGGCTGAATCTTCAAAACGACCCTCAGGCTGGATCACTCACGCTTGATCCTCTGGCTGGATCTCATGACCTTGGTTGTAAAGTAATTCTTCAGTCTGCTTGGAAGAACCTGTTTATCAGCTTATGTGTATGCTTGATATGATATGCATGCAAATGCAAATGTTATGCATGGTGTAAAAAGAAATCTGCTTGGGGAAGCAAACTCCGGTAGGGAACAGATCGCTGTATCAATCCTTGAATGCTCTATGGGGAATGATCCGTCTGCCGGGACCAATGAGCCACCAAAAATAAATTGGCTGCTTGAAAAGTTGACCTTGCGGGGGGAGTATCAACTATGGAAACTTTGTTCGGCGAGGCTCTGTGAGGAGAGTCTGTGGGGAAAACACTTCTTGGGGAAATGTCGTAGGAAACGGCCTTTTCTGGGGATATGAACTTGCTAATCGCCCTCAAGCTGGGGATTAACAAATCTGTTAAAAATAATCTGCTGGGGAATGAGATGAACACTGGGAACGCCACCCTCTCATCTGTTGGTTATGCAACCACTCCGCTGTTGCTAGGAAGATACAGTCTGACACTGTTAACTCCATTGGGGATATATAGTCTGGATACTGTTAACTCTACTGGGGATAGACAGTCTGGATACTGTCAACTCTGTTGGGGAACATGCTCTGCTGAGGAGAGACTTTGTCAACCGCTTGGGGATGAGGATTCATGACTTGGCATCCGGTTCCTGTGACCTGCAACCAAAAATACACGTATGCCTCGGGGGAATTACTCGATTTGAATTCACCGTTCGGGATTAAGCATATTTAAAGCAATTTTAAATGTTTTCCTGTGCAAATCATCTGCAAAAGCCACCATTATGTTCATATGCAATATGTTTTATCAAAAATTCGGACATTTTTGCAAACAAACTGATAAATGAAAAATAAAGAGGCTCTTTAACTGAATTATTCGACTCTTAATGGGGAGAAAATTTGTGCCAGGAATAGGCGAGGGTATCAGGAAGCTGATCCCTGAAAAGAGGTGATCGCTATAAAAAGAGAACTATCCTAATGACAACGGGGATACGGGGTCCCACTGAGTTTCGACTCTGCTATGACTCGTATGTCCTCAAGACGCTCTGCTCATCTTGCTTTCTGAAGTGGATGATTAGTCAATCTTTAACCTTCGAAGATTGCCGGATTGAATGAAACGGTGATATAACACTGATGAACTCAGATCACATTCATTCGCTTATTCCCTAACTTTTGCCTGGATCGCCCCCTTTTCGGGTTTTCAATCCATCGGGATACCCATTTTTGCCTGAGCCGCCCTTTTGGGTTTTCGACTCACTGGGTGTACTCTTTTTTTATATCCCTAATTTTTGCCCGAACCTCTTTATTCTCTTTTTTTTGGTTCGTCGGGATGCCCTTTTTTTTGCCTGGACTATTCTTTTTATCGTCCAGCGGGTCTATTTTATGCGAAGTATTTTTTTTTAACTGCGTCTGAGTTAATAGGGGACGGGAATCCTTCGCCATCCATGGTTGTTAGCATCAAAACTCCGCCATAGAAAATCCTTTTAACCACGTACGGACCCTCATAGTTCGGTGTCCATTTGCCCCTGTGATCTGTGTTGGGAGGAAGAAATATTTTGAGTACCAATTCATCGACTTGATACCCCCGAGGGCGCACTTTCTGACCAAATGCTTTCTTCATTCGTCTCTGACCGGGATACGTCAATTCTGGGTATGTAGTTCCAGCATAACACCTTAATCATCGAAGACAAGGTAAACAACGCATCAGCAAATTGGTTTTCTTCAAAAGAAAATTAACAATCTTCTCGTGTAGTCTCTGTAAGGAACCAGATGAGGCTGAGGTGTATACCATTTCCGTTTGGTTTGATTGATGACCAAAGCTAAATCCCCGTATACATCCAGGGTTTTAATCTGTATATTGACGGCTTCCTCAAGTCTTAGGATACAAGCTTCGTATTCGGCTTCATTGTTGGTGCAGGGAAAAGTTATTCTGGCACCAAATGGCATATGAACCCCCTTCCGGTGTGATCAACATTATACCAACTCCGCGACCATTGACGTGGACCGCCCCATCAAACATCATAACCCATTTGGATTCAGGGTCAGGCCCCTCCTCCGGGAGTGGTTCCTCTCAATCTTTCGATTTGAGAAACATGATGTCCTCATCAGGAAAGTCAAACCTCATAGGTTGGTAATCATCAATCGGTTGCTCTGCAAGATAGTCTGACAAGACACTTCCCTTGATGGCTTTTTGTGAAGTGTATTGGATGTCATACTCTGTCAGTATCATTTGTCACCTAGTAATCTTTCCGGTAAGTGATGGCTTTTCAAAAATATACTTGACTGGATCCATTTTTGATATCAATAGAGTCGTGTGAGTTAACATATACTGTCTTAGTCGGCGAGCAGCCCATGCCAAAGCGCGGCAAGTTTTCTCGAGCAATGAGTATCTTTGTTCATAGTCGGTAAACTTTTGCTAAGGTAGTATATTGCATGCTCTTTTCGACCTGACTCGTCATGCTGACCGAGAACACAACCCATTGACCTTTCTAACACAGTCAAGTACATGATCAACGGTCTTTCCTCTCGGCCTGTAGACTGGCCCCGATCTTGATCTCTTTCTTGTCGTCTTCGGTACCAACGTTGATGGTCTCAACCACCTCCTGATAAGGTGTAATAGCTCGGTCCTCCTGTTTCAACAATCTGGCTAACCCTTCAGGCAATTCACAATCTTCCTCAGCCCCTTCTTCGGCTTGATAGATAGGATTGTCGAAGTCATACTTGGCCATAGCAGTGTCGTTAGCAGTGAGATCCGAATGGTCGGCTCTGCATGATGGAGGATCATGCTTTACCTTAGAATGAGAGATTTTTTTTTTGAAAGAAAGGAAAAACGAAAAAAGAAACATTGCCATTTTTTTTGTAAAAAGTAAAAAAAACTGAAAGAAAGAGAACACAAAATTGTTTGCAAAAGTCGTCCTTTATTGATGATAAAAATAATTGCGAAACGTAACTAAATGGATGGCCCTACAAATGAGCCGTTACACCTTGGGCAAAGTGTAAGACTTTATTATGCATGTAATAAAGGAAAACAATAAAAATCACTCTTTCAGCAGAGTAACCCGGACAGTTTTTTCAGACGACCAATTGTCAAGCTTTTCTCCCGGGACACACGGGCGAATCCAGCTATCTAAGTCACAGTCGCTGTCAGCCTTGTCTTCATCTGCAACATTGACGATGTGGGGGGAAACCAAACCCCCGCTGGAGAGAGTACCGGTTTCATTCTTCTTAGATCCCGGAGCATACCCCAATCCAAACTTGTCTTCTTTGATGACTGGCTCCACAAATTTGCCCCAGCCTTGGGCATTACCAGCTTTAACCACTTCGACAGCTTGCTTGTATGAAGAGATAGAAGTCCCGACCTTCTCAAACTCAGGTGAAAAGACAGCTTCGGGCGCGACCTCATTGACGTTTGTAGTTTCGAAGCCCTGACACAGCATCTCATGCATCTCGCCATCCATCTCTACATACTTAAATGTAGACAGGTGGCTAACAAAAATATCCTCTTCACCATATACAGTAACGATCTGACCTTCTAGTTCATATTTGAGCTTCTGGTGGAGGGTAGAAGTAACAGCACCGGCAGCATGAATCCAAGGCCGACCTAGCAGACAGCTGTAGGCAGGCTGGATATCCATCACATAAAAGGTGCTCTTGAACACCTGCGGTCCAATCTTAACTGGCAACTCAACTTCGCCAAAAACAGCTCTCTTAGAGCCATCAAAAGCCCTCACAACTAAGTTACTTGGCCTCAGGATGGTGTCATCGCGATCCAACTTCGTTAAGGCTTTCTTTGGAAGAACATTCAGAGAAGAGCCTGTATCAACCAAAACATGGGAAAGCATCACCCCTTTGCACTCCATTGTGATATGCAAGGCTTTGTTGTGATTCCTGCCCTCAGATGTCAGGTCATTATCGGTGAAACCTAGCCCCCGGCTAGCGTTTACATTGGAAACTACCGACTCCAGCTGGTTAACAGTTATCTCCGGTGGAACATAGGCCATATTCAGTACTTTCAACAAGGCTGCTCTGTGCGCCTCAGAGCACAGCAATAGTGAGAGAATGGAGATCTTTGAGGGTGTCTGATTTAGCTGGTCGACTACCTTGTAGTCACTTTTCTTGATAATCCTCATAAACTCATCCACTTCCTTCTCGAATGCGGTCTTAGGAGGATCTTCCTCAGTAGTAACCTCTTCGGTGGATACCTGTTTCCCTTTAGCCTTGGCAGCTGCCTCGGCTTTAGTATTCGCGCGTAATGTTGATGGTGCAAATAGGCGTCCATTGCGAGTGAAGCCACCAACCCCTCCAACATTGTCTACAGCGGAGCTACCAATGTCAATGTCTTCTTCGTTAACTTTCTGCCCCTGGCAGTAGATATCAGCCCCATAGTGCCACGGGATAGCACTGTCTTTTTCATACGAAACGGGTCCTGGTACCGTGATGGTGATTGGACCAACCAAAGTCGGTTGAGGGCTGTCAGAGTAAATTGCAACTGGTGCTGAACTTTCGATGTTCACCGATGCTGGTTCTGTACTTTCTGGGAAATATATTGTTGTCGGAGCGAGTCTCTCGGGAACACATATTTCTTCAGGAGTGAAATAAAACGTCACCGTCGATACATCATTCTTCACCGGACGGGCCTGATCGAACTGAAGACAACCTTCATCTATCAGCTGCTGAATACCCCTTCTCAAATTGTCACATCCGTTTTCGGCAGCTTGACAATTTCTGCATTCTTCCCCACAGCCCGGGAAAATCTGTCCTTTCAGAAGTCGGTCTTTAACCACCGATAGCGAAGTCTTCACCTTAGTCACATCAGAAACCAAATTCAAAGTTTCCCCACTATCAACAGCATTAATCCTCTGCTCGCCGTGAGCCGGCATCGGGTTCTGGATAACATTAGGCACCAGAGCAAAATTGATAGCCTGGGCATCTCTCAAATCTTGTACCTTTAACTGGAGAGCCTTGCAATTATCTGTAGTATGGCCAGGTGCGTTGGAGTGAAAAGCACATCTGGCGTTGACATCATAACCTCTAGGCAAATTATTGGGATCGATTGGTGGGGCCAGAGTTCTCAATGTAACCAGATTCATGTCAATCAGCTTGGGAAGTAATACTGAATAAGGCATTGGGATTGGCTCGATGACCCGGTCCGTCTGCCTTGGACGTTGTTGATAGTGTCTCTGCTGACCCGGATTACCTCCTTGTTGTTGATTGTTGTACCTGGGTTGTTGTTGCGGATGATATTGCGGTTGAGGAACAGGTGTTGGAATAGTGACTGCGGCCACTTGATCTTGATAATAATTAGGGCGTCCTTTACTCCTGCCTCTGCCGGCATACACAACGCTTGCCTCGCCTTCTTTTCTTCACTGACCGTTACCAGCAAACGGTCTCTTGGGACCTGATGGGTTGGAAACACTATTGTCTTGAATTCGGCCCATCTTCAACAAACTCTCGATTCTTTCTCCAGCAATTACTATCTCTGCAAAGCTGATTGACGGGCAAGCAGCCAATCTCTCAATATAATTGCCTTGAAGAGTGTTCATGAACATGTCCGCCATCTCCCTTTCAGACATAGGGGGTTGGACGGACGCAGCAATCTGTCTCCAACGGTGAGCATATTCTCTAAAGGTCTCCTTGGCAGTCTGGGATATACCTTGCAACAAGGTCCGATTTGGAGCCATGTCCAAGTTGTATTGATATTGCTTGACAAAAGCCTCTGCCAAGTCTTTCCAGCTCTTGATGGTAGTACGAGACAAATGAGAATACCATTCACGAGAAGCTCCAGTTAGACTGTCTTCAAAATAGTACACCCACAGCTTTTCATCTTCCGTGTGAGCTCCCAACCTTCCCAAATAAGATTGGAGATGAGTGCGTGGGCAAGAAGCCCCGTTGTATTTCTCAAAAGTAGGGGGTTTGAACTTGTGAGGAATCCTTACTCCCTGAACCAGACCAAGATTTGTGACATCAAAGCCTAAGGAATTTTGAGACTCCAAAGATTTGAGCTTCTCAGCAAGCTCATCCATACGGCGTGTGGTCTCGAGGGCCTCGTCGTGCAAAGAAAATTGATCATACTGATAATCTTCAGTAACGGGGTGCCCGTTAATCCGAATTCCCTGATTCACATTGTACCTTCCGCCAATACTATTTCCAACATTCCCTGTGTTGCCAACATTACCCGGGTTTCCATCAGCATTTGCGTTACCCGCGTTACCAGTGTTCACAGGGTTACCAGGGTTTCCCTCAGCATTTAGTATCTCCACCTCAGGCCTCGGTTGCCCAACCAATTCCCTCAGATTTTCTTGACCTGCTGCCATACCAGTCATCAATGTCATGAACTGATCCATCCTTTCACGCATATCAGCCAGCTCTTTCTGTACTTGGTCCATCGCTAGTCGTGGACGGTTTTCCTTTGTCGGGTATCTGTGAACTCGCTTGGGACCAATAACTGCCTGATACAGGGAACAAACATTAGACACTGCGGTGACACCTGCAAAACAGACAAGGGTTAATATGCATGGTATGCGATGCACTGCTTGTTCAGTTTTAAGGCACCCCCGTTTTGAAAGGGAATACCCTACAAATGAATAAGCATGAGATGTTGGATGCAAATATGCAGATGATGTTATGAAATGCAAAGGCATGTCAATCAGAATTGATGGATCCACTTGAACATCTGTCAGGTTGCACTTCCTGGAGAGAAATTCACTGAGGAATATAATACAAGACCAAAACTCTGCTCCAGAAAACCGGGTTGGTTGGAGGTTAAGGTTTCCTGAATTTAGCCCACCCCTCACTGGTAGGTTCTAAGAACAGAAGTTCGTCAGCTTCAGCCCTTCAGTCGCGAATAATACGTTTACCACTAAAGGTTTGGCATTATTACGGGATAAAAGACCTCCACTGACTCCCCTCAACAGGACATCCTAAAGCAAGTTCCCAGTCTCGGGGTCCTCGGATTGATCAGCGAGAATGCGCCCACCAGAGCTAACATAATCACGTCTCGGAGGAGAGGCCTCGACTGAGTTCTCGGGAAATGGTCACCAGAGTCGACGATTTCTAAAGGAACACCATGTCGTTACGGAACATCCGTAGGACATAATATATCCAAAAGAAACCTCGTCTGGGTGTGGTTCTTCACGAACGACTTAACGTAGCAACATGCCACGCAAGCCTCATGATCATCCACTCTAAAACCTGTGTGTACACTCAAGCCTGGGTAATGGGCTTATCTCTCATAGAACATCCCATCCCAACAAACAAACAAACAGATCCAATAGATACAACAGATGCATGCAAGCAGGTAAGCAAATAAATGTACAAAAGCATGAACACCCAATAAACAAGAAATCACACAAGCTAGGAGGGACTCGCTTAGGGAAGATGGACCAGCAAGAGGTCAACTTTATGTCCCCAGCAGAGTCGCCAGCTGTCGCAACCTGAAAAATACAGTGCGCGAAAAAACAACCGGCGAAAGAAAAAGACAGAAGAGTCGCCACCGTGCGTTATTCATCCCAAAAGAGGGAAAGGAAACACTCGAAGTAAACCTGAAAAAGGAAAGGACAAGACGGGGTCTCGCAACCAAATCTTGGGTTCGGGAGTCGGTTATGCGAAGGGAAGGTATTAGCACCCCTACGCATCCGTAGTACTCTACGGGATCCACTTTTGTAGTTTTCGCCTAAAGGGTGTGAGTTTATCTTGTGCTGTTTACCAAAAAAAAAGGGTTAAATGAAAATGACTCGCGCGGATGTCGCATCCACTGCATACGTATCTCATCTGAATATGAGAATCAGAGTCTTCGTAGCTCGGCTGACCTATGGGTTGGGGGGATGTGTGCTCGCTAAGACATCACGTCTTATGCCTACGTACCTCATCTGGAATGAGAATCAGAGCAAGCCGTAGTTCGGTTAACTACGGGGTTATGGAATGGGTTTTGGACGAACGACGTCACTACGCAATCTACCGGATGCTCGACCTTTGGAGACTTACTCACCTGTAGTAGAAGGAGTTAACATGTTGCTTTGGGTTTTAGGGTTTGGGATGCTCAAGGGCAAAAAGGCAGTCCTTGACGAAGGAACCGCGCTACCTGCAGGGATACGAACACATACAAAACAAACATGTATAAAGTAAATGTGCCAACAAGGGGCTCAGAAGTAAATAAACAAAAGAAAACAAATGCCTCCTATCGAGGTCTTCCAGCTAAGAAAGCGATAAAATGCGGAAAAGAAGTAAAAGTACCACACAGATAAAGATCCGAAGTAACAGCAATTAAAGGAGTAAGAAACCCAGGGATCTCCCAAGCTAATGCCATCAAAGAAAGGTGAGTCAGTACAGGTAATTGGAATGAACCTCCAGGGGGTATCCCACAAATAAAGTGGGAAACCACGCAAGTTATCCCTGCAAAAGTCATGTGAGCCCTAACAAAAACTCAACAAAAGGGTTAGTGAAACACCATAAGCATTTTTTTCATGGATAACAGTATGGTTTCAGAAACCTCAAACCCTGTGGCATACACTTCAGAAATCATGTGATTAAACATTCAAGGCATAGGTTTCACCCATTCATAATACATCACACATTTAAAACATTCAAATTGAAGGCGTAAAATAATGGGAATAGGGCAAACCTGATTGGAGAGCTTGATTGAAATTGAGTTGCACCCGTGAGGCCCTTCAGGGTTTGGAGGCTGCTCTGAGTTCTCTGTCAGGTTTCTCTTCAGGTTTTGTCCAGGGTTTTGTTCCAAGGAAACCTCAGAGTATTTTGCTTCTCTTCCTTTTTCTCAAGTGAAGCCTTGGTATTTATAGACTGAATTTCATGGTTTTGTGGGCTAAAATGAGAGAGACCCAAGCCCAAATTTTTTTATTATATTTTATTTATTTATTTATTATTATTTTTATTTTTATTTTTTTTTGTAATTTTTTTTTTTTTCGTTTTATTTTTTTTTCCACTTTTTTTTTTCATTTTTTTTTTCGGATCTAATTCTGATTGACATGATGAAATGCAATATGAAATGCTAAATGAATGCATGAATGAGGAGGGCAAATTTTGGGGTGTTACAATTGTATGGTCACACCTTTGCTGAATTCAAGCCTTCACCACCATCATTAGGGTTTCACATCCCCCATGATATGGTTAGACCATGCCTTTAAGCTTTGATATCCATACAAACCATGGCTTTATAAGCCCAAGTTTCTTTTAAATCCATGATGAATGATACATGTGGATGAATTATTAATGTATGCAAGTGATCTCTTGATCAAGTGATTAGATGAATAGGTGATAAAGGAGAGGGGAAATTTTGGGGTACAACAGTTTCCCCTATTTAATCTTCTTGAACCTAAATACAAGAATTGCAGGAGCTTTTCGAGTATTCGAGGTGGAAGGTGATTAAATATCGACGTGCCCGAAATTTTCCTGAACAGGTGGTTGAAGTTATTCCTGGGTTTTGGGTGTTCAAGGAGGATGTTACATGTAGTGCATGATGTATGCTTATTTTTTATGATGCATGCTTGTTTGCTTATTTTTCATTTATAGGGATGCATTTTTATTATGGTGGGTGTAATACCCCAAAATTTAACCTTCATTTTTCTTGGAAGCATGGGATTATGTTTTACATTTCATTAGCATCATACTAGGTCATATTCATTGCATACTGCATTATTGACATGGAAATCAAGGTTTGATTGATCACTCTTTAACAGAAGGAGCCCACACAAATCAAGATTGAGAATTGGACTTCATTCTCTAAGTATACAAGTCTCAAGGGTCTTAGGGGGCTCCAAGTATCTTATTATGGTCCTCAGTTCATCAGTGAAGGATTCAGAGCTATCAGAGTATTCATCTGGATTTAATCAAGAAATTAGGGTTTCATGGCTACCTGCAACATGCAATGTTTGGTTGGAAGTAGAGGGGCTCATCCATGTCATGATTAGAGAGGCATCTTGGCCTAGGAAGATTCATAATTATCTCAGAAGGATCCATTGGCAATCAGTGCAATCAGTTCCTGATCAATTTTGCCCTAAAACTAGGGTTTGGTATACAATCAGTTTATTTCTGATTCTTTGGGTGAAACTATTTTCCATGGCCTTCCATATGTCCACAAGGGTCTACATACAAAAAATAAGCTCTTTATTTGAGCTAGAAGTGCTTCAATTGATCAATGGAATCGGGAATTAGACAGTTTGGGAAAAGTCAACTCTAGGGCCAGAAAAGTCAACTCCTGACTTTTTGAGAGGGGAATCTCAAAATTCATGCCTAGGGGATCCTACATGTGAAATTTGATCAAGCTTGGATCATGGATTCATCATTTAATCAGGAATTGGAAAAGTTACTTAATTTGGAAATGGTTGACTTTCCATTTAGGGCAACTTTTCATGGCTGTCGCACTCACTTTAAGCCCATTTTCCTTTAAGATAAAAGCTCCATTTGAAAATTTCTCCAACATGAAAGTTGTTCCTCTTGTTCCAAGCTTTCTAGAGATATAAAGTTTGCTCCATTTGGATCAAAATTAAGAAAGTTATGCTTAGTCAAAGTGAGATATATTTTTAGGACACTTAGAAAAATTTCAAGTCCAGAAATCTTCAAAGTTTGTCAAGACTTCTTGGCCAGTTTACTTGCATTTCAAGGCATATTTTGAAAATACTTTATTCATAACAATTGTATCTTACCATGTCCTCTTTCACATGCTTTTGGAATCATCTCATTTGGATCCATGATTTGAGAGATGCATTCATCTAAAGTGGGCAGGATGACTTGGTTTTCTAGGCAGCATTTAGGCCAAACTGGCCCAATCAGTTTTGCAGTTGTGAAACCTGAACTTTAAGCCCATTTTTCACATTCTTCCATTCATCATTTCCATTTGTGCCCAACATGAAAGATGTTAAGCTCCATGAACTCTTTCTACTGTTTGCATTGTCTTACCATTTGGTCATGTGCTCATCAAGAGACATAGTCACAAAGTCATCATCTTGGACTGTTTTTATGTTGCACAAGCCAAACCAAGTTATGCTGCAGCCAGACCAAAACCGACCAGCCCATGTCCTATTTCCTCATTTGGCCATGCATATTTCTTCCACTCACTTAACCTTTGCCAAAATTAGGAACTTGCTTTTACACCTCACCATTTCCAACCAAAATGCACATTTAGACATAACCAAAACAAACATTTCTCAGCCCATTTAGGACACTTAGACTCAACATATTTAAAGCTTAAAACCCTAATCTGAGGAGAGGCATTGGGAATTTTTGTTGCAAGCAAGAAAGAGCATCACAAGTCAGCCTCCATTTCTCAAAGTTGCAGCACCAAGAGGCAACACCTTTTCTCCCATTTTCTCCACAACCAAGAGGCAGTGGACCTAGCTTCCACTAGGTAATCATTTTACCCCTTCTTCCATGGCCATGTATAGCTTACTATGCTCATCATTATGATTGTTCATCATGTTTACCATGCCATTACCATGCTTGCTTCATGTTGATTTTCATGATTAATACTATGCCATGCTTGTTTCTGAAGCCCTCAACATGAGGCATTGTCATTGATTTTTAGTTTGTGCTGCTGAACTTTTGTTATACCCGTGGCCATGTGGGTGTCTTATTGTCCACTTTTCTCTATGTTTGAGCCACCTTTTTACCTAAAACAAGATACCATGATGAACCTCACATTTCATACTTGAACTTTGGTTTTTATGTCGTGCCATTTGGTGAATCATGGAGGTTGCATTTTGTTGTTGAAAGTTGGAGAAATCCACTGTTGTTTCACGAGTCCTTGCATGCATGGCGCTAGGGCTTTGGTTGAGTGAAGAAGATGATGCCGTGTCATCTCGTGAGACCGTTAGATCATGCGCATATCTTTTAATCGGGGCCGTCGCAGCTTTTTTTTGTCATGTAGTGACTTAAGTACCACTTGACCAATTGACATGCAAGTCACATGATTATTTTAATAAAACGTTCACTTAAATAATGTCACGCGCCTGACTAATCATTTGGACTGGGCCTTTCCACTGTGCGCTCTTCACACCCCCCACGTTTTGGCCCATGAGCACCCCTTTATTTCCCAGTTCATTTTAATTGCTAATGCACCCCTCTTTTTTATGTTCATTTTTATTTCCATTTTATTTTCTACCTTGATTTTAATTATTTAAAAAATAGTTTCTATATTAATAAAAATACCAAAAAATATTTTCCACATTTCTTAATGTTTTATTTAATTTTATTTAATTTTTATTTTCATATTTATTTAATGTTAATATTTTATTTTAATTATTTATTTCATGTGGATCATTTTAACACACATTTATTTCTTGATTTTATTTTCATGACTTAGAATTATTTTTAGGTTCTGATTTTTGGGATGAGGGTTGACCACTGTCCCATGGTCAATCTGACCTTTTCTTGAATTTTTATTTCACAATTTTCTATTTATTTGATAATTATTTTGGTTGGTTGACTTCTAGTTTGACCTCTGTTTTATTTTAATTAATTTGTACACCAATTTTCATTATTTTTGAAATCTTTTTGGGGGATGATGATGTCCTGATCCCACCTTATTTAGTTTAATTTTTCATAATTTTCTTGATTAATTTGCTATTTATTTGATAATTTTTAAGTTGACTTGACTTTTCAGTTGACTTTTCTATGATTGATGTTCGACTTAGGGATTGCTTATGGCAATTGAAGAGATCTTTTGATCCTCCCTGATTCATCTCATGTGCCATGTATTAGAGGCCTTCTACCTTGATTTTATTTGATCCTTACCTCATTTCCCGATTAAATTATTCAGTGGACCCTTTGTGTGCATCATTGCATCTGTCTAATTCATCTGTCATTTGTGATAATTGTTTCTTTCATCCATGCTTGATGTTGTTTGATTGTTGAACATGTTCTTACTCCCATGCATTGTTTAATGCTCCATTATTTCATTCTTTGAGTCTTGGACTTGATTATATACTTGTTTACTTATCTATTGTTTGATAATTGTTGCCTACTTGTATGATGTATGAGGCATATATTCTTATTTTTTGATTGCCATGAACAATCCCCATTCATAACAAATGTACCCCTCTCCCATGAAGTGTATAATATCTATTCTTTCATTCTTTATTCATCTATTAATACAAGAATTAAAACGAACATCCGATAATCATTTCAAAACAAGATCAAAAGCTTGATCCAACGTCGAGTAATCATTTTCAAAACTTAACAGAACCAGCACGTATTCATCCACCCTCTTGTAAGTCGATTGCCTCAGGCATCGCCATTTCTCTTGTAAGTCGATTGCTTCATGCATCGCCATCTACCTGTAAGTCGATTGCTTCATGCATCGCCATCTACCTGTAAGTCGATTGCCTCAAGCATCGCCATCTACCCTTATCCGTGGCTCCTCTCCTTGCCCCATCCATCGACTTTTGTTCCGTTTAGGTAGCACCCATTAGGTAGAACCCTTTGTATGATAACATAGGTAGAATTCCCTTATTCGTTGTATGCTAACATTAGGTAGATGTTCCCTTCTGTAAATCCTAACACATAGGTCCATATTGCATGACAACTCTAGGGCAGAGCTTCCCCACTTTTAGACCTTCCGTGCATCTCCGATCTTGTGGCATGTCAGTCCGTTCTATTGCAAAGAGGTAACTGCCTAAGACTCGATTCAGCGAGCTGCGACACCTACTGCTAGGACGTTGAACACATTGCCCACTTTCCTTTGACACAGCTGGTGTCCTCTTTTGTAAGTCCATGTTCAGATTGCAATCCCTAACCCTTAGTTAGTCGAACTACGACAACTCTGATTCTCATGTTCAGATGAGATACGTAGGCACAAGACGTGATGTCTTGCCAAGTTTGACTGACGACTAACAACTAATCCTTACTTGCTTTCACACTTGTTGCGATTCTTTTCTCTCACCCTCGTTGCGATCGAGACCTTCCCTTTCTCTTGCCCTAGTTGCAATCGAGACCCTCGTTCCCGTAGTTAGCTGAACTACGGTTTGCTCTGATTCTCATTCCAGATGGGATACGTAGGCATAAGACGCGATGTCTTAGCGAGAACATTTTTCTTTAACCCATAGGTAGCCGAGCTACGCAGACTCTGATTCTCATGTTCAGGTGAGATACGTAGGCTTTGGATGCGACATCCATGCGAGTCATTTTATTTTAACCTTCTTTTAGAAAATAGTACCTTAGATAAACCTACACCATTTAGACGAGAACAACAAGAGTGGATCCCGTAGAGTACTACGGATGCGTAGGGGTGCTAATACCTTCCCTTCGCATAATCGACTCCCGAACCCTAGATTTGGTTGCGAGACCTTGTCTTGTCCTTTTTTTCTTCAGGTTTTCTTCGATCGTTTCCTTTCCCTCCTTTGGGATAAATAACGAACGGTGGCGACTCTTCTGTTTCTCTTTTTTCGCCGGTTGTTTTGTTTCGCATTTTTTGGTTGCGACAGCTGGCGACTCTGCTGGGGACCCGGTTTCCCTATGCGAGTCCCTCCTAGCTTTTGTAGTTTCTCGTTTGTTGGGTGTTTATTCTTTTGTACAGTCATTTACTTTCAGCATTTATCTTCTTTATCTTATTGCATTATGTACATATCATTGCTTGTATCTGTTGGATCTGTGGGGTTGGCTGTTTGTTGGGTTAGGGAGTTTTATGAGAGATAAGCCCACTACCCAGGCTTGAGCGTACACACAGGTTTTAAAGTGGATAGTCATGAGGCTTGCGTAGCATGTTGCTACGTTAAGTCGTTCATGAAGACCCACACCCAGACGAGGTTTCTTTTGGATATATTTTGTCCTATGGGTGTTCCATAATGACATATGTTCCTTTAGAAATCGTCGATTCTGGTAACCATTTCCCGAGGGCTCAGCCGAGGCCTCTCCTCTGAGACATGATTATGTTAGCTCTGGTGGGCGCATTCTCACTGCTCAATCCGAGGACCCCGAGGTTGGGAACTTGCTTTTAGGATGTCCTGTTGAGGAGAGTCAGTGGAGGTCTTTTGTCTCGTAATAATGCCAAACCTTCAGTGGTAAACGTATTATTCTCGACTGAAGGGTTAGAAGCTGACGAACTTCTGTTCTTAGAACCTACCAGTGAGGGGCGGGCTAAATTCAGGAAACCTTAACCTTCAACCAACCCGGTTTTCTGGTATTTTCTGAAGCAGAGCTTTGATCTCGTATATATTCCTCAGTGGGTTTCTCTTCAGACAGTGCAACCTGACAGTTGTTCAAGCAGATACAGCAATCCTGATTCCCATGTCACTGCATTGCATCACATCATTTTGCATTCACATCATTTAACACATGTTTATCTATTTCTAGGGGTTGATATCTTCTTCTTGATTCTAGTCGGGGTTTTCTGGTGTTCTTAAAATGGATATTTTATCTGATGTGAGACTGGAATCAAGGGGTAGAATACCCTTTGGAATTGATAAACATGTCATTGCATTTACATGTCTTGCATAATAGGTACCACCGCAATGTTCTCAGTTTGTTTGGTATTCCACTAACAGGATAGCTGACTCGGGCATTCACCGGTACGGTACCCGCAGGAATCAACAAAGAGCAATGGAAGGCCTACAAGCAGAGCTTGCCGAGATGAGAATTCACATGAACCAATTCATGGATGTGGTTCAAGGAGTGGCTCAAGGACAGCAGGAGCTTAGACATATGATACAGAGGAATCCTGCCACTACTCAACCAGAGACGGTAATTGATCCTTCAGTTGGAGAGGTTAACGGACCCAATGGACCGGGGCCTATCCCAATCCCACGTAACAACCCTGATCAACAACCCATTCATGATGATCAGGAGGATTAGTTCACCTTGCTGCAGGAGGACTTTGGTATGAGCCATGGCATGGACCCCATGTTTAGGAGATTGGAGGAGAGGCTGAAGGCTGTGGAGGGGCAGAATGCTCTCGGAGTAGATGTTGCTGACTTGGGGCTGGTCCCAGGTGTGAGAGTTCCACCAAAATTCAGAGTCCCCGTGTTTGATAAATACAATGGCAACTCTTGCCTGAAGACTCATGTGCAAGCCTACTTCCGCAAGATGGTTGCATACTCCGATGATGAGAAGCTGCTCATGTACTTCTTCCAGGACAGTCTAGCCGGGGCATCCCTGGAATGGTATATGAGGCTGGATAGAGCCCACATCCGTTACTGGAGAGACTTGGTCGAGGCCTTTGTGAAGCAGTATCAGTACAACGCGGATATGGCTCCTGATAGAACTCAACTCCAGAATCTGTCTCTCAAAAGCAATGAATGCTTCAGAGAATATGCTCAACGCTGGAGGGAGACAGCTTCCCTTGTTCAGCCTCCGATGTTGGAAAAGGAGATGGCCAACATGTTCATGAATACACTTCCCGGGTCTTACTTGGAGCGTCTGGTGGGTTGCAACGCCTCCAACTTTGCTAATGTGGTCTCTACCGGTGAGAGGGTGGAGAACTACTTGAAGACATGTAAGATCCAGAATGGGGTTGGATCATCATTAGGGACAAAGAAGTCGTTCATTGGAGGACAGAAGCGGAGAGGGGGGATGCAAATTCTTTGTCTTCATATCAGAGCAGGGGTAACTGGAGGGGTAACTTTCAGAATTACCATCAGCAACCTTACGTTACGGCTGTGACCATTCTGGCTGCAGCACCAGTGCAACAACAACAACCTCAACGTCAACAAAATCAATACCAGCAACAACCGGGTAACAGACCCGCCTATCAACAGAGGCAAAAGATGATGGATAGGCGTTTCGACACTCTTTCGATGTCGTACGCTCAGTTGCTTCCTAGCCTTCAACAATTACAACTTGTGCAGTTACGCACTTTGGCTCCTCCTGTTGGCAGACTTCCAGTGTGTTACGAC
This sequence comes from Lathyrus oleraceus, assembly GCF_024323335.1. NCBI lineage: Eukaryota > Viridiplantae > Streptophyta > Magnoliopsida > Fabales > Fabaceae > Lathyrus > Lathyrus oleraceus. The sequence goes on from NC_066583.1 coordinate 183,591,312, forward strand.
GCCAATGCTAGGTGTAATTTCCACTATGGGGCACCTGGCCACACTATTGAGAACTGCAAAGCTTTTAAGCACGTAGTTCAGGACCTCATTGATTCAAAGGCCATCAACTTTGCGCCGGCTCCTAATGGTGCAAATGTTAACATGGTGGAAGAAGAAGTCAAGTCCGTCAAGGATGTTTTGAAGTTGAAGACTCCGCTGTTGGACATTAAAGACTACTTGCTGAAGGCAGAGGTCTTCCCCGATTGTGGGAGAGGTTGTTTGGGTTGTGCTGCACAGAGCGGAGGTTGTTTGAAGCTGAAGCAGGGTATCCAGGCCTTGCTTGACGATGGTATCCTCCAAGCTGAAGACTTATCTGCCCGAGAGTTTGTTGAAGGGGTTGTGAAAGAGGTGTTTGAAGATGCCGTTGTAGAATTTCCGAATGTTGTTCCTGTTGATTTTGCATTTTCTAATGATGTAATTAATTTTCCAAATGTTGTTGCTGATATTCCAAACAATGTGTTTCATTCTGATGTACTTATTGAACTCGATTCCGATGTTTCGGATGCTTGTTTTTCAATGAATGAGATTTCTGAGTATGACTGTGATGTTGCCACTATCACAATTTTCCACCCAACTACTCAGATCAGTGTGCCAGAAGCGCAACCGGTACCACCAGTGCGACCGCATCAATCCACTATGACCATCACACCCCTGGTCCTTTACCTTTCACCAGCGAAAGGGCCATTCCTTGGCATTACGGGGGGAGTGTATACACGCATGATCACGGAGTGGAGCAGCCATTGAAAATAGAGGAGGTGCAGGATCAGAAGTCTGAACCTGAAGTTGGAATAAAAGATCCAGCAGTGGACAATGTTGGTGGAATCGGGCGATTCACCAGAAGTGGTAGATTGTTCTCACCACCGGTTACCCAAACTGATAGTGGTGATGCCGTGGCGAAGGCCAAAGGCAAGCAAGTTGTGAATGAGGGTACCTCTGCACCACAGGCTGGCTCTGAGCTTGCTTTTGCGAAGGATGTGGACGAGCTCTTGAGGATCATAAAGAAAAGCGACTACAAGGTAGTTGATCAGTTGATTCAGACGCCGTCTAAGATATCTATTCTCTCACTCCTGCTGTGTTTGGAGGCACACAGGGAGGCACTTCTGAAGGTCCTTAATGCTGCTTATGTGCCTCAGGAGATCTCAGTAAACCAACTAGAAGGGATCGTTGCAAATGTTCATGCAAGCAACGGGTTGGGTTTTACTGATTCTGACTTGACGCCAGCTGGATGCAATCATAACAAGGCTTTGCAAATTTCGATGGAATGCAAAGACACTGTGTTATCTCATGTTCTGGTGGATACAGGTTCCTCTCTCAACGTGCTACCCAAGAGAGCCCTATCAAAGTTAGATGTAGAAGGTTTGATATTGAAGCCTTCCGATCTTGTGGTGAGAGCCTTCGATGGTTCCAAGAGGTCGGTGTTTGGAGAGGTAGAATTGCCAATTTAGATTGGATCGTAAACCTTCAACACCGTCTTCCATGTGATGGATATCAGTCCTTCGTATAGTTGCCTACTGGGTCGTCCTTGGATCCACAACGCTGGGGCAGTCTCCTCGACCTTGCATCAGAAGAACAAGTTCCCGGTCAACGAAAGGATTATCACTGTCTGTGGTGAGGAGGACATTCTGGTCAGTAACCTGTCTACATTCAAGTATGTAGAGGTAGAAGGTGAAATTCATGAGACCCTGTGCCAGGCCTTTGAGGCAGTTCAAGTCAAGGATGTAACTCCGGTGGAAGAGGTTCAAGCAGGTGCCTCTATCTTGTCCTTCAAGCAGGCACAGGTCGTGGTAAATTCAGGTGTTGCTCCCGATTGGGGACGTCTGTTGGATTTACCTATGAAGGAAGACAAGTTCGGGATTGGGTATCGGCCAACTCTGACTTCTACAACTTCAACGCCTCAGACTCGTCAGGGGCCGATTACTTTCTCCAGCGTTGGCGTCATCCAATATGGCCAAATCTCTGCAATCAACGAAGAAGATGGGGATAGCGATTGCGACGTTGACAACTGGGTGCGTCTGAGGGTCCCTGGTGAAGTCCTCAACAATTGGTCTTCTGAAGAGATTATCCAAGTCACTCTTCTTGAAGAGTAATTTTATTTGTTTATTCATGCATAACCAAGTCTTACGTTCCACCCAGGGCGTAATGACTCATTGTAGGGTTCATCTATGTGAATACCTGCATTTTTTATCATAAATAAAGGACGTCTTTTTGCATTCAAATATTTTGTTCACTGCCTTTCTATTTTTGCAGTTTTTTCAAAAATCAAAAACAAAAATATATTTGGCAATGTTTGTTTAGTTTTCACTTCTTGTTCACACTCATAAGCACATACCATCACTCATGCAGATGCACGTCACCGGATCCTATTGATAACAGTTCTACTATGGCTCGCTTCGACTTTGAAAATCCAATCTTTTAAGCTGAAGAAGAGGGTGATGAAGACTGTGAACTCCCTGAAGAACTTGCCAGGTTGTTAAAATAGGAGGAAAGGGTCATTCAACCGCATCAAGAGTCTATTGAAGTGATTAATCTTGGCACCGAGGACGTCAAGAGAGAAATCAAGATAGGGGCTGCTTTGGAAGATGATGTGAAGAAGGGGCTGATTGAATTGCTGCAAGAGTATGTTGACATCTTCGCTTAGTCTTATCAGGACATGCCAGGGCTGGACACAGATATTATGGTACAGCTCCGGTCAAGCAGAAGCTTGGAAGAACAAGACCAAAGATGGTTGTCAAGATAAAGGAAGAAGTGCAAAAACAGTTGGATGCAAGGTTTCTAGCAGTTACCAATTATCCGCCATGGGTTGAAAATATCGTTGCAGTACCTAAGAAGGATGGAAAGGTACGGATGTGTGTTGGCTACCAGGATCTGAACAAAGCTAGTCCTAAAGATGATTTCCCATTACCTCAGATCGACGTTTTGGTGGATAACATGGCTCAGTTCTCGGTATTCTCCTTCATGGATGGCTTTTCTGGCTATAATCAAATTAAGACGGCACCAGAAGACATGGAGAAGACAACTTTCATAACCCCATGGGGCACCTTTTGCTACAAGGTGATGCCGTTTGGTCTGAAAAATGCTGGGGCAACATATCAACGAGCTATGGTAACTCTTTTCCATGATATGATTCATCATGAAATCGAGGTTTATGTTGATGATATGATTGCCAAATCTCAGACGGAAGAAGAACATTTGGTGAATCTGCAGAAACTGTTTGAGCGTTTGAGGAAATTCAAGCTGAGGCTTAATCCGAACAAGTGTACTTTCAGGGTGAGATCTGGAAAACTGTTGGGTTTTATTGTTAGTGAAAAAGGGATTGAGGTGGATCCTGCCAAAGTAAAAGCAATACAAGAAATGCCTGAGCCAAGAATAGAAAAACAAGTCCGTGGTTCTTAGGGAGGTTGAACTACATTACAAGGTTCATCTCTCACCTAACAGCCACGTGTGAGCCAATATTCAAGTAGTTGAGAAAAGATCAGGCCATCAGGTGGAATGATGATTGCCAAAGGGCTTTCGAGAAGATAAAAGAGTATTTGCAGAATCCTTCAATCCTTATGCCTCCAGTCCCAGGGAGACCGCTGATTATGTATTTGACAGTACTTGATAATTCCATGGGTTGTGTTCTCGATCAACACGACGAGACAGGTATGAAAGAGCATGCCATCTACTACCTGAGTAAAAAATTCACAGACTGCGAGTCGAGATACTCAATGCTTGAAAAGACATGTTGTGAACTTGCATGGGCTGCTAAGCGATTGAGACAATACATGCTGAATCACACAACCTTACTGATCTCCAAGATGGATCCAGTCAAATATATATTTGAGAAGCCAGCTCTCACCGGAAGGGTTGCTCGTTGGCAAATGGTACTGACAGAGTACGACATCCAGTATACATCCCAGAAAGCCATCAAAGGGAGTATTCTATCAGATTATCTTGCTCAGCAGCCGATTGATGATTATGAGCCGCTGAAGTTTGATTTTCCAGATGAAGACATCATGTTCCTCAAGATGAAAGACTGTGAAGAGCCAGTTGTTGAGGAGGGACCTGATCCAGATGAAAAGTGTACTTTAATGTTTGATGGGTCCTTCAATGCCAAAGGAAGTGGAATTGGTGCTGTCATTACTACTCCGAAAGGTGCCCACATGCCTTTCACCGCTCGTCTGACTTTCGAGTGCACCAATAATGAAGCTGAGTATGAAGCATGTATCTTGGGCATTGAGCAAGCTATTGATTTGAGAATCAAGACTATGGACATCTTTGGAGATTCAGATCTAGTGATCAATCAAGTGAATGGTGATTGGAACACTCTCCAGCCTAATCTGGTCCCCTACAGAGATTACACGAGAAGATTGTTGACTTTCTTCACAACAGTAAAGCTGTATCATATACCTCGTGATGAGAACCAGATGGTAGATGCTCTTGCTACTCTATCCTCCATGATCAAGGTGATTGGGTGGAACTATGTTCCCAAGAACGACGTTATGTGCCTTGATAGGGCCGCGTATGTGTTTGCTGCTGAACTGGTGGTGGATGACAAGCCCTGGTTTCACGACATCAAGTGCTCTCTGAAGAATCAAGAGTACCCTGCAGGGGCATCCAACAATGATAGAAAGACGTTGAGAAGATTGGAAAGCAGTTTCTTCTTGAACAAAGACGATGTGTTGTACAAGAGGAACTTCGACATGGTTTTGCTCAGATGCGTGGATAGACACGAAGCAGACATGTTAATGCAGGAAGTTCATGAAGGCTCCTTCGGTACTCATGCCGGCGGACATGCAATGGCTAAGAAATTGTTAAGAGCGGGTTATTACTGGATGACCATGGAATCTGATTGTTTCAAATATGCTCGGAAGTGTCATAAATGCCAGATTTATGCTGATAAGGTGCATGTGCCGCCAAATCCTTTGAATGTGATGTCTTCGCCGTGGCCGTTTGCTATGTGGGGCATTGATATGATTGGAAAGATTGAGCCAACTCCTTCCAATGGGCATTGCTTCATCCTTGTTGCCATCGACTATTTCACCAAGTGGGTCGAAGCAGCGTCATTTGCGAAGGTCACCAGACATGTGGTTGCCCGATTTATTAAGAAGGAAATCATTTGTCGTTATGGGATTCCCGAAAGAATCATTACTGATAATGGTTCTAATCTCAATAACAAAATGATGAAGGAGTTGTGCAAGAACTTCAACATTCAACATCATAATTCGTCCCCTTATCGCCCTAAGATGAACAGTGCTGTTGAGGCAGCAAATAAGAACATAAAGAAGATTGTGCAGAAGATGGTCGTTATGTACAAAGATTGGCATGAAATGCTACCCTTCGCCTTGCATGGGTACCGTACTTCAGTACGTACATCGACCGGGGCAACCCCTTACTCCCTTGTGTATGGTATGGAAGCAGTCCTACCTGTTGAGGTGGAGATTCCTTCTCTAAGAGTCTTGCTGGATGTCAAGTTAGACGAAGCTGAATGGATTCGGACAAGGTTCTATGAGTTGAGTCTTATCGAAGAGAAGCGGATGGCAGCCATTTGTCATGGGCAGTTGTATCAAAGTCGGATGAAGAGAGCCTTTGATCAGAAAGTGCGTCCTCGATGCTTCCAAGTCGGAGATTTGGTGTTGAAAAGGATCCTTCCTCCTCAGACAGATCACAGGGGCAAGTGGACTCCTAACTATGATGGACCATATATTGTCACCAAGATTTTTGATGGTGGAGCCTTAATGCTTGCAACTATGGATGGTGAAGACTTCGCTTCCCCTGTGAACTCAGACGTAGTTAAAAAAATACTTCGCATAAAATAGACCCGCTGGACAATAAAAAGAATGGTCCAGGCAAAAAATGGGCATCCCGACGAACCAAGAAAAATGAAAAAGGTTCGGGCAAAAGTTAGGGATTAAAAATGAAAAGATTGTACACCCGGTAAGTTGAAAACTTGAAAAGGCAACTTAGACAAAAATGGGTATCCCGGTGGATTGAAAACCCGAAAGGGCGATCCAGGCAAAAGTTAGGGATTAAGCGAATGACTGTGTTCTGAGTAGTTTTGAATCTCATCTCGTGTCGATAACTGGAAACTTTCGAAGGATAGGAAACAATCCAATCACCTTTTTCAGAAAGCTGATCATCTGGAGGATCTTGAAGACGAGCGAGTCATAACAGAATTGGAACCCGATAGAAATCCATTTCACATTGCCATTAGATTAATTTCTGTTTTTCTGTTGTGCAATTACCTCTTTCCAGGGATTGCTTCCTGATGTAAATGCCTATTCAGAGGCCTTTCAATCAATAAAATCATGTTTGCAAAAATGACGTCCAAATTTTTTATAAACATTGCATCATGAAACATAAGAGCTTTACAGGAACATGCTTAATAACATTTAAAATTGCTGTAAATTTTAAGTGCTTTGGATCGTCTATTCAGAACAGGTACACTCGGGGCATTTCCTTGAGGTTCCCAGCAGATGATCGCAGATGTTTTTTCCTCAGCAATTGGTGTTTGGTATCTTGTCCCTGCAAAGCTGGTTCAAGCGTTGGATTCTTCATATCCCTAGAAGGTTCTCACTACTGTACTCCCCAAGCGTCTGTTTCAGACTATACACTCCCTAGTAGAGTTGACATTGTCAGATTGTATATCCCCAGCGGAGTTGACAGTGTTAGACTGTATCTTCCCAGCAGAAGTGGCATTCAGGCCATTTTTTTCGATGCCAGATCGATGATCTCGACGCTAGATTCATGGTCTCTTTCCTTGAAGCAGAATTTCGGTACCGTATCAGTGTTTGCTTCCCTTGCTGAGTCGTCTCTCTCGCAGATTGTGGTTGCCAGAACCAATGTCGCTTTCCTCAGCAGCAAGCTTTTGATGCCATTCTCTCCCCAGTCAGAGTCTTAGTATTTTTGTTATTGCCAGAACACCGCGTGGTTGTTCATTTCCCCACAGAGTTCATTGTGTTGTATATTTCCAACAACATTGCCAGGGTCCAGAAGATTTTGATCATTTCCCCAGCAAAAATCCTTGTCTCGGCTTGGCGTTCTCTCTAACCTAGAATTTTGCATCCCTGCATGTAGAATCATATTTCATTGCATCCTCCCAAATCGCGTAGCATTCCCATTTTCATGGAGCATTATGCCATTGAAAATTCAAACATATGCATGTAAAGCATAAGACGTTCTAGGTATCCTAAGTGATAAGCCGGAACTTTGTTTCCAGTACTCAGACTGAAGTTTGTTCATGACCTATCCTTTATTATTCCCAGCAGGAGTCGTTGGCCCACGTGCCGCCTCAATTATCATTTTCCCTATTTCTGCCGACGCTGACAGGCATGAAAGTTTCTGGTATTCAGACCGAAGTGGCATTCAGGCCAATTTTCCGATGTTCAGATCGAAGAAGTTTCCGAGGTTCAGGTCGACGCAACTTGTGGCACTCAGGCCAGTTTCCGGTATTCAGACCGAAGTGGCATTCATGCCAGCTTTCCGATGTTCAAATTGAAGAAGTTTCCGACGTTCAGGTCGACACAACTTGTGGCATTCAGGCCAGTTTTTCTGGTATTCAGACCGAAGTGGCATTCAGGCCAGTTTTCCGGTATCCAGATCGAAGTGGCATTCAGGCCAGTTTCCGGTATTCAGACCGAAGTGACATTCAGGCCAGTTTCCCGGTGTTCAGACCGATGTCCGATAATCTAGTTTTCGGTATTCAGACCAAAGTGGCATTCAGGCCAATTTTCCGATGTTCAGATCGAAGCAACTTGTGGCATTCAGGCCAGTTTCCGGTGTTCAGACCGAAGTGGCATTCAGACCAGTTCCCCGGTGTTCAGACCGATGTTTGATAATCTCGTATCTTCTGGTGCTCAAATCGAAGTCATTTCCAGTATTCAGACTGATGAGCGGCATTCAGGCCATGGTTATTTCTGTATTACCATTTATTTTGGTATTCAAGCTAACATTCCTTTTTCGGTGTTCAGACAGACTCTCGCCGTACCAGACAGATTCTTTGTTCAAGACCACCTCTTTGCCGATTCTAACAGGCATTATTAATTCCTTTCCTCATTTCAGTGTAAATTTTTAAGCTTTTATTGTATTCAATCCCTTGATACCTCGAAAGTGCGAAAGCCGTTGCTATCTTCCTTTCGGGTCTCCAGCTGATTGAATAGGGGCAGCTGTAATACCCCAAAAGTTACCCTTCATTTTTCTTGGAAGCATGGGATTATGTTTTACATTTCATTAGCATCATACTAGGTCATATTCATTGCATACTGCATTATTGACATGGAAATCAGGGTTTGATTGATCACTCTTTAGCAGAAGGAGCCCACACAAAGCAAGATAGAGAATTGGACTTCATTCTCTAAGTATACAAGTCTCAAGGGTCTTAGGGGGCTCCAGGTATCTTATTATGGTCCTCAGTTCATCAGTGAAGGATTCAGAGCTATCAGAGTATTCATCTGGATTTAATCAAGAAATTAGGGTTTCATGGCTACCTGCAACAGGCAATGTTTGGTTGGAAGTAGAGGGGCTCATCCATGTCATGATTAGAGAGGCATCTTGGTCTAGGAAGATTCATAATTATCTCAGAAGGATCCATTGGCAATCAGTGCAATCAGTTCCTGATCAATTTTGCCCTAAAACTAGGGTTTGGTATAAAATCAGTTTATTTCTGATTCTTTGGGTGAAACTATTTTCCATGGCCTTCCATATGTCCACAAGGGTCTACATACAAAAAATCAGCTCTTTATTTGAGCTAGAAGTGCTTCAATTGATCAATGGAATCGGAAATCAAACAGTTTGGGAAAAGTCAACTGTGGGGCCAGAAAAGTCAACTCCTGACTTTTTGAGAGGGGAATCTCAAAATTCATGCCTAGGGGATCCTACATGTGAAATTTGATCAAGGTTGGATCATGGAGTCATCATTTAATCAAGAATTGGAAAAGTTCCTTAATTTGGAAATGGTTGACTTTCCATTTAGGGCAAGTTTTCATGGTTGTTGCACTCACTTTAAGCCCATTTTCCATCAAGATAAAAGCTCCATTTGAAAATTTCTCCAGCATGAAAGTTGTTCCTCTTGTTCCAAGCTTTCAAGAGATATAAATTTTGCTCCATTTGGATCAAAATTGAGAAAGTTATGCTTAGTCAAAGTGAGACATATTTTTAGGACACTTAGAAAAATTTCTAAGTCCAGAAATCTTCAAAGTTTGTCAAGACTTCTTGGCCAGTTTACTTGCATTTCAAGGCATCTTTTGAAAATACTTTCTTCATAACAATTGTACCTTGCCATGTCCTCTTTCACATGCTTTTGGAATCATGTCGTTTGGATCCATGGTTTGAGAGATGCATTCATCTAAATTGGGCATCCTGACTTGGTTTTCTAGGCAGCATTTAGGCCAAAATGGCCCAATCAGTTTTGCAGTTGTGAAACCTGAACTTTAAGCCCATTTTTCACATTCTTCCATTCATCATTTCCATTTGTGCCCAACATGAAAGATGTTAATCTCCATGAACTCTTTCTACTGTTTGCATTGTCTTACCATTTGGTCATGTGCTCATCAAGAGACATAGTCACAAAGTCATCATCTTGGACTATTTTTATGTTGCACAAGCCAAACCAAGTTATGCTGCAGCCAGACCAAAACCGACCAGCCCATGTCCTATTTCCTCATTTGGCCATGCATATTTCTTCCACTCACTTAACCTTTGCCAAAATTAGGAACTTGCTTTTACACCTCACCATTTGCAACCAAAATGCACATTTGCACATAACCAAAACAAACATTTCTCATCCCATTTAGGACACTTAGACCCAACATATTTAAAGCTTAAAACCCTAATCTGAGGAGAGGCATTGGGAATTTTCGTTGCAAGCAAGAAAGAGCATCACAAGTCAGCCTCCATTTCTCAAAGTTGCAGCACCAAGAGGCAGCACCTTTTCTCTCATTTTCTCCACAACCAAGAGGCAGTGGACCTAGCTTCCACTAGGTAATCATTTTACCCCTTCTTCCATGGCCATGTATAGCTTAATATGCTCATCATTATGCTTGTTCATCATGTTTACCATGCCATTACCATGCTTGCTTCATGTTGATTTTCATGATTAATACTATGACATGCTTGTTACTGAAGCCTTCAACATGAGGCATTGTCATTGATTTTGAGTTTGTGCTGCTGAACTTCTGTTATGCCCGTGGCCATGTGGGTGTCTTATTGTCCACTTTTCTCTATGTTTGAGCCACCTTTTTACCTAAAACAGGATACCATGATGAACCTCACATTTCATACTTGAACTTTGGTTTTTATGTCGTGCCATTTGGTGAATCATGGAGGTTGCATTTTGTTGTTGAAAGTTGGAGAAATCCATTGTTGTTTCACGAGTCCTTGCATGCATGGTGCTAGGGCTTTGGTTAAGTGAAGAAGATGATGCCGTGTCATCTCGTGAGACCGTTAGATCATGCGCATATCTTTTAATCTGGGTCGTCACAACTTTTTTTTGTCATGTAGTGACTTAAGTACCACTTGACCAATTGACATGCAAGTCACATGATTATTTTAATAAAACGTTCACTTAAATAATGTCACGCGCCTGACTAATCATTTGGACTGGGCCTTTCCACTGTGCGCTCTTCACACCCCCCACGTTTTGGCCCATGAGCGCCTCTTTATTTCCCAGTTCATTTTAATTGCTAATGCACCCCTTTTTTTATGTTCATTTTTATTTCCATTTTATTTTCTGCCTTGATTTTAATTATTTAAAAATAGTTTCTTTATTCATAAAAATACCAAAAAATATTTTCCACATTTCTTAATGTTTTATTTAATTTTATTTAATTTTTATTTTCATATTCATTTAGTGTTAATATTTTATTTTAATTATTTAACTCAAGTGGATCATTTTAACACACATTTATTTCTTGATTTTATTTTCATGACTTAGATTTATTTTTAGGTTCTGATTTTTGGGATGAGGGTTGACCACTGTCCCATGGTCAACCTGACCTTTTCTGGAATTTTTATTTCACAATTTTCTATTTATTTGATAATTATTTTGGTTGGTTGACTTCTAGTTTGACCTCTGTTTTATTTTAATTAATTTGTATATCAATTTTCATTATTTTTGAAATCTTTTTGGGGGATGATGATGTCCTGACCCCACCTTATTTAGTTTAATTTTTCATAATTTTCTTGATTAATTTGCTATTTATTTGATAATTTTTAAGTTGACTTGACTTTTCAGTTGACTTTTCTATGATTGATGTTTGACTTAGGGATTGCTTATGGCAATTGAAGAGATCTTTTGATCCTCCCTGGTTCATCTCATGTGCCATGTATTAGAGGTCTTCTACCTTGATTTTATTTGATCCTTACCTCATTTCCCGATTAAATTATTCAGTGGACCCTTTGTGTGCATCATTGCATCTGTCTGATTCATCTGTCATTTGTGATAATTGTTTCTTTCATCCATGCTTGATGTTGTTTGATTGTTTAACATGTTCATACTCCCATGCATTTTTTAATGCTCAATTATTTCATTCTTTAAGTCTTGGACTTGATTATATACTTGTTTACTTATCTATTGTTTGATAATTGTTGCCTACTTGTATGATGTATGAGGCATATATTCTTATTTTTTGATTGCCATGAACAATCCCCATTCATAACAAATGTACCCCTCTCCCATGAAGTGTATAATGTCTATTCTTTCATTCTTTATTCATTTGTTAATACAAGAATTAAAACGAACATCTGATAATCATTTCAAAACAAGATCAAAAGCTCGATCCAACGTCGAGTAATCATTTTCAAAACTTAACAGAACCAACACGTATTCATCCACCCTCTTGTAAGTCGATTGCCTCAGGCATCACTATTTCTCTTGTAAGTCGATTTCTTCATGCATCGACATCTACCTGTAAGTCGATTGCCTCAGGCATCACCATCTACCCTTATCTGTGGCTCCTCTCCTTGCCCCATCCATCGACTTTTGTTCCGTTTAGGTAGCACCCATTAGGTAGAACCCTTTGTATGATAACATAGGTAGAATTCCCTTATTCTTTGTATGCTAACATTAGGTAGATGTTCCCTTCTGTAAATCCTAACACATAGGTCCACATTGCATGACAACTCTAGGGCAGAGCTTCCCCACTTTTAGACCTTCCGTGCGTCTCCGATCTTGTGGCATGTCAGTCCGTTCTATTGCAAAGAGGTAACTGCCTAAGACTCGATTCAGCGAGCTGCGACACCTACTGCTAGGACGTTGAACACATTGCCCACTCTCCTTTGACACAGCTGGTGTCCTCTTTTGTAAGTTCATGTTCAGATGGCAATCCTTAACCCCTAGTTAGCCGAACTACGACAACTCTGATTCTCATGTTCAGATGAGATACGTAGACACGAGACGCGATGTCTTGTTGAGTTTGACTAACGACTAACAACTAATCCTTGCTTGTTTTCGCCCTTGCTGCGATCCTTTTCTCTCGCCCTCGTTGCGATCGAGACTTTCCCGTTCTCTTGCCCTAGTTGCAATTGAGACCTTTGTTCCCGTAGTTAGCTGAACTACGATTTGCTCTGATTCTCATTCCAGATGAGATACGTAGGCATAAGACGCGATGTCTTAGCGAGCACATTTCTCTTTAACCCATAGGTAGCCGAGCTACGCAGACTCTGATTCTCATGTTCAGGTGAGATACATAGGCATTAGATGCGACATCCGTACGAGTCATTTTCTTTTAACCTTCTTTTAGCAGATAGTACATTAGACACACCTACACCCTTTAGACTAGAACAACAAGAGTGGATCCCGTATAGTACTACGGATGCGTAGGGGTGCTAATACCTTCCCTTCGCATAATCGACTCCCGAACCCAAGATTTGGTTGCGAGACCTTGTCTTTTCCTTTCTCTTCAGGTTTTCTTCGATCGATTCCTTTCCCTCCTTTGGGATAAATAATGAACGGTGGCGACTCTTCTGTTTCTCTTTTTTCGCCGGTTGTTTCGTTTCGCATTTTTTGGTTGCGACAGTGGGGATCCCGACTCGTCATCGAAGATTGGAAAATAATTGCCGCGAGATCTAAATAAGGCCAACACTGCTATTAAGGAATCTTTGCATGTTAAGGAACACTGAAATGCTGGAACCAACATGGCATCCCAGCCAATTGAGTGTCACAGGTGTTCAAGTGAACCATTTTTCCTGGACATTTCAATTCTTTTCGTTCACCGGGATATCTATTTTTGCCTAGATCAACCTTGCGGAGATTAATCTAGCGGGCTTTCATCATTTCTTTTTAGGCATAATATTTTTTGACTATGTCTGCATTCACGGGCGAAGGCAAGTCTTCCCCATCCATTGTTGTGAGGATTAGAGACCCACCTGAGAAGGCCTTTTTAACAATGAAAGGTCCCTCATAGTTGGGAGTTAGTTTGCCTCGTGGGTCTGAGTGAATAGCAGAATACCTTTTGAGCACGAGTTCTCAAGTGCGGTACTCACGAGGAAGAACCTTCTTGTCAAAAGCTCGTTTGAGACGTCTTTGGTATAGCTGACCATGGCAGACGACCGTCAAACGCTTCTCTTCAATCAGATTCAGCTGGTCATACCGTGATTGAACCCGTTCAGCTTCATCAAGATCAGCTTCCATGATGACTCTGAGTGAAGGTATCTCGACTGCAATTGGTAAGACATCCTCCATCCCATATACCAATGAGTACGGAGTTGCCCCAGTGGATGTACGACTGAGGTTCTGTAACCGTACAGAGCAAAGGGTAACATCTCATGCTAGTCCTTGTAGGTCTTGACCATCTTTTGGACGATTCTCTTGATATTCTTGTTAGCTGCTTCTATGGCGCCGTTCATCTTGGATCGGTATGGTGAAGAATTATGATGCTCGATCTTAAATTCTTCACATAACTCCCTCATCATAGTGTTGTTGAGGTTACTGGCATTGTCAGTGATGATCTTGCTAGGTATCCCATGGCGGAAGATTATCTCTTTCTTGATAAACCGGGTAACCACTTGTCGAGTGAGATTAGCATATGAAGCAGCATCGACCCATTTTGTGAAGTAATTAATAGCGACCAGAATGAATCGATGTCCATTGGAAGCTTTGGGCTCTATCATCCCAATCATATCGATACCCCACATACAAAAGGATCATGGAGAAGTTAGAACATTCAATGGAGTAGGTGGCCCAAAGATCTTGTCACCATATATCTGACACTTATGGCATCTTTTCACAAAATTGTAGCAATCAACCTCCATTGTCGTCCAATAATAACCAGCCCGATGGATCTTCTTGGCCATAGCAGGACCCTTTGCATGTACACCCTTGCATCCTTCGTGTATGGACTTTATGATTGTACTAGCTTCGTGTCTATCCATGCATCTGAGCAGTACATAATCATAATTCCTTTTGTATAATACATCACCGTTTAGGAAGAACTTGGAAGAGAGTCTTCTCATAGATTTCTTATCGATAATGGATATAACCTCGTGATATTGTTGTTTCTCCATAAATATTTTTATGTCATAGAACCAAGGCTTATCGTCAGGATCAACCCCAATTCCTAGACAATGTGTTGGTTCATCTAAGTGGTCAATCTGGATGGATGGTGCTTCATTCTTCCATTTGACTTTGAACATAGATGCCAACGTGGCTAGAGCATTTGCTAACTGATTTTCCTCCCTAGAAATATGATGAAAAGAGATTTCATCAAAGTAGGGTATCCGTTTTATGATATGCTCTTTATAAGGTATCAACTTGCTATCCCGAGTCTCACAATCACCTTTCACCTGACTGATTACCAGAGCTGAATCACCGAACACCTAAAGAATCTTAATCCTCAAGTTGATCGCCGCCTCTAAACCGTAGATACATGCCTCATATTCTGCCATGTTGTTGGTGCAGTAAAAAAACAATCTAGCGGTAAATGGGAGGTGGAAACCAGTTGGAGAGGTGATAACAACACCTATACCATGGCCTCGAGCATTGGAAGCACCGTCGACCACGAGCGTCCATCGCGATCCTGGTTCGGGGCCTTCCTTAGGGCTTACCTCAAAGTCTGGTATAATGAAGTCTCTGATAAACATGATGTCCTCATCTGGAAAGTAAAACCTCAACGGTTGATAACCTTTGACAGGTAGGTGAGCAAGGTAGTCAGACAGAACACTCCATTTTATCGCTTTCTGGGTCACATACTGTATATCATACTCGGTTAGCAACATCTGCCACCGGGTAATTCTACCAGTAATAGCAAGCTTTTCGAATATATACTTTATCGGATCCATCTTGGATATCAATAAAGTAGTGTGGCAGATCATATATTTCCCCAGGTGTCGAGCAACCCAAGTTAAAGCACAACAAGTCTTCTCTAAAAGTGAGTATCAGGTCTCACATTCAGTGAATTTCTTGCTGAGATAGTAGATATCATGTTCTTTGTTGCCTGTGTCGTCGTGTTGATCCAAAATTCAACCCATGGATTCATCGAGCACCGTGAGGTACATAATGAGAGGCCTACCAGGAACCGGTGGTATCAAGATTGGTGGTTCTTGCAAGTACTTTTTTCTTTTATCGAATGTCTCTTGACAATTGTTGTTCCACACAATCGATTGGTTTTTTCTCAACAATTTGAATATCGGTTCGTAGGTAACCGTCAAATGAGATATGAATCTGGAGATGTAATTAAGTCGTCCAAGGAAGCCTCAGACTTCTTTTTCTGTTCAGGGATCTGGCATTTCTTGGATGGCTCGAACTTTGTCAGGATAAACCTCAATACCCTTCTGACTGACTATGAAACCCAAGAGTTTACCGGATCGGACCCCAAAAGTACATTTAGCCAGAGCGACCAAGCGAAGACGTCAGCATATTCATGCAACAATTCTACCAACTCGGAGTGTACATGCTCGACAAGAGATGCCCCAACTTTTACCTCTTTTTTGTCAGTTTCAGAGCCTAAGTTAATGACATCCACTAGTTCTTTGTATGGCTGAATATCTTTCTCTTCGTGCTCAAGGAGCCATGCTAGTTCATCCGGTAATTCACAATTCTCCTCACTGTTGTCTTCAGCTTGGTTGATTGGAAATCTAGATTTATAGTTGATTTTAGCCATGTCGTAATCAATGGTTTCATTTTCTCTTCATATGATGAGCTTATTTTAGTATGCTTTTTGAGAAAAGTGGAGAAAAGAAAAAGAAATCTTTTTCCATTTCGTTGTTTTTAGTGAAAAGAAAAATAACTAAAAGAAGGGGAACACAAGTTTTGCATGCAAAAAGTACTTTTTATTTATTCACATAATAATTTTAAACATGGGGGCCCTTATAAGCTATCCTCTCGTCTTGGGAGAGGACGAGGGATGGAGAAAACAAAATGCATTACGTTTTTTCCGAGTACACCATGGGAATCGCGGTGGCCGTCCAATTGCGAAGCTTGAACCCTGAAGGACATCTGCGAACAAGGTTGGGTGCCCCTGGCTTGCTACCACTGGACTCTCCAATAACTTCCATGGTATGCTCATTTTGATAGACGGCGCAGCTGAACTTGACCGGGTTGAATTGCTTTTTCTTCGGACTCATCTTGCGCGTTGCTGGGTGATAACCAATACCAAACCTGTCATGCTTTTCTGACACATTGACGACCTTTCCCCAACCAGGAAGCGGGCCTTTCTCCAATGTATGCTTGGCATTCTTTGTTGAGGATAGGATGGTAGCGGATGATTGGTTGTTGTTGGCTGTAGCGAAACTGACATCTTCAAACTCTAAACAGTGGAGCGGAACCTCGACGATTACTTCATCTGTTTCAACATATTTGAAGGATGAGAGTTCACTGACTAACAAATCTTCTTACCCACATACAATTACCAGTTTGTCATCTATCAAGTATTTCAGCCTCTGGTGCAATGTAGAAGTGACTGCCACAGCGGCATGAATCCATGGTTTGCCCAACAAACAACTGTAAGCTGGGTTGATGTCCATGACTTGGAATATGATGCTGAACTGGTGGGGTCCAACACAGATAGGTAAATAAACCTCCCCAATTACCTGCCTTTGGGAACCATTGAAAGCTCTAACGATGAATGCACTGGTCCTCATCTCGGGCCCCTTAAACTGCAATTGGCTTAATGTAGACTTGGGTAGTACATTAAGTGAAGATCCAGTATAAACGAGGACTCGAGATAAGAGAGAGTCAGTACAGGTGACTAAAATGTGTAGTGCTTTGTTGTGGGCGTTTCCCTCAGGGGGTAGCTCTGCTCATTAAATCCCAGATACCTACTGGCGGTGATATTGGCAACCACATCGTCAAATTTATCGAATGTGATATCTTGCATCACGTGAGCGGTATTTAAAACTTTCAGCAACACTTTGCGATGAGCCCCAGAACTCAACAGCAAAGACAAAATTGATATTTTGGAGGGCGTTTGATTCAACTAGTCAACAATCTTGAAGTCACTTTTCTTGATCAGTTTAAGGAACTCTTGGCTTTCCTCAAAGGTGATACTCTTCTTGTGATCTTCAACCTATTCTTTCTCAACCATCGTCCCTTTACCCTTAGATGCTTCAGATTCGACATCTCTATTGTCAATAACCTTCGTCAATGCCGGAGCAGTCATCACGGTTGGAGTGGTAGGTACAGTTGCCCCTGCCTACGGAGTCGGAGTAGGAGTGACCTTCTCCTTAGGCGGGATAACTGTGGGTGTTGGTGACACCCTAGGAGTGTATTTAAGAGCGAATACACAGCCACTTCGAGTCATGCCTCCCGTTCTAGCAATGTTGACGATTTCTATGTCAGGAATACAAATTTATTTTCCTCCCAAATTTTCAGTAGTCTCATAATTCTAAGGCACTGCCTTAGTATTCTGATACGGAAACGGAGTGGGAACATGGAAGTGAATCAGATGAATCCTCTAGGGAGGAGCTTCAACCTTCTTTTTTCTGTACACAATTGTTATTGGTTCAATCACTGCCACCTCTTCTACTGCCTGAGACTTGGAGAATTATATTAACCCCTGATCCATAAGTTCTTGCACACAACCCTTCAGCTGGTCGTAACTATCTGAATCAAACTCGTATAATGTAGAATCATCATGCACACCTTCTATAAACCCAAACTGCTCAAGCCTTTGTAACATAACGAACATCGGAGTCTTCACTTCTTCAACCCTCAGTATAGATTCGGTATTTTCCTCTTCAATCACGATGTTGACTGCTGCACCACTGTGATTCGGCAAAGGATTTGTCTTTACATTAGGTTTTTCTTCAGAGAAAGTCAGGATGTCTTGATTGATCAAAACTTGGATTTTTGTATTTGAGTGCCCAACAACCTTCTGCAGAATGCCCTATGAATCCAGCATGATAAGCGCACGAAACGTTAGGATCATGCTTGGCGCGGAATGGAGGAGTGGCCGCGGGTAATTCTTTTGGTACGATATCCCCCACATGAATCAGATAGGATACCAGTTCGGAATATGGCACCAAAATCTTGTCAATTTGGGGTCGGTTGCCAAAGTTGCCTCTATTATTCTGACCTCGATTTTATCCTCTGTTATCATGGTTATATTGTTGATTTGGATTTTTCTGAGTGGGTGTTGATTGTGGATTGCCTTTCTGCGGTTGGTACTGGAACGGAGGTTGCTGGTATTAAGCTGCGACGACGTACGGATAAGGGTAATACGACATATGGGCCATCAGAAATTGATATCGGGGGCGAGCCTTCGTCGTTACAACGTTTGCTTCCCCCTCCTTTTTTTAGCGAAACCCCTATGCAGCCTCTTGTTGGTTGTCTGCTGTGCGGTTGTGTCTGTGATTTTCCCTGATTTCAGCCCACTCTCAACATGTTCCCCAATGGTTACCATATCAGCAAACATTTTCGACGAATTGTCGATCATCTTCTTAAAATACAACCCTTGTAGTGTACCCATGAAGATGTCCACTAATTCATTGTTAGATAATGCTGGTCGAACCCTAGACGCCATTTCACGCCAACGTTGAGCATATTCCTTGAAGGTTTCATTAGATCTTTGAGACTGATTCTGTAATTGAAGCCTTGTAGGAGCCATGTCAAGGTTGTACTTATATTGTTTCAAGAATGCCTCGGAGAGGTCCCTCCATGACCGGATCTTTGAGCGCTCTAGACCCATGTACCAATCCAAGGAAGCTTCAGACAGGCTATCTTGGAAGCAATGGATCAGGAGGTTGTTATTATCAATGTGTGAGGCCATTTTCCTACAGTACATGGTGAGGTAACTGCGGGGACAGCTGAGGCCCTTGTACTTTGGAAGGTTAGACACCTTGAATTTCTGAGGTAGTACCACGTTCGGGACCAAGCAGAGGTCTCAAGCATCTATACCGAAGGAGGAGAAGCCCTCAATGGCCCTTATTCTGTCGTCCAAGAGTTGGTAGTCCGCAGGTCTGGCCGGATCAACAGCGGGAGGAGCGACCTGACTGGCCGATCGAGAAGCTTATGGTACAATCGGTGCAGGCATATTTGGGGTGAACCACATCTGAGGTGGGTAAGAGAAACCAGGTGGAACGGTTTGAGCAGCATGAGTTGTCTGAGGGGTATTGCGCTCTAGCCTAAGCATTAGGGGCCTGAGGTTCCCCTGTCTGCACGTGCTGGAGTGCAGGGTATGTCAACATGGGCATGGAGGTTTCCCCAGGATAACCAAAAGGAAAAGCCGGGACTTGACTGACGCTCGCAGCTTGAGCGGTCTGATTGGGGATCTGGAAGTGGAGGCGCGGGCATCGGTAGTCCTCTTCGGCATCAAGAGTGTCGTCAGGAACCTGACCTTGGTTGTTATCCAGATCAGCAACATCGATGGGAGCAGTTTGAACATTGGGGAAACCCCACGGGAAACCAGCGTTTCCAGCAGCAGCAGCAGCGAAAGAGAGAGCCGGGTGAGGGAAGAAAGCCCCCCACTGGAAAGACTGGCAGCTATATGTGGGGGCATTCCCCATGGGTAGGCAGCAGCAAGCCTAGCAGAGTCCATGGGGACCATCTGACGGTTCCCCGAGTTTAGCACAACAATTTCCGCTGGAGTTTCGACGGTAGTGCCAGCAGCAGCTGTAGGAATGGTCACCCCAGCAACATGGGTGATGTTGGCAGCAGTAGATGCAGGGTTCCTTTGAGACTCGAGAATCTCAAGGATAGTCTCCATGTTCCCCCTGAAAAGATTCATTTCGCCTTGCACCTAGGCAAGGGACTCGCGAACAACAACATTGTCGGCTTCGTATTCGGCAATGATCTTTGACTTATTGGAACGTGTGTAGTATTGATGACGAGTCATCGTTGTTGCTGTGGAAAAACGGCGAGTGTAAGCATTTTGTTTTCTGGCGGCTTTTGGCAAATAAATGTGTGGGTGCATGTATGTATGCAAAAAGATTTGATATGTGCATTTGTTATATTTTTTCCTTTATTTGTAAAGAACAAACAGTTCCAAGGAGTCTGTGAGTTTGTTTATTTAACCCAAGAAAATACAAAGCATAAAGAGAGACAGTTTATGAAGCCAATAACTGAGAAACTCTTTTATTCAATGTTGAGAAAGCGGAATACAAGTACAACAAGGAAATGCCCATCGGGCTACAAAAGTATCACATTGGTCCTATCAGACCTCAACCTAGGGAATTAAAAGCAACTAAAAGCAATTGGATAACAACTTTTCATAGTAAGTCTGAGATTTGGGGGACAGGTAGGCGCCCCATTTTCCCAATATCGCACTCCTTTCAGGTGGTAAGTTGTGACCTGGTTCGCTTGGAACGTTGTTCACAACTGTCTTCCCTCGGTTGGGGAGGTCTTCACGATGCTTGTTCATTTGTGTGTTGGTGTCTTCCAGGTTTTCCTGTCATTGCCCTTTCAACTCTTGAATCTCTTATAGTCTCTGATTCAGCTCGTACTGATTTTGGCGAAGGGTGACTTCTAGTTGTTTGGTGCGGTTTTGCTCATCCTTCAACTCTTTCTTACAAGCTTCTAACAGACTTTGGAGTTTCTTGGTTTGTTCCATGTGGTTCGTCGACTTCAGAATTTGGATGGTTCTCTGGCTCAAGAGGCTGGACGCTCATGGACGGTTCGGACTGGAACGACTGTAAGACCCCAATTTTGACCCTAAGATCCCTCATGCAATCTCATCATATGCATTAGCATTGGGATCATACCTTGGCATCCTCCTTACCCCTCTTTAATTGGGTTTGTTTTAGGAGAGATCACCAAGCACCATGTGATTGTATCATACTTGTATTTTATTATTTTACTAACCAAAGTACCAAAAATATGTCTTTGCATTTGCCTTACTCTTTTGTAGGCAGGGCATGATCACTATTGATCTATCAAGTTCACATCTAGGGTTTAAGACCCCCATTGCTAAGATCACAACCAAGGAATGATCCATAATGGCTCTAGGCATTATATATGAGTCCCCATGATCTCTACATGTTATTTTCATCAAGATTTCTTCAAGAGTTTGGAGTTGGTTCACCTTGGAAACCCTAGTTCATCTGGGTATCTTGAGTAACTTCTTCAATAAGCTTCTTCACCAATTGATCAAATTTCTCAAGGGGCACTTCAAGTTTCATCATCTTATGCATATATGATCTACCATGAGCCTAAAAGTCAAGATAATTGCAAGTTAGCAAGGTGGTTGGCGGTGGTTGGCCAGATGAATTCATCTGATCCAAACTGGGTCCCCCTATACCCTATCTTCTGCAATATTTATCATATGAAAACATTCCAAAAGAAAAGTTGCTCTAAATGACATTCCAAACAACTTTCATGTTGAATTCTAGAGCTAAGTTTTCTTAGAAAGTCATTTTCTATGTTGAGACATTATAGGTCATTTTGTCTAAACCCTAATTTGAAAGTCAAATTCCCAAGGCCATAACTTGCTCAATTTTTATGAGATGAAAGATTTCCAAGTTGCACAATCAAATTCAAGGTGTCTAATACAACTTTTATGTTTGGAGTAAGAACTAATTCAACTTTTATGAGCATGTGATATGAGGATACATTATAGGTCATTTTGGACCAATACCATTGAACAAGTAATTTTCCTCAACTTCAAAAATGCATAACTCACTCATCCCAAATAAAAATTATGTCCAATTTGTAACCATTTTGAAGATGTTTGAAAGAGCTGCAACTTTCATGAAGACAATTTTCTCATTTGGAGCTCACATGAAAAGTTAGGCAAGGTGGAATAATTGAACATGTGGCTTGACACTTAGAAATTTTTTTGACATGTTGAAATTTCCAAACTTCCACCTCAAAATTCACCATGATACAAGTTCCAAATGGAAAAGTGTTCAACATAATAGTTGTTTTTCTTGATCTAAGCTTTCCAAAGAGTCCTAATTCATTCATTTTGGGCAAAGTTTGAGGGGTCTGCGCATGGCTTAAACAGGGTTGTATCAGTTGGCAAGAATCATGCTACAAACATTCAAATATATTTTCCTTGCAATCCAAGCTTCATTCAGACCTCATTTCAGTTGATTGTGGACCTAGTAGAGTTGCTTCATGGGTCTGCACACGCCCATGCAAGCATGTACATTATATTGCCAATTTTGGAAGTATTTTCAAGTGTGCAAATAACTCTCATCTTTTGCTATAAATAGAGGTCCAATGCTTCAGTTTCAAGGACCTTGCGCGCCAGCTTTGAATCCCTAGCTCCAAACCCTCACCATTCAAAGGAAAACCTGATAAAGTTCAATTGAAATTTAAGTTTGAATCTCACTGTTTGGAGATTCAAAAACTCCAGGATCCAAAGCTTTGCATCCTTCTTAATCCACTTCCACAAGCTTCATAAGCAAGATCAAGCAAGAATTGAAGCAAGAGAGATCGATTTTCTGCATAACATTGAAGGTATTTTTCCAGATTTTTCTTCTCTTTGATTCTCTCTCAATTCTCATCAATTCTATTGGATCCTTGGTTGTCTGAAGTCCTACCAATGTAGGCAAGAAGATAGAGTTGCTTTGAGGTCAAATCGAAGAAACTCAGTTAACACACCTCAAAATTTAACTTCACATATCTCTCTATATATTTGGAGTTAGGTTAAATTGAGGTGATATTCGTGATCTACCCCATTTTTTCTTTAAGATCA
This sequence comes from Lathyrus oleraceus, assembly GCF_024323335.1. Taxonomy (NCBI): domain Eukaryota; kingdom Viridiplantae; phylum Streptophyta; class Magnoliopsida; order Fabales; family Fabaceae; genus Lathyrus; species Lathyrus oleraceus. The sequence continues at coordinate 183,614,396 of NC_066583.1, forward strand.
TGTCCTCCTTTTTCATTTATGATATGATGATGAATGAACCCGTCCGGCCAGGTTCATCAGAGAAGATGACCGGCCTTTGGCTCCGGCGATGAGCTGAAAGTGTTCAGAGCCATCGATTTAATTTAAAACGTTTTAATCTGAAGCGCTCATTGTGATTACCAAGCATGTGGAATATTGACTAGCGCGCACCATGGAACGCGCGCTCTCCACCACTTGATCTGCCACCTCAATTAATGAGGGAGATCAAGTGGTCCACGTTTTTTTGATTATCTGATTTTTATTTTTATTCCTTTGTTTTTCATTAATTCATATTAATTTTAATATTGATCCAAAAAATATGAGAGTTTCACCCAAAAATTTTAAATAAAGTCCTCTTTCATTTTATGAATTAAAATTATTTTTTGGATCATTATTAATATTTTTCATGATTTAATTGATTTTGTGAATATTTTTATTTGTTTAAAAATACTTTTAAGTTTCCAAAAATTCTGAATTTTTTTCTCCATGGTCCTTTGACCTTGTTTGACCTATGATAAATCTCATGGCCATTTCTTTGGTGTTTTGATGAGGTTTTAGGAAATTGACCAACCATATTTAATTTAATGCATTATTTTTAATATTTTTAATTGATTAATTGCCAAATTAATTGTGTAGAGCCATTTTAATTGACTTTGTGAGTTTGACTTCTGTTGTTGGGCCTTGGTCAAGGTTGATTTGACTTTGCTAGGTTAAGATCATTGGATTTAGGGGATTGATGGAATGTACATTCCATCTCACAAAATGAATGAATGATCTTAATTTGGTAAAAGTCCACCTTTGTCCAATTTGTGTTTGATTCATCCCCCCTCCCTCTTCATCTCATTCCCCTTATTTATGCATTCATGTCATGGACCTATTATATCTTAATATCCTAAGGCTAGTTTACTATAAAATCAACATAAGTATGGATGAGATTAGGACCCCCGCTTTGCATATTCTTTTTGTGTGTGGTATGTTTCATGAGTATAGTTCATCATACTATGTCTCTAACATGCATTAACACCAAAATTCTATTGCCCGACCTCAAATAGTTGTGACTTTTACATAAGTCAAATTACGATTGCTTAACATAGCGCTAAATTTTGACAGAAAAGGCATAGCATTCTAGTTAGTGAGATTGTAAGTCTCCCCTCTTTCATGGTATTGTGTGGAAACTTGTCCTTTTTTCCTTCCTTTGGAAGGTGTCTTGGTTCAAGGATCCATGCTTGTGATAAGTGGGTTGAGTGTTCTCCAAAGAATGACTTAAAACAAAAGCAATACTAACTTCTAACTCATTAGCAACTAACATTTAATTTCAAGTCATTTACTTTTAATGCACTTTAATTTTTAAAGCTTTATTCATTTGCCATTACTGATACCATTCAAATTGTTTATGTTAATGTCATTTTCACTTTGTCTACTTGGACCATTTTGTGATATAATTTGTTTGTGTATATTGTGTTTGTTTGTGTGGTCTTTGACCATTAATGTACATAATAAGAACAAAAACCCTAAAAAATATCTTGTGCGGACTGTTGGTTTGATCTGAGACAATTAGACTTAGAATTTAGGCAACACTCCCTATGCAAAGGACTTGGCCAATGCCAACTTTCATGTAACCAAGTGCTAAAAATTTGAAACTCCATCTGATACATCATTGAAGATCCATCTGAGTTCATCTGCAACATGATCATGGTGAAGCTGTTATATTGAACCTGTGATTTATGCCATCTTGAAATTCATCTGCTACATGGGCAAAACTTGAAGAAGATCATGAAGTTGTCAGGCTTGGATGTGGCTATCTTTATTTAATGCCTTGCTCTTCAACTTGTTGTTTGTATATTGATTGTTGTGTGATTCTGAAGTTCAAGGGAAATTTGGGTTTCTATATGACATTCTTGTCTATTGGATTGCAGCCCATTTGTCAGATCTTTTCAACTCTCAACTTTTAAATTTTATGCTTAGGATTAGTCTCTTCATCTCCTCCCCACTTCTTTAATTTCAAAATCTCTCCCTCCTTTTTTTAAAATCCTCTTTGCTTGTGTTTGTTGATTTCTAAGCTTTGACCACTTTTGCAAACTAGAAACTTTGGCCTTATGCCATTGCATTTTCAAACTCATTTTCTTAATCAAACTTGTAAATGAACTTAACTATACTCGACTTCAAATTTCAAAAGCCAAAAAGAACTAACACTCATTCAAACCATTTTTAGGCCTTTGTGCCTTTCAAACTTAAATTTCTGTTAAAAGCAATGCACTCACTTTGAAATTGATACCACGAACTACGAGGTTTTGATCCCTCATTTTTATGTTGGTACGTAGGCACAAGTCTGAAGGTCTTGTCAAACAAAAAAATATAATTAATAAATTCTTTTCTCATCCCTCCATTATATTTGTTTGCAAACATCATTTATACAAAAACACATATGCACACAAAAAAGGGCTTCGTAGGAGTACCTAGGACACTTTGGGTGCTAATACCTTTCCTCTGTGTAACCAACCCCCTTACCTGTAATCTCTGGCATTTTATTAGTTTTGATTTGAAAACTTCTTATTTTTGGGTTTTGTTCGTACTTTTCCCTTTTCCCTTGGAAACAATAAAAGCGCGGTGGCGACTCTTGTTTAATTGATTTCTAGCTTATCCATAGCTTGATGGTCATGAATTTACCGCTACAGAAATTAAGTGGCGACTCTGCTGGGGAGTAGTCTCCAGTGGATTTAGCCTACTTTTTTGTGTGTATATAACTGTATATTTAATGTATGTATATTTGTTTGTGTGATATAATCTGCTTGTTGTGCTTGGTGATCTCGGAGTGGTGAGATAAGTTCTAACCCAAACTTGAGTGCGATTAAGATAAGAGGATGGTATAGTCATGTTCGACTTGTGTGGAGTAGTCCTTAACAAGTTGGCTTGAGACCCATCTACTCAGTGGAGACCCCTTTGGAGTTATGAATGTCACACAAGTTATTTGTGGTTAGGCATTACTATCTCTGATTTGGGGTCCGAGAAGCTGAGGACCGTAGAACATTTAACCCCTCTTGACCTATTTAGGACGTAGTGTAGAGACTGTTCAAGTGTAGACTTGATAACAGTTGTTATGCAATACTACACTCTGACGAGTTTCTCTTGAGAATATTATGGGTTGATGAGTCAGTCATCCTAACCTGTAATATCTGATAGATGGAATTAAGACTCTGGGAACTTTTTAGAACATGATTTACAGGTCTTTATCCTTAGTTCACTCCTTTGGGATGGTTCTTACCCAGACTTCATGCTCGTGACTTACAACAAACCCTTGATTCTTGGTTGATCCAATCAAGTCTTGTCAATATCAATGGAACTTGGGTGTCGATAAGGTGTAAACCATAATCCACCAAAATGGATGATTGATCTTGACAATGACTCGATTCATCCCTTGAACTTTGTTTGTTTGCCTTGCGTGTGATCCCTTATTCGTGATTGTTTCATTCATGAATTCATGCGCATCATAACATTCACCACACCAGAAATTTTTTCAAGGAACTGAGGTATTATTTGCAAATATTTTCAGACCATGGATTACGGATGAAGGAACACTAAGAAGTACAGTTTCAGATGTCCCGACTTGAAAGAGTTAAGGAAGCTAGCCTCTTTTGTATTAGATCCCTTGGACTTCAAACAACACCATGGGAAGCGTCTGTCTATCTTGTCTTCCGATGTAGTTGAAGGACTTCTGAGTGTGTCGGTTCAGTTCTATGACCCTCTCTACCGTTGCTTCACTTTTCCAGATTATCAGCTCGTGCCTACGTTGGAGGAGTATGCCCATCTCTTGGGAATACCTGTTTCTAACAAAGTGCCTTTTAGTGGATTGGAAGAGATTCCCAGATCTCATCTTATAGTTGAAGTTCTTCACTTGAAGAACTTTGAGATAGAGGCTCATTGGGTGAAGAAGGGAGGATTGTTTGGGTTGCCTTCTGATTTCTTCATCAAGGAAGCTACTGCCTTTGCTCAAGCTGGTAGTGTGGACGCTTTTGAAGCTATATTTGTGTTGCTCATCTATGGACTAGATTTGTTCCCTAACATTGACGGTTTTGTTGATGTTAATGCCATTAGAACTTTCTTGATAAGGAATCTTGTGCCTACTCTATTAGGTGATATGTACTTCTCTTTGCATCTTAGGAATTCTAAAGGTGGTGGAACGATTGTCTGTTGTATTCATCTTCTGTACAAGTGGTTTATTTCGCACTTTCCTCAGACACCTGTTTTTGTGGAGAACAAACAATGTCTACGGTGGTCTCAGAGACTTATATCTCTCACTAATGATGTTATAGTTTGGTATGATCCTTCTTTGAGCAGTTTGGAGATTATTGATTGTTGTGGTGAATTCTCTAATGTGCCTCTCATTGGTACACAAGGAGGAATTAACTACAACCCTGCTTTGGCTCGTCGCCAACTTGGGTTCCCATTGAGAGACAAACCTAATAACACCTTGTTAGAAGGTCTTTTCTATCAAGAGGGTAAAGATCCCTAACATTTGAAGCAGAAGATTTTGCATGCTTGGCATAATGTGCATAGGAGAGGAAGATCCGAGCTTGGTTTGTGCAATTGTGTAGCTTTGGAAGCTTACACTCTTTGGGTGAAGAAGAGAGCTTTGGAATTGAAGATGCCTTATGCTTGTGAGAGACCTATGTCTATGGTTGCAGCTGATCCATTAACTCCCTCTAACCAGGATGTAGAGGAGTTGAAAGACGCGCTCACCAAGATGAAACAAGAAAAGGATATGTGGGAAGAGCGTTTCCATGCTTTGAGCAGAAAGCATGAAGAGTTACAGCTTGAGTCTAAGGACAAAGATGCACTCATTGAGCTACTTGAAGACCGAGTGATAAAGAGACAGAGAGAGCCGGAGGTTTCATCTTCCTCTAGTATGCCTCAGCCTTCCGTTGCTTGAAAGAAGATTGTCGATCAGCTTGTCCTCGAGAAGACTCGGATGAAGGCTTCTTTTGAGATCGAGTTCCGACGCATTCGAAGGAAGTACGCGCCTACAACCAGATCTTCTGACATTGTTGTTAGGGATCCTTAGGATGACTAGTCTCCTTTTCTCTTGTATTTCTCATTTGGTTTCTGAAATTGTACTCAATGTAATCCTTCCAATTATATAAATAAAAGAGATTTTTATGGTCCTATCAAATTGTTGCAATTATTGTTATATATATACTTGCAAATAATATAGTAAGTTCCTTGGAATTAAAAACAATCAAGCATTTCATTTCATGCATCATTTGCATAAGCAGGTTTCTCTTTCCCCAGATGTCTCATTGGTGTTTCTTCTGTGCTTCAGCCAAGCTTTCTCATCGATACAATACTCACGCCAATCACTCCAGAATCATGGAACATCATGAGCAAGAGAATAGAGACTTGAAAGAGGAGATCGCCCATCTGACTGCCATGGTGGAGTCAGTATTAGCTGCTTAGAGCCAGTCTTCTCCAACACCCGCAACTCCTCCTCCTCAGAGGACTGTCATTTTCGAGGTGGCTACCTTTACCATTCCTGCAACTGCTGCTCATTTTTCACCCAACATGCCTGCCGAATTCCCGTGGGGAATGCCGCCGAACTTCATGCCTGAAGGCTTTGCGCCTACATTTGCTTCTATGCTGGCATCTAGCTCGGTCATGTCTGTGTCGCCGCCTGTTGTGCATACCCTGCTTCGTGTAGAAGACACCATTTATCATTTCGAGCCGTCTGAGGGCCCGGATGTGTATGAGAAGATGGATGAGATGAAGGATCAATTTCTTGAGCTGCGAAAGGAGTTGAAAACTTTGAGGGGTAAAAACTTGTTTGGGAAGAGTGCTGCAGAACTGTGTTTGGTCCCAAATATGAAGATTCCGGTGAAATTCAAAGTGTGTGACTTTGAAAAATACAAAGGGAATACCTGTCCACTCAGTCATTTGGTGATGTATGCCCGAAAGATGTGTACTCAAACAGATAATGATCAGTTGTTGATCCATTATTTTCAAGACAGTTTGACAGGTGCCGCTCTGAGGTGGTACATGGGGTTGGATAATGCGAGCATCCACACATTCAAAGATTTGTGTGAAGCATTTGTAAAGCAGTATAAATACAATGTTGATATGGCTCCTGATAGAGATCAGTTGAGATCATTGTCTCAGAAGGACAAGGAGACGTTCAAGGAGTATGCGTAGAGATGGAGCGAGCTTGCTGCTCAGATTACCCCTCCTTTAGAGGAAAATGAGATGACTAATACTTTTCTGAAGACCATGAGCTCATTTTATCATGAGCGGATGATTGCCAGTGCTCCTAGTGACTTTACCGAAATGGTAAACATGGGGATGAGGCTAGAAGAAGGTGTCCGAGAAGGACGGTTGTCTAGAGTGAAGGTGTCATCCATCAAGTATCTTCAGTCATTCCTGTATTTTTAGCAAATCAATCAACACCAATTCAACAACAACAACGTCAACAACAAACAAACACCTACAACAACAATACCAACAATCATCAACAACAAACTTTTGAGAGGAAAAAGGTCTCTTTTGACCCAATTCCGATGACGTATGCAGAACTATATCCCTCTTTGGTTCTCAAGAACCTATTACAACCAAGAAATCCTCCGCAAATCCCCGAACCACTTCCCTGGTGGTACAAATTGGAACTCCGTTGTGCTTTTCATCAAGGAGCTCTCATACATGATATAGAGAATTGTTACCCCCTCAAGTATGAAGTTCAGAAGCTGGTTAAGAGTGGAATGGTGTCCTTTGAGGAACGTGCGCCGAATGTTAAAGCTAACCCACTGCCTGCCCATGGAAATTCACCTGTTAATATGGTAGACGGTTTTCCAAGGGAGTTCAAGGTATTCGATGTAAGCTTCATTAGGAGGTACTTGGTGAGGATGCACAAGGACATTTGCTTGGTTAGTGATTGTGAGCATGACCATGATGGTTGTGCTATCTGCAGTGCCAACCCTAGAGGTTGTATGATTATGATGAGATACATCCAGCGGTTGATGGATGAAGGCTTTATCCAGATCGTTCAATCTCGTCACATAGATGACGATGGCAATGTTATAGTACCAATTTTCAAGAATCCTGACAGAGTGGTTATTCAGTATGACAGTAGCAGCAGTAATAGTGTCAACAAGAGATCGATATCGCCGTTGGTTATACGGTTGGCAGGTCCAGTCCCGTACGCATTCGATAAAGCTGTTCCTTATTAGTATAATGCAACTATGGTGAAAGATGGTCAAGAGGTTCATTTACCGACAACCAGTTCTGTCGTAAGCATTGCTAATGTTACTAAGGTGACCCACAATGGTCGTGTGTTTGGGGCGGTGTTCCCAAAGAATGTAGAAGATTTAACTGCCGGTAAGAAGGTGGATGTGCCTGTTGTAGAATCGCTTAGTGCTCCAAGGTGTCAGTATGGTGAATCCAGCGGCTTGAAGCCTAATGACGACGATGGGGTACTCAGGCTGATTAAGAAAAGTGAATTCAATGTGATGGAGCAGCTGCTCCAAACCCCCTCGAAGATCTCAATACCGTCTCTGTTGATGAATTTTGAAGCACACAGAGAAGCACTGCAGAAAGTCCTTGAGCAAAATAGAGACATTTGACACAATGTGCAAGCAATTATGGTACATTTCGAGTTAGTTTTACTTCCGTTATCTTATTTACGCATTTTTAATCTTTGTTATGTTTTACCTTTGTTTATCTTGATTTTATGTGTGGGATAGCTGTGTTTTGTCCGACAGATCCAGGTAGAAGAACCGGAGAATTCAGAACAAGACAGTGCAAGACTCCGGCATGCAAAGGAGCAGAAAACCCCAGTACAGGAGGCCTGACACGGCCACCCGTGTCACCTAACACGGCCGTGTCAGGGCAAAGGAAGCTAGAGAAGAAAATAGTAGCCTGACACGGCCACCCGTGTCAGGCAGAAATCTCACCCGTGTTAGCCTTGCCATGGGCGTGTCAGGAGAAACAGTAGGCTGACACGGCCACCCGTGTCAGCTGACACGGGCTGTGTCAGCCCAAGCCCAAAATTTCCAGTTTTCTCGGGCTTTTCATTCTACGGGCTTTTTAGAGACATCCTTGGACCTGTCCAACTGCTGCTGGGAACTTTCACTATAAAAAGAGGTCTTCTGCCATAGGAAAAATCATCTTGGAATACAGCAAACCACAGTATTGTGAAGCAATCAAGTATTACAGAGATCAAGGAATTTGGAGAGCTGAAGAGATTCATGAGCGGGAGCGATTGAAGATCAAAGTCATCCAATTACTTGTAATATGTAATTTTTATCTTGAATTTGTTTTAAACAATATGAGTAGCTAAACCCCCCAATGCTAGGGGGTGTCCCTGATTTAGAATTGTAATGAATTTGAGTTTACATTTGCATTTATAATATTTTGTTTACGGTAACCTTTTGATGTGTTTATTGCTTTCTCTTTCGGACCAATTGAGATTGATTTGTAGTTATCAATTAGGCTGGACCGCCATTGATAAGGTTTTCATAAGGTTACTCTGCAGTAGATATCACCTAGGACTAGGGATACCCTGTATGAACCAGAGCATTCTTGATATTATACAGCTTAACTTCACCCTAATTGGCTATGAACATAGGGATTAGGGTAGATTGATTAAAGGTTTTCTCACCAAGGACTTTGGAAAAAATACCCTTGAGAACTGGTAGTAATTGATATTTGTTGATGCAATAGTAACTCAGAGTTGTTACAGGGATAAATCATACACCTTCCCTGGCATTGTTCCTTTTTCTCTATAAACCCTTATTTTCATATTTCTTTACCTTTACTTTTATTATTATCTTTTTACACTCAAAAACAAATTAATATTTTTTGTTTAATTGAATGTTAATTTAACTCAATATTCACATGCATACCTTGAGATCGACATTCGTGGAATTTCCCCATTATTACTATAAAAGGCAAAATAGTACACTTGCTATTTTCCCGATCAAGTTTTTGGCGCCGTTGCCGGGGACTGTCAAAAATATAGAGTTTAATTTTATTTCAATTAAAATTTTGTTGCTCTGCAATAAAATTATTTTCCTATCATTTATAAATTACTAATTTGTGCATGTGAGGGAAACCCTCAGCTGAAATTCTTTTCGACGCAGAGATCGAGAGAACCCTTCACAGAAGACGCAGAGAACAAAGAGTGGATTCTATATAATAAAGTACCTCGGATCAACCAGAAGTCAAGGAACCAATGGCTGAAGTTCCTCCAATTCCACCTCCTCCACCTTAGGAAAGACTCCTAGGTGACTATGGAGGTGCAAACGCACCGGATGGTCGACTGACCATTGTTAACCAACCGGTGAATGTGACAAATTTTCAACTTCATCCTAGCACGATCAATCAATTGGAAAGAAAACCTTTCACCAGAAAGGTTAATGAAGATGCCAACAAACACCTACAAAGATTTCTGACCATGAGCACCACCCTGAAAATTGATGGTCACACTGATGAAGCAAAAAAATTAAGAATGTTCCCGTTCACTTTAGTTGAAGACGCGGAAGAATGGTTCTATTCTCTCCCTGCCGGTAGTATCACTTCCTGGGAGGAGATGGAAACTGCATTCTTAAATGAGTATTTTCCAGCATCAGTATTCCTGCGAAAAAGGTATGAAATTCTGAATTTCAAACAGAAGGATGGTGAATCATTGGGAGACACTTATAAAAGATTCAAAAGGATCTTAGTCGCGTGTCCCACTCATAATATGGATCAGACAAAACAAATGCAGATGTTCGTTAATGGACTGAAAATAAAAACAAAACAGTTGAATGATACAGCAGCCGGTGGCTCAACAAATTTCCCAACAGCCACTGGTATCAAGAGGATTATTGAAGCAATAGCTGCTAATGAGCATCTAGAGCTATATGACAGGTGTACCAGTCAGCCAGATGGGGTAATTGATCTAAAATTAGAGACAAATAAAATCCGTCTGGAAGACACTGTTGCTGCCGAAATAGACAAAAAGCTGAAAGCTATGAATATAGGTACTCAACAGATAGCGCAGGTTCATCCAGCTCAGGCGAGCACTTGTGAAATCTGTAATGGACCTCATCACACGGTCTATTGCTTTACGACTCCCCAACAAATTGAAGAGATCAAATTCTTGAAGCAGAATAAACCCTACTCTAACACTTACAACCCAGGTTGGAAGAATCATCCAAACTTCTCCTGGAAAGATCAGAGAGGGAATGTTCCGCAACAGGGTACACGGCAATATCAGACTCAGTATCAGCAACAGCAACAACAACAACAGGCACCTAAAAAGGCTGAATGGGAGATTGCCATTGAAAAGTTAGCAGCCCACATCATACAGTTTCAAGAAGAAATAAGGACTAATCAGAAAAACACCACAACATCCATCAAAAATCTTGAAGTTCAAATGGGGCAGATAGCACAACAGTTAGCTTCAAACTCTCAAGCCCCGGGCACCTTACCTAGTGGTACGGTGACAAATCCGCAGGAACATAACACTGTGAATGCTGTCACAACCCGAAGTGAAAAGTCAACAGAGGAAAATAATATAGAAAAAGATGGATTAATAGAGGTGGATTTAGAAATCAAGGAAACAAAAGTCCAAGATGAAGAAACAATACCACCTCTTGTCGAGGAGAAAGAGAAGGTTCCTAAACCCGTAATCAAACTCCCTTACCCTCCACGACAGAAGAAGAAAAATCAACATGAGAAGAATTTCGAGAAGTTTCTGGAGATGTTCAAAAAACTCGAAATCAATATCCCTTTTTCTGAAGCATTGGAACAAATGCCAATATATGCCAAGTTCATGAAAGACATAATTTCCAAGAAGCGTTCCACTGATACGGAACCGATCATCCAGACTGAAACATGCAGTGCCATTCTCCAAGGCATGAAAATCCCAGTGAAAAAGAAAGACAGGGGATCAGTTACTATTCCTTGCACTATTGGTGATAGAAAATTCAAGAAGGATCTGTTTGACTTAGGGGCAAGTGTAAGCTTGATGCCACTATCCATCTATAAGAAATTAGGCATCGGTTTTGTTCAAGATACTCGAATGACCCTTCAGTTTGCGGATCGTTCGGTTCGGCGACCCTATGATATTGTGGAAGATGTTATGGTAAAAATTGACAAGTTTGTCTTTCCAGTCGACTTCGTCATTCTGGAAATTCCGGAGGATGAGGAGATTCTTCTCATATTGGGAAGACCTTTCTTGGAAACAGGCAGGTGTATGATAGATATTGAGGAAGGAACTATGACCCTCAAGATCTATGATGAAGAGTTAAAGATAGATGTGAGAAATACCATGCAATACAAAGATGATATCGGCACAAGCAACACTATAGAGATAATCGACCAAGTAATTGCTCAGGAAAATGACCAGCATAGACCCCGGTCACCACTAAACCGGGTCTTAAGCTTGTCCATTTTTGAAAATAATAAAGATGAAGAAGAATCTGAGGTGCTTGCTCTGATGGAAAAACAACCTGAATGGATTAGATCTAGACCACACCGGTGGGAAGATCTAAGACCACCACCATCTGATGTCACTGAAGAACCCAAAAAAGGGGTGAGTCTGAAGCAGTTGCCAACAAATCTGAAGTATGTATTTCTAGACACTGAAGAAAAATGCCCAGCCATCATTAATGCTAGTCTATAGAGTGTCCAAGAGGCAAAACTCATTCAAGTGCTAAAAAAATACAAGGGTGCAATCGGATGGGCAATTGAGGACTTAAAAGGTATAAGCCCTACTGTTTTCATGCATAAGATCTTAATGGAGGATGACCACAAACCGGTAGTGCAACCACAACGAAGACTTAACCCAACCATGAAATAAGTGGCGCACAAAGAGGTTGTAAAACTCTTGTATGCGAGCCTAATCTACCCTATCTCCGATAGTTATTGGGTAAGTCCAGTCCACCTGGTACCAAAAAAAGGCGGCACAACGGTAATAAAGAATGAAAAGAATGAGTTGATTCTAACCCACATTGTTACAGGTTGGAGAGTGTGAATCGATTACAGAAGGCTAAACATGGCAACGAGGAAAGATCACTTCCCGTTACCATTCATTGATCAAATGATGGAAAGGTTAGCAGGACACGATTACTATTGTTTCCTAGACGGTTATTCGGGGTACAACCAGATTGCGGTTGCCCCTGAAGACTAAGAGAAGACTGCATTCACCTGCCCCTATGGTATGTTTGCGTATAGAAGAATGCCATTTAGCTTATGCAACGCACCAGCCACCTTTCAAAGGTGTATGACTTCTATTTTTGCTGACATGCTCGAAAAGCATACAGAAGTATTTATGGATGACTTCTCCGTATTCGATTCTTCATTTGATAATTGTTTGACTAACCTGTCACTTGTTTTAGAGAGATGCCAGCAAACAAATTTGATCCTGAATTGGGAAAAATGTCACTTCATGGTCCGGGAAGGAATAGTCTTGGGACACAAGATCTCTAACAAAGGTATCGAAATAGACATAGCAAAAGTGGAGGTAATAGCAAATTTACCACCACCGGTGAATTAAAAAGGCACCCGAAGCTTCTTAGGACATGCGGGTTTCTACCGCAGGTTCATAAAAGATTTCTCCAAGATTGCCAAACCATTGACTAGTCTACTGGTAAAAGACACCCCGTTCTTATTTGACAAAGAATGCAGGAAAGCCTTCGAGACCTTGAAGAAGGAGCTGGTGTCAGCACCCATAGTTATTGCCCTAGATTGGTCCCTTCCTTTTGAGATAATGTGTGATGCAAGTGATAACGCAGTGGGGGCGGTACTAGGGCAACGCAAGGAGAAGCTCTTGCATGTGATATACTATGCAAGCCATGTACTCAACCCTGCTCAAATGAACTATGCAACCATAGAAAAAGAACTCCTAGCAGTGGTATACGCTTTTGACAAATTCAGATCCTATATGCTGGGATCAAAGGTAATTGTATACACTGACCATGCTGCTTTGAAATATCTTTTTGCAAAACAGGAATCCAAGCCGAGGCTGCTGTGATGGATCCTCCTACTACAGGAATTCGATCTGGAAATCAGAGACAAAAAGGGTAGTGAAAACATTGTTGCTGATCACTTGTCTCGGATGACTCTGATTCAAGAAACAGAAGAGACGCACCTCATCAGAGATGAGTTCACTGACGAACGCATTCTAGCCGTTACGCATATCCCATGGTTCGCTGATTACGCGAACTTTGTGGTAGGTGGACTGATGATTGATGACTTTGACTCTAACAAACGAAAAAAGTTTTTGCATGATTGCAGGTTCTATGTATGGGACGATCCATTCCTTTACAAAAAGGGATTAGATGGCCTAGTCAGGAGATGTGTTCCAAAGGAAGAGCAGAGGGACATTTTAAAAGCCTATCATAACTCAGAATATGGAGGACATTTTAGCGGAGACAGAACCGCAGCCAAAGTCCTCCAGTCTGGATTGTACTAGCCCACACTGTTCAAAGATGCACAAGCAGTGGTAAAGGAGTGCGACAGATGTCAAAGAACAGGAAACATATCTAAAAGAAATCAGATGCCACAGAATGCCATGTTAGAAGTCGAACTGTTCGATAAATGGGGAATAGATTTTATGGGACCCTTCCCACCTTCCTTTGGAAAGCAATACATTCTGGTTGCGGTTGACTATGTGTCAAAATGGGTGGAAGCAGTTGCACTACCCACGAATGAGGCAAAGGTGGTAATCAATTTCCTCAAAAATTGTATTTTCGCATGGTTTAAGGTACCAAGAGCACTGATTAGTGACGAAGGTACCCACTTCCTAAATAAATTGATGGAAAACCTATTGCAGAAATATAATGTCAAGCAAAGAATCGCCACACCGTACCATCCCCAGACCAGTGGACAGGTTGAGGTATCCAATCGGCAGATCAAGCAAATCCTAGAAAAAACTGTCAGTGCCTCAAGAAAGAATTGGTCAATCAAGCTCGATGACGCACTTTGGGCATACCGAACAGCGTTCAAAACACCATTAGGGATGTCCCCTTATCAGTTAGTCTATGGTAAAGCTTGTCACCTACCACTCGAACTTGAGCATAGGGCATTTTGGGCTACCAAATTCCTCAACTATGATCTGGCCAAAGTGGGTAAATCTCGGATCCTCCAATTACAAGAGCTGGAAGAGTTCAGGAATCGAGCGTATGCAAATGCCAAGATATACAAAGAACAAATCAAAACCTGGCATGACAAGCGCATTCAGAAGAAAGACCTTCAGGAAGGACAACTGGTGTTATTATTCAACTCAAGGTTGAAACTCTTCCCAGGGAAACTGAGGTCCCGATGGTCGGGACCCTTTGAGATACAAAAGGTATTTCCATATGGAGCCGTTGAACTAAGAAATCCAGCGAACGGAGACACGTTCAAGGTAAATGGGCAGAGAGTGAAACCTTACATACAAGACCAGGAGGGTGGTCCTATAGAAAAAATCCGTCTCACCTAAGCAGACGGAGAACCATCGAGCCATGCGACGTTAAACGAAGCGCTTCGTGGGAGGCAACCCACGCTTTTTATTTCTAATTAGTTGTATGTGTTTGTAGGTATACAGGAGCTCTACAAGGAGGGAACATCTCATAGCCAGAGGAACCAGCGGTTGACCTGACAAGAAAACCAAAAAACGGCCAAAAGGACAGCCTGACACGGCCACTTGTGTCAGCTGACACGGGCCGTGTCAGGAGAGGGAAAATGTATGAAGGATGTTGGAAAACAGTGACCTGACACGGCCACCCGTGTCAGCTGACACGGACCGTGTCAGGAGCACTGTAGGAAAAATGGTTTTGGGAATGGTAAAACAGTGGCCTGACACGGCCGACCGTGTCAGTTGACACGGCCCGTGTCAGTTGACACGGTCCGTGTCAGGAGCACTGTAAAAGAAATTGTGGAATGTGGTAAAATAGTAGCCTGACACGGCCACTCGTGTCAACTGACACGGTCGTGTCAGGCAGGCGGATTTTTTGAATTTTTTTTGAAAATTTTGATTTTTTGTGGGGCCCACCCACTTAATCCACTCTTAACCACACACTTTTCCCTATCACCTCATCATTATCAGATTTTTACCATAAACCTCATTAATCTCTCTCATCATTTTTCATCTTCTTCTTTCACTCTCTCACAAACTCCATTAAACCTCACTCACCTCACCACACCACACAAAACCCTCCATACACCCAAGTTCCACTCACCTACCGCTAAAACACCCTTCACAAATATTTCTCACCTCGCCGTCCCGGTCATAACCACGGTTTTAGATTTTCCTAACTCGATAGTTCAGAATATTGCTATTTTTTGCAGGTCCAAAATGCCCCCGCGAAGAATCCTTACCGGAAAGCAACAACTTGCAGAGATGGCAAAGTCCCAGAAGCGCCCGAGCCGGAATCCTAATCCCCACAACATTGTATTTGACAATCCGGAGGAAGAATGACGTTACCAAATTCACCGGAAGCGCAAGCTCACGCCGACCAGGTATATGTGTGAGCATACTCTGAATGCTCTAGGGATGAAAATTGAGGTAGACCGAATGTTCCATGTTTTGGGCATGCTCGAGTTTATGAGTTTGGAGGCGCCGATCTACGAGCGCATTACTCTCGAGTTCCTCAGCACTTTAGAGTTCTAGCTGGAAAAACGATGGATTAACACAACCAGGTATTATTTCGGCACCTTACGTTTCCGATTGTTTAACAATTATCATGAATTGTCTGTTGAGGAGTTAGCTGCAATACTCCGACTCCCTCTGAACGGACCCGGAGCGGTCCTGTAAGACCCCAATTTTGTCCCTAAGATCCCTCATGGCATCATATCATATCATATCATTGCCTCAAGGATCATTGTGCACCTTTCCCTCTTCCTGGTGGGTGGTTTGTCTTTTGAGAGTGGTTCTTGATCACCAAGCATGTCTAGCATTTGTATATCACTGCTTTTCATTTGTTTACTAACCCAAAAGTACAAAAATATTGTCATCTAACCTTGTTACTTGCAGATGAAGCAACCATTAGGTCAGGGCAGTTAAGGCAAAGCATTGAGCCATAAATGGTGACCATTCTGAAGAATTTGGGCACCATGATCATTCATAAGAGTTCATATGAACCATGACATCATTTTGAATCAAGATCTCAAGTGGTAGAGGCTTGAAATTCATCAAAGCATGGCTCAGTCAACTGAAACCCTAGCAAAGTCAACTGTGGTCAACTGTGCATTTAATCAGGGATTTGATGGTGGGAGATGGTTTGAGAGGTCTCATTCATGTCCATACAAGTCTCATTTAACATTTCAAAGATCATCATTGAAGGATTTGAGGTCAGACAAAAAGTTTCCAAAAATAGTAGGTGACCTGTAATTTCCAACTGCCAAAAATGGAAAGGTCTTCTCCTCAACTTTACATCATTAAGCAAGCCTCAAATCAAATTTTATCCAACATAAAAGTTGAAGATCTTGATCTTACCTTTCCAAAAAGTCCAAGAACATCCATTTCTCATTTATGGTTGGCAAGTTATGATCAAATCATTGTCCAAGAATTTTGAACTTCAAGGAGGCATAACTTTTGAACCAAAAGGCCAATTCATGTGATTCTTTTTTGAGCAAACTCCATTTGACATGAGCTATCATAATCCATCATTACATTTCATCAAAAATCATCACATAAAAAGTCCATTTTTCAAGTGAATCAATTTGAATTTTTGTGGGAAAAAAGGTCATTTTGAAAAGTACACATAATTTTCATGCCAAACCAATTGCCATTGCCTCAAAATAGAATTTGTGACTTGCTGCAAGTGAAATTTTACTGTTCCATTGGTTGCATATGCATAAGGACATTTTTGCCAAATTGCATAACATGCTTAATTCACTAATTCATTGCATTGTTGCTAATCATTCAATTGTTTTGTGGCTTTGTCCACTGTTGATATGTTTTCATACATTAGCCATAAGTTTCAATTACCATAGCGGTTGATGTAAATCTTACCTTGTCCTTAGTGAGTTGATTGTAAGACTTCCGTACTGAAAACAGGGTTAACCCCTCTAGTACGTCGAAGCCGTCCTCGCATGGTGGATTGTTGATTCAGGTTGAGTTTTCTCCCATTGGTAATGAAAAGCCTTAGTGCTTGTGTTTTAAAATGAACTCACTAATTTTTGGAAATCTTTTAGCCGAACTACGGCGTTTTGATCCTTACCTTTGATGGAAGGTACGTAGGCAACGGGTTCATCCGTTCAAACACAAAAACAATAAAAATTGTATATTCTTTTCTCATCATCCCATTCATGTTTGCACAATATGTCATAAACAAATAAACTTTTTCTTATACAACAAGTGTGAAAAGGGCTCCCTAGGAGTACCTAGGACGTGATGGGTGCCTAACACCTTCCCATTGCGTAATTTACCCCTTACCCAGACTCTCTGATCTTTTCATTAGTTTTCTATGTGTAAAACTTCTTAGGCTTTTGTTCGCTTTTTAGCCATTCCTTAGGATAAATAAAAGTGCGGTGGAGACTCGATTCTTTGTATACTTTGCTTATGGTTTAATCAATAAATCATATAGCGACGAATACACCGCTACAGGTCCCAGACGGGTTCTCTCCGAAGGATTTCTGAATCGCCATAACTGGGAGGACGGATTACTCCTCCAAAGGTGCGAAAGCCTCGGGCATCCAGAATCCATGTTTCCGGTACACCCAAAAAGGTTTAGCCTATACCCTGTTCGGTAGAGGCGACAACACTGGGGTAGCTACTCAGAGAGAGCTATTCTTCATGTACTCGATGGCTCAAATCAAGATCATCAATGTAGCTGCCTTTGCAGCGGACTACCTGGGTAGAGTCGGCCGAGCAAACTCAGGAGGCATATCCGTGGGAGGTATGATCACCCAAATTGCATTGCATTTCGGGTATCAACCTGTTTTACTCGAGGACACGCCAATTTCAGGTAATACAAAAATTGACATGGCTGCTCTGATTTCCCAAGGTATGATTGCGGTTTCCCCTACTTATTATTCCGTACTCATTCATAAAAGGTTTATCATCACTCTGTCGGATCCGGACAGAGTTGCTATTACTGACTGCGCTAATTGATTATATGTGAGCGCCGATCCCGATGCGGATGAAGGCCATGAAACTGACCATTTTAATGCAGGTGAGCACTTTGTAGATGACCAGGAAGAAGGAACGGAAATAGAAAAAGAATATCCTTAAGCACCTCCTGAGCAGTTTGTTCCACAACCTCAGGAACCCACCCAACAGGCGGCGGGTTCATCATCTTGGTCAACTGACCAATGGAGCTGGGTATAGACCGAGATAGGTGACTTGAGGACTGAACAGCAAAGGCAAGGCATCGAGAAAGCCCGTCAGGGAGCGATGTTGGATGAGATGAGCAGCATGATGCGACAGTTGATGTTGCATTTCCCGCACCCACCTCCTCAGTAGGACCCTGTGAGTTCCCTCTCCCGCGCTTGTTCCCAAACATTATGGACAATGTTGAGTTCTAGTGTGAGGGAGATTTTATGTCTATTATTAGTATTTGATTATTTGATTATTGTGTTATTTTTACTTTTTAATTTTGTATTCTAGATTGAATTTGTCTGGTGAATGTACATTATGCTGCAAGTGTGTGTGTCAAGTCTGTGTTGACAGGTTGGAAAAGTAATGATCACAATTGAGAGTGGATGAAAGATCACACCACTCACCATGGCTTGTTGTGAAGGATATCCCCAGAAAGTGACACTGCTGAAAGTAAAGATCGGACGCAACGTATACAGCTTAACCGACACGAGTATCCTGCACATTCCGAAGTAAGAAAGCAATTGCACCAAATTAAGGAGCATTGTGGATCCTGTCAAAGCTGAACCAAACCAAGTGAGTCATAAAAAGCCAAACACATTAATCATCATGAGCGTCATTCAGGCTTGTCTTTATCACTCTAAATTTGCATAGACTCTCTGGGACTGTCACTACATGATACACACACTGAGGCACGTTGTTTGTAATTAACCCCGAGCCTTTCTAGCCATCCCGAATTATTATATCCCTCGTTAACCCCCTTTGAGCCTATATCCATTTCTTGTTTAAAGCACCATAAATATAACCATTGGCCAAAACACTTCCTCACCCTGTTCAGAGTCATGAGAATGTATTCTAGCTGTGTTGAAAAGCTAAGTTTGGGGTAAAAACCCCAAAAGCTCTCAAAGCCCAAGAAAGTGCAAAAACAAAAGAAAAAGAAAAATTGATGAGTCGAGAAAAAGAAAGAAAAATAAAAATCGAGTACTCGAAGATTCAAAAGAAAAAGCACGGAAAAGGGCAGTCGGTAAAAATTCAAGATATAAAAGAAAACCGAGGAAATAAAAGAAACAAACACAGGATGTAACATCGACTCTAAACCAAAAGCCCCTTGTTTTCCTTTTTGAATCCATACCCTAACCTGAGCCAAGCTACAACCCGAAAGACCTCAAAAAGTGTGTGTGTGTTGTATGTAGGTGATGAGAAAACAGAGACTATTCAAACTTGTGAGTGATATTGCATACTTTGAATTATGAGTGTAAACAACTTACCCCGAGAGAATTGGTGAGAATGTGAAATAAGCTGACAGGTGAAACGGTGCTTTGAAGTGGAAGTGTGAATGATGACTTACGAGGATGGGCAGGACTTGTGGAAGGAAAAGGGAAGACGTTAGCGAATGATCGCAACAGTGGTGGAAAACATGAAGAATTCTGGGGAGTGATCATGAAACATTACTTGGGACAAGCAATGAGCTAAGTTTGGGGTTGTGATCAGTCACCATTTATGTTGAGTTTTCATTACTGATCCGACACAAAACAGAGACGTTTGACACACTATGCAAGCAATTATGGTACATTTCGAGTTAGTTTTACTTCCGTTATCTTATTTATGCATTTTTAACCTTTGTTATGTTTTACCTTTGTTTATCTTGATTTTATGCGTGGGATAGCTGTGTTTTGTCCGACAGATCCAAGTAGAAGAACCGGAGAATTCAGAACAAGACAGTGCAAGATTCTGGCACGCAAAGGAGCAGAAAACCCCGGTACAGGAGGCCTGACACGGCCACCCGTGTCAGGGCAAAGGAAGCCAGAGAAGAAAACAGTAGTCTGACACGGCCACCCGTGTCAGCTGACACGGGCCGTGTCAGGCAGAAATCTCACCCGTGTTAGCCTTGCCATGGGCGTGTCAGGAGAAACAGTAGGCTGACACGGCCACCCGTGTCAGCTGACACGGGTCGTGTCAACCCAAGCCTAAAATTTCCAGTTTTCTCGGGCTTTTCATCTTGCGGGCTTTTTAGAGACATCCTTGGACCTGTCCAACTGCTGCTGAGAACTTTCACTATAAAAAGAGGTCTTCTGCCAAAGGAAAAATCATCTTGGAAAACAGTAAACCACAGTATTGTGAAGCAATCAAGTATTACAGAGATCAAGGAATTTGGAGAGCTGAAGAGATTCCTGAGCTGGAGCGATTGAAGATCAAAGTCATCCAATTACTTGTAATGTGTAATTTTTATCTTGAATTTGTTTTAAACAATATGAGTAGCTAAACCCCCCAATGCTAGGGGGTGTCCCTGATTTAGAATTGTAATGAATTTGAGTTTACATTTGCATTTATAATATTTTGTTTACGGTAACCTTTTGATGTGTTTATTGCTTTCTCTTTCGGACCAATTGAGATTGATTTGTGGTTATCAATTAGGCTGGACCGCCATTGATAAGGTTTTCATAAGGTTACTCTGCAGTAGATATCACCTAGGACTAGGGATACCCTGTATGAACCAGAGCATTCTTGATATTATACAGCTTAACTTCACCCTAATTGGCTATGAACATAGGGATTAGGGTAGATTGATTAAAGGTTTTCTCACCAAGGACTTTGGAAAAAATACCCTTGAGAACTGGTAGTAATTGATATTTGTTGATGCAATAGGAACTCAGAGTTGTTACAGGGATAAATCATACACCTTCCCTGGCATTTTTTCTTTTTCTCTATAAACCCTTATTTTCATATTTCTTTACCTTTACTTTTATTATTATCTTTTTACACTCAAAAACCAAATTAATACTTTTTTTTAATTGAATGTTAATTTAACTCAATATTCACGTGCAGTCCTTGAGATCGACATTTAGGGAATTTCCCCATTATTACTATAAAAGGAAAAATAGTACACTTGCTATTTTCCCAATCATTACGGTGGATGAGTTCGATCATAATATGGCTAACATCACTTCCTGCAATAATCTCAGTTTCTACGATGAAGAACTCCCCGAGGAGGGTAGGAATCATAACTTGGCTTTGGATATCTCCATGAAATGCAAAGATGACGCTTTGTCAAATATGCTAGTTGAAACCGGATCTTCGTTGAATGTGCTTCCAAAGTCAACATTATCCAAGATGTCGTATCAAGGAGCGCCTATGAGATATAGTGGCGTGATCGTCAAAGCTTTTGACGGTTCGTGCAAAACTGTGATTGTCGAAGTGGACCTTCCGGTGAAGATAGGTCCGAGTGACTTCCAGATTACTTTTCAAGTAATGGATATCCACCCGGCCTATAGCTATTTGTTGGGAAGGCCATGGATTCACGAGGCGGGACCTGTTACCTCCACGTTGCATCAGAAGCTCAAGTTTGTCAAGAATGGAAAGCTAGGTATTATTGGCGGGGAGAAGTCACTGTTAGTCAGCCACCCATCATCTTTCTCTTATGTTGAAGATGAGGATGAGGTTGGAACTCCGTTCCAAGCCTTATCTATTTCTGTTGAAAAGAGAGTTGGGGCACCTATATCCTCATTCAAAGATGCATGGAAGATTGTTGAAGATGGAAATGTTGATCAATGGGGGCAGATGGTAGAGGTCTCCGATAACAAGAACATAACCGGTTTGGGTTTCCAACAAGGTTCGTCAACTGTCAGATCTGAAGAGACGCAACTCAGCTTCCGTAGTGGAGGGTTCATTCATGGTAATGAGTAACACTTAGCTGATGTGCTAGAGGATGACGAAGAGGAAGACCGCACCAATTTTGTGATGCACGGAAAAGCTTGCAACAATTGGACTGTTGTTGATATTCCTGTTATTATGCATATATCTAAGTAATTTCTTTTATTTGTTTTTGAAAATCCTTCTCCTATGCCTAAGGGAGAAGTGAACATTATTTGGGCATTTTCAATTTGATCATTAAATAAAATATAATTCTATTCATCCACATCTCTGATGTTTTGTTTTTACTTTTTACTTTATTCTGAAAATGGTAATCATAAAAAACATGAATAAATAATATAATTGTCCATCAGCATGATATCTGGTCATAAATTCGCTTCTCTAAAATCAAAATATCAAATCATTATGCAGGTTGGTTCCTAACTCCATTGAATACAATGATCCTTCTCCTTCTCCAAATTTTGAATTCCCTGTGTTTGAGGCTGAGGAGGAAAGTGATGAGGAAGTGAGTGATGAATTATCTCGTCTTCTTGAACATGAAGGAAAAACCATTCAGCCATTCAAAGAGAAGATTGAGCTAGTCAACTTGGGTTCCGAAGATGATGTGAAGGATGTCAAGATCGGGATTCGACTGTGTCCTGAAGTGAAGAAGGGGTTGATTGATCTTCTCCGAGAATATTCAGATGTGTTTGCTTGGTCCTATCAAGACATGCCTGGTTTGGATTATAAGATTGTGGAGCATAGATTATCGTTGAAGCCAGAATGCTCACCAGTCAAGCAGAAGTTGAGAAGAAATCATCCTGATATGGCAGTGAAGATCAAGGAAGAAGTGTAGAAGCAGATTGATGCTAGTTTTCTTGTGACCGCTGAGTATCCGTACTGGGTGGCCAATATTGTGCTTGTTCCGAAGAAGGATAGAAAAGTCTGTATGTGTGTTGATTACCGAGATTTGAATAAATCCAGTACGAAAGATGATTTCCCTCTGCCACACATTGATATGCTGGTAGACAATACAACTAAATTTAAAGTCTTTTCATTTATGGACAGCTTTTCCGGATATAATCAGATATATGGCACCCGAAGATATGGAGAAGACCACATTCATTACACCCTGGGGAACATTCTATTATAGAGTGATTCCTTTCGTTTTAAAGAATGTTGGTGTAACTTACCATAGAGCAATGACTACTCTTTTTCATGATATGATGCATAAAGAGATTGAAATCTATATTGATGATATGATTGCTAAGTCCATTGATGAAGAGGAACATGTTGAGAATTTGTTGAAGTTATTCTAGCGTTTGAGGAAGTATAAACTCCACTTGAACCCCAATAAATTTACTTTTGGTGTTCGTTTTGGTAAGTTATTGGGCTTTATTGTCAGCGAGAAGGGTATTGAAGTTGATCCTGTCAAGTTCAAAGCAATACAAGAGATGCATGTGCCCAAAACCGAGAAGCAAGTCAGAGGTTTTCTCGGCCTCTTGAATTATATCTCAAGATTCATTTCACACATGACTTCCACATGTGCGCCTATATTCGAGCTTCATAGGAAAGACCAGTCTTGTGATTGGACCGAAGATTGCCAGAAAGCTTTTGATAGTATCAAAGAATATCTGCCTGAGCCTCCGATTTTGTCTCCACCTGTTGAAGGAAGACCATTGATCATGTATTTGACTGTGCTTGAAGAGAGTATGGGTTGTGTTCTTGGTCAGCAAGATGGAACTGGAAAGAAATAATTTGCAATTTACTACCTTAGTAAGAAGTTCACCGACTGTGAGACTCGGTATTCTATGCTAGAGAAGACTTGTTGCGCATTGGCTTGGGCTGCTAAGCGTCTGCGTCAATATATGTTGAACCATACCACTTGGTTGATATCCAAAATGGATCCAATCAAGTATATATTTGAGAAGCCTTCTTTAACTGTGAGGATTTCCCGTTGGCAGATGTTGTTATCAGAATATGATATTGAATACCGATCTAAGAAAGCGATCAAAGGTAGTGTCTTGGCTGACCATTTGGCTCAGCAACTGATTAAAGATTACCAGTCAATGTAGTATGATTTTCCCAATGAAGAGATCTTATACTTGAAAATGAAGGATTATGATGAACCATTGCTTGAAGAAGGGCCAGAACCTGGTTCCCGTTGGGGCACGGTATTTGATTGAGCTGTTAATCAGTATGGTAATGGCATTGGGGCGGTGATTATTACTCCTCAGGGAACACATTTTCTATTTACAGCTAGATTGACCTTCAAGTGTACAAACAATATGGCAGAATATGAAGCTTGCATTATGGGGCTTGAAGATGCCATTGATCTCATAATCAAGTATTTGGATGTCTATGGAGATCCAGCTTTGGTTGTAAATCAAATCAAAGGTGAATGGGAGATAAATCAACCCGGTTTGATACCATATAGAGATTATGCAAGGATGATTTCAACTTTCTTTACAAAGGTTGAATTTCATCATATCCCTCGAGATGAAAACTGGATGGCAGATGCTCTTGTAACGTTGGCTTCCATGATTGTGGTGAAATATTGGAATGAGGTTCCCAATTTAACTGTGATGCGTATTTATAGGCCAGCTCATGTGTTTGTTGTTGAAGAGATCAAAGACGAAAAGCTGTGGTATTATGATATCAAGTGTTTCCTCCAAAGTCAAATTTACCTGTCTGGGGCATCATTGAAAGATAAGAAGACTTTGAGAAGATTAGCCGATAATTTCTACCTGAATGGTGATGTGTTATATAAGATAAATTTCGATATGGTTTTGCTCAAATGTGTGGATAGACACGAAGCAAACCTATTGATGACTGAAGTCCATGAGGGTTCCTTTGGTACTCATTCCAATGGACATGCAATGGCGAAGAAGATGTTGCGAGCAGGTTACTATTGACCGACAATGGAACTTGACTATTGCAAGTTTGTGAAGAAATGCCACAAGTGTCAAATTTATGCAGATAAGATTCATGTTCCTCCGATATTGTTGAACGTCATTTCCTCCCCATGGCCCTTCTCCATGTGGGGAATTGATATGATTGAGCCCAAAGCTTCGAATGGACGTCGTTTCATTTTGATGGCAATTGATTACTTCATAAAATGGGTTGAAGCAGCATCGTATGCGAATGTAACCAAGCAAGTTGTTGTAAGGTTTATCAAAAATCAGATTATATGTCGTTATGGTGTGCCAAGTAAGATCATTACTAACAATGGATCAAACTTGAACAATAATATGGTGGAAGCTCTTTGCAAAGACTTCAAGATTGCATATCATAATTCTTCTCCCTACAGACCTAAGATGAATGGGATTGTTGAAGCTACAAACAAGAACATCAAGAAGATTATTCAGAAGATGGTTGTAACGTACAAGGATTGGCACGAGATGCTCCCATTTGCTTTCTATAGCGGTAAATTCATGATCATCTAGCTATGGATAAGCTAGACATCAAATAACAAGAGTCGCCACCGCGCTTTTATTGTTTCCAAGGGAAAAGGGAAAAGTACGAACAAAACCCAAAAGTAAGAAGTTTTCAAATCAAAACTAATAAAATGTCAGAGATTACAGGTAAGGGGGTTGGTTACACAGAGGGAAGGTGTTAGCACCTAAAGTATCCTAGGTACTCCTAGGGAGCCCTTTTTGTGTGCATATGTATTTGGTACGAAAATGATGTTTACAAACAAATAGAATGAGTGGATGAGAAAAGAATTCATTAATTATATTTTTATGTTTGACAAGACCTTCGAACTTGTGCCTACGTACCAACATAAAAATGAGGGATCAAAACCTCGTAGTTCGTGATACAAATTCCAAAATGGATGCATTGCTTTTAACAAAATTAAGTTTGAAAGGCACAAAAGCCTAAAAATGGTTTGAATGAGTTAGTTCTTTTTGAATTTTTTGAAATTTTAAGTCAAGTATAGTTAAGTTTATTTACAAATTTGATTTAAGAAAAGAAGTTTGAAAATGCAATGGCATAAGGCCAAAGTTTCTGTCTTTTTGCAAAGTGGTCAAAGTTTAGAACAAAATAAGTTCAATCGAAGAAGATTTTAAAAAGGGGTGGGGGAGAGATTTTGAAATTTAAGAAATGGGGAGAAGATGAAGAGACTAATCCTATGCACAAAATTAAAAGTTAAGAGTTGAAAAGATTTGACCAATGGGTAGCAATCCAATAGACAAGAATGTCAATAGAAACCCAGATTCCCTTGGACATTTAGAATCAAGCAACACACAAATTTACAATTATATTATCTTGAAGAGTAAGGCATCAAATAAAGATAGCCAGATCCAAGCTTAGCCACTCCATGATCTTCTTCAAATTAGCCCATGTAACAAATGAATTCCACAAGTCACAGGTTCAAAATAGCAGCTTCACAATGATCATGTTACAGATGAACTCAAAGGGATCTTGAATGATGTATCAAATGAAGTTTCAGATTGCAATCACTTGGTTTCACAGAAAGTTGGCATTTGCCAAGTCCTTTAGCATAGGAATGTTACCTAAATTCTAAGTCCATTTGTCTAAGATCAAGTCAACAGTCCACACAAAAGTTTTTTAGGATTTTTGTTGTTATTATGTACATTAATGGTCAAAGACCACACAAACAAACAAAGCATACACAAAAATGGAATATATCACACAATATGGTCAAGGTGGACAAAGTGAAAATTGCATTAACATAAACAATTAGACTGGTATGAATAATGACAAATGAATAAAGACTAAAATTAAATGGCTTGAAATTAAAAGTTAGTTGTTAATGAGTTAGAAGTTAGTATTGTTTTGCTTTTGCTTTTCATTTTTAAGTCATTCTTTAGAGAACACTCAACCCACTTATCACAAGCATGGATCCTTGAGCCAAGACATCTTCCAAAGGTAGGAAAAAAGGCCAAGTTTCCACACAATACCATGAAAGAGGGGAAACTTACAATCTCACTAACTAGAATGCTATGTCTTTTGTATCACAAATTTAGCGCTATCTTAAGCAATCGTAATTGGACTTATGTAGAAGTCACAACTATTTGAGGTAGGGCAATAGAATTTTGGTGTTAATGCATGTTAGAGACATAGTATATTGGATTATGCTCATGAAACATACCACACACAAAGAGAATATGCAAAAGAGGTGGCCTAATCTCATCCATACTTATGTTGATTTTTCAATCAACTAGCCTTAGGACTTTGAGATATCATAGGCCAAATGAGATGAATGCATAAAGAATGGGAATGAGATGAAGAGGGAGGGGAATTTATTAAAACTCAAATTGGTCAAAGGAGGACTTTTACCAAATTAATATCATCCATTCATTTTGGGAGATGGAATGCACATTCCATCAATTCCCTAAATCCAATGATATTAACTTGACAAAGTCAAATCAATCTTGACCAAGGCCCAACAACAAGAGTCAAACTCAAACAAATCATCATGATTGGTCAACACAATTAATTGACATTTATTCAAATTAAAAAGACTAAAATAATACATTTAGATTAAATATGGTTTGTCAAATTCCTAAAACCTCATCAAAACACCAAAGAAATGGCCATGAGATTTATCATAGGTCAAACAAGGTCAAAGGACCTTGGAGAAAAAAATTCAAAATTTTTAAAGACTTAAAAATATTTTTAAACAATTAAAAACAAATAAAAAATCAATTAAATCATTAAAAATATTGATAATGATCCAAAAAATAATTTTAATTCAAAATATAAAAAAGGAAATTTTTTGAAATTGTTTGGTGAAACTCTCATATTTTTTGGATCAATATTAAAATTAATATGAATTAATGAAAATAAAAGGATTAAAATGAAAATCGGAAAATAGCAAAAAACATGGACCACTTGATCTCCCTCATTATTGAGGTGGCATATCAAGTGGTCCTCAGCGCGTGTTCCACAATGGACACTAGTCAATGCGCTGCAGGGATGGTATGCAAAACCAAGGCACGAGATTAAAACACTTGAAAAGGATCATGTGGTCTGGAGAGATGCCAACACATCGCTGGAGCCAGAGCTCCAGTCTTCTTCTCCGGTGGACCTCACCGGACTGGTCCACCCTCAACCATCACCAAAATAAAAAAGGAGGACATGATCTGAAAGAAAAAATGGCATAGAGCACGAATCTGAACTCAATTTTAACTAACTCCACATATATAGAAAGATATGAGGAGTTAAATTTTAAGGTGTGTCAACTGAGTTGCTTCGATTTGACCTCTAAGCAACTCAATCTTCTTGCCTACATTGGTAGGACTTCAGACAACCAAAGATCCAAGAGAATTGAGTAGAATTAAGTGAGAATCGAAGAGATGAATTTTTCTGAAAATTACCTTCAATGATATGCAGTTCTTGATGTTGCTTGCTTCAAACACGATCTGATCACACTTGAGAAGCTAATAGGAAGTGATTGGAGAGGTTGCAAGGCTGTGGATCCTGGAGTTCTTGAATCTCCAACAGTTGAGATTCAAACTCAAATTTCAAAATTAAATTTCTCAGGTTTTCCTTTAGAATGAGAGGGTTTCAATGGGGGGAAAAGCTGGCGCGCAAAGTGTGTTTCAAATGAGCTCATAAGCCTTCTATTTATAGCCAAAGGGAATGATATTTGCACACTTCAAAATCTGTCTAAAATTCGTAATATGGATGGCACGAGTGCATGGGCATGTACAGGCCCATGATGCCATGCGTTATGGTCCAAAAATGATTCAAATTGAAGTCTGAATGAAGCTTGAATGACAAGACATTGTGAACTGAAGTTTGTACAATTGATTCTTTCCAATGATGCAGCCCTGTTAAAGCCATGCGCAGACCTAGCAATCTTTGTCCAAAATGCATGAACTTGGGTTCTTTGGAAAGCCTGGGTCAAGGGGAAAAAGTTTGATGTTGAACACTTCTTCATTTGGAGCTTGGAACATGGAGAATTTTGAGGTGGAAGTTTGGAAATTTCAACATGTTGAAATTTTTTCTAAGTGTCAAGCCATATATCTCAATATTCCACCTTGCTTATCCTTTTATGTGAGCTTCAAATGAGAAAAGTGTCTTCATCAAAGTTGTATATATTTCAAAGACCTTCAAAATTGTAACAAATTTCATGTCATTTGGATTTATAATGATAGAGTTATGCATTTTTGAAGTTTGGAAAAATCACTTGTTCAATGGTCTAGGTCAAAAATGACGTATAATGTATCCTCATATCAGATGCTCATAAAAGTTGAATTTGCTTTCAATCCAAACTTCAAAGTTGAAGTAGACATCTTGAATTTCATTTTGAAACTTGGAAATCTTTTATCTCATAAAAATTGAGAA
This sequence comes from Lathyrus oleraceus, assembly GCF_024323335.1. Lineage (NCBI taxonomy): Eukaryota > Viridiplantae > Streptophyta > Magnoliopsida > Fabales > Fabaceae > Lathyrus > Lathyrus oleraceus. The sequence goes on from NC_066583.1 coordinate 183,643,626, forward strand.
AGTTATGGTCTTGGGAAGATGACTTTCAAATTAGGGTTTAGACAAAATGACCTATAATGTTTCAACATAGAAAATAATTTTCCAAGCAAAACTAGCTCTAGGTCTCAACATGAAAGTTGTTTGGAATATCATTTAGAGTAACATTTATCTTAGAATCATTTTTATATGGTGACAATTGTACGAGATAGGGTCTAGGGAGACCCAGCTTTGATTAGATGAATTCATCCGGCCAACCAGCATCAACCAACTTGCTAACCTTCAATTCTTTGGAATTTCTTAGATCATGGTAGACCATATATGCATAAGATGATGAATTTTGAAGTGTCCCTTGAGAAATTTGATCAATTGGTGAGATAGCTTGTTGGAGAAGTTACTCAAGATACCCAGTCAAACTAGGGTTTCCAAGGCAAATCACCTCCAAACTCTTGAAGAAAACTTGGTCAATATAACATGTAGTAATCAATGAAACTCATATATGATGCTCATAACCATTCTTGAATAAATTCATGGTTGTGATTTTTGTCATGAGGGTCTCAAACCCTAGATATGAACTTGATAAATCAATGGTGATCATGCCCTACCTACAAAAGAGTTAGGCAAATGAAAAGACATATTTTTGGTATTTTGGTTAGTAAGATGATGATATACAAGTATGATACAATCACATAGTGCTTGGTGATCTCTCCCAAAACAAACCCAATGAAAGAGGGGTAAGGAGGATGCCAAGGTATGATCCCAATGCTAATGCTTATGATGAAATTGCATGAGGGATCTTAGGGTCAAAATTGGAGATTTACAGCTGCCCCTATTTAAGGAAATTCTAACTGAGGAGGCAAAGGTTAAAATCTTCATGTCGACTCAGTAGAATGGGCTTAAATAACAACATATAGAAACAAATTTTGGTCCTTAAGAGACCTCATGATGCTTATGATATGAATGCAAAAGTTAATGCTCTATGGGGAAATATTGCCACAAAGGAAAAGAAATCAGAGAGACTGAAAGTCCACAAGAGTATAATGCATTCCATAAGGAAAACTCACTAGGGAGACAGAGACTCTAGGGGATAAAGGAGTTATGCGTATGCTAGACTACGACTTAAAACTGCTGGGGGACTAGAGGAATTCCATACAAAATGGAAAGACACAGTCGGGGAACAACAACATCTGCAGGGGATACGAGTAAGTCAGGATAAAACTGAGGTACTTGAATCATGCAAGAAAAGCGATTTCACTAAGGAAATGCACACTCAACTCGACTGGGGAAGAAATAAACTTCAACACAGGAGGAGCAGAAATCTATTATCTACTACCTGTTACTGGGTGAGGAGATAATAAAGATTTGACAGAGAGGACACCCATCATCGGTTAGGATGAACATATTAAGGATGACTCGCTGAGAATGGCCAGGAGGGAATATTCATTACCGGTTACTGGGTAAGAATAGCCTTGCTGGGGAAAACTGCAGAAAATAGGATTTACAGCTACCGGTTACTGGGCAGAAGACCAAAGGTGAGAATATTCGTCATCGGTTAGGATGAACATATCAAGGATAGACTCAACAGGGAAGAAAATCCGTAGTCGGTTGAGATGAACATATCAAGGATAAACTTGCCTAGGACCGTCAAGGAGGATACCCGTCATCGGCTAGGATGAACATATCAAGGATATACCAACTGAATAACAAGTGGGAATTACATTTATCGAATGCTGGATAGAAGACCATCAAAGAAAAAATCCTTCACCGGTTAGGATGAACATATCAAGGATAGACTATGTGGGAAAAAGTAGGGTTTACAACTACCGGTTACTGGGTAGAATACAACAAAGAGAAGGAAGTCCGTCATCGGTCAGGATGAATATATCAAGGATTAACTCTCTAGGGAACATAATAGGGATTACAAGTACCTTTTTACTGGGTAGAATACCAAGGATGAGAATATTCGTCATCAGTTAAGATGAACATATCAAGGATAGACTCAGGCAGGGGAAAGAAAGATATCCGTCACCGGTTAGGATGAACATATCGAGGATATACTTCCTGGGGAGTCAGAAACAAATGAATCCACTGGGAACTCCACTGCTGGGAAAACAGGGGTACTTATGTCGGGTATTGGGCAAGAAGTAACAAACTGCCCAACTAAGAAGAATATTACCAGTTACTGGATAAGAAGCTCTTAGGAGACTCAAAGCATCTATCTAGGCATGATCTAGAAAGAAACAGTCAATCAAGACTCAACCCAATGAGGATATAACTCAAGGGGAGTGATTCCATCCAGATAAACAACTGGGGAGGAAACTGAAGTAATGATCATCCACGAGGAAACAACTCAGTGGGGAAGAGGAGAAAGGTTAAAGTCTTTCTACTTAAGGGGCTGACGCTCTACAATTGAGAGAGGACAATTTAAGACCCTAATGTTGACCCTAAGATCCCTCATGGCATCATGTTATTGCACAAGTGCATTGCCTCAAGGATCATAGCATGTTTGGCTCCTTAACCCTAGGGTTGGGACTTGTTTGAGTGTTTTGAGATCACCAAGCATACTTGTATTTTATATTATTGCATTTCTTATTTGATTACTAACCAAAAGCACAAAAATATGTCACTAACTCTTTTTGTTTTGAAGCTCAAGTGATCATGTGCTCCACAATGCTCCTAGGAGGCTCCTAAGCCCAGTACAATGGCTAGATGAAGATGAGAAAAAGCATGACAATGGTCCAAAAAGCTCCTAATCATCATATATGTCTCCCAAGTATCTCAATATTCCAATTTTATCAAGATAACCCAAAGGGCTTGAAGATTGTTTCCTAAGGAAACCCTAATTTCACCGTGCCTTGACTGTGCCTTGCCCATGAAGCAATCTCAACCTCTGATCAAATTCAATCAAGGGAAGTTCTTTCACTTATCATTTGATGCATATATGAGCCTATTTGAGGCCCCTCAATCATTTATTCAACAAAGATTGGAAGTTTGACCTTGAAAAGTTGACCAGTCAAGTCATCTGACTAAGCTGAAGATCAATGAGCTATAATTTTTGATGTGTTTGTCAAATGAAGATGACCCCAAAATAAAACATGTTCCTACGAACCATATGAAAAACTTTCATGTTCATAAAAAATACATTTGAATCTTGGAAGGTCATCATTCATTTCAAAACATTATAGGTCATTTTGATTGAAACCCTAATTTTAGGTCAACTTGCCAAGGGCATAACTTCCTTAATTTTTATGATTTTGGGGTGAGACCAAAGGTATTGGAAAGCTTGAGGTGTCTACTTAAAATGTTATGTTGGATAAAATTTCATAATCCTAAAATAAATACATGTGATAATGCAAAAAATTATAGGTTATCTTGGACCTAATTCATTGAATTTGAAAAAGTACCCAACTTCAAATGCCCATAACTTTGTCATAGAAATTTCAAGTGATGCAAATTTTGAGTCTAGATTTACCATCTTGAAAATATCTATAACTTTGATGTTGGATAATTTTTCATTTGAAGCTTGTATCGTGAAGACAAAGGGGTTTGATCAAGCTTAATTTTGGTGAACTTTTTAAAAATAATTTGAACATGTTTTGTACTTGAATTTTCCCAGCCAGTTTTGATCAATTTGCACATGCCAAATGATTTTTTGCCCAACATGACTTTTGTTCCTTATTTCAAGAGCTTTCCAACCATTACTCACAATAGTCCTTGGGGTCTACCATTTAGGAGTTTCGAATTTATTTTCATGTATGTGCATTTTGGATATTTTATGTTATAACTTGGTATGCAAGCATTTCCCATCCATTGTGCATGACCAAATGCCTTTCATGTAAACTCAGCAAGCTTCTGCAGTCATTCATGGGCCTCTCACACGTCCACAAAGGCCCATGCAATCAAATTCCATTTTCCATGCACATGAACAAAGTATGATGATTTGATACATTCAGCTATAAATAAACACCTCATGAGCTACATTTGATAACCTTTTGGAGATCCCATATGTTGCTGCACTGAAACCATAACCCTCACCAAAGGAATCACTCATAATTTTTCAGATTTTCGAGCTTGAAATTCAGTAGCATTAGCTGAGTTTCAAAGCTAGATTCCTTAGCCAATCATCTTCCATACATCCAGGGATCAAAGAGGAGCAAAGATCTTGGAGAATTCGTGGCAAAAAGTTCATCAATTCAAAGGTATAATCTCAAACATTTTGGATCTGAAACTCCTAATTCAATGTAGATTTCTTGCTTTTTGGTGGTTCTCTGAAGTCCTCATACTTGAGGAAAGCTTTTGATGCATTTAATTTGCCATTTCATGAACAATCCGTGTGGACACCATGATTTTCTCCTTCATCTTTCTCTCAATATAGGAAGATTGAAGGAAATCCATTGGTACAGTGATGATCTACATCGCACGAGCTTCATTTCCATGTCCTTGTTTTCCATTTTTATTGAGATTTGTTTTCTGCAACTTTTGGTCGGAGTTTGTGTGTCTGTCCGGAGAAGACGGTGGTTTCCACCACCACCACCATGTGTGCTTGCTTATGGCCATTGGATCTCCCTTCCATGATCTAATCGTGCACGTCCGTTTTAATTACTTGCTTTAATTCCTTTTGTGGCGCATTTGACTTAAGCCTAGCGTGTGTCTTCAGATCCAGGCCATACATCCTTGCCACGTCAATTAATGAATTGCATCATATGGCTCAGGCTTTTTTCGCTTATTTCCTTTTCTTTTTATTTTCTGTTAATTCATTTCATTTTCAAAAATTCATTAAAAATTCAGTTGAAGTCAGAAAAATATGAGACCAAATCTAAAAATTTTCTTGAAAAATCTAGTTTCATATTATGATTTTTAATTATTTTTGTGACTTCATTTGATATTTTTTATGAATTACTTGGTTTTTAATGATTTTAATTCATTTTAAAATACTTTCTGACTTTTACAAAATACAAAAATATTTTCATAGCATCTATGGATCATGATAAGTCAATGAAAAATAGTCTCAACAATTTCTTGTTTGTTTTGAGATTATTTGAGATTTTAATTCATATTATGCTATTTTTGGTTGTTTTTAATTGATTTTAATTACTTTCTGATTTCAAAAATTTATGAGGAAATTAGTCAAAGTTTGTTTGACTATGTTGAACCTATGAGAATTTAATTGGGTTTTTTGAAGTTGCTTTGAATTGAATTTGAGGTTCCATTTGGTTTGTTTATTTTTTATTTGTATTTTCTTTTAATTCAAAAAATACCAAAAAAATATTGTGGACTTCTTGACTTGTTATATTCATTTCTCTTCTGTTTGGTGTTGATTGAGGTTGAATTGATTCAAATTTGATCAAATTCATTGGATCTTGTGGTTTGAAAATCCTTAAGGATCATCACCTAGAAAGATGAATGAATTTGATCAAGGATGAGTTATCCCTTCACCAATTGAGATTGTTTGTTAACTTCTTACCCCTTCCCTTTCATCTTCATCCCTTTCTTTCCCTCAATGGCCCATGAGTTAAAGTCTGGAGGTTGGTCTTGACAAATAGAAGTTTAATCTTCTTTGATCCAAACCAAATTCAACTTGATCCATGATCAAGTGATTATTTTTGTGTCAAAGATAAGTTACTTTTTGGTCAAGCAAATAACCAAAATTCAATACAAGGCCCTTCCCCTTTTGTTTGGCATGGCAAGTTTATGGAGCTTGGCTTACTAGTCATGACCTCTAACTTGTGTTCTTTGCCTATATTCTTATTGACCAGCCTCAGATAGGTGTGACTACTACATTAGTCCACTTACGATTGCTTAACATAGCGCTACATTGTCTTATGACAAGCTAACATAACTCTACTAATTACTAACTTTAATTTGAGCTTTTAAATTCTTGTCATTTAATTTTAATGCCATTTATTTCTTGCTCATTATTCATCTTGATTTTCATCTTTGCTCACTTGAGCACATATTTTATGTTTATGTCATTTTTCTTTTGCTCATTTGATCCCATTATTATATATAAATATATTGCTATTTTATGTTGTTTTGTGTTTGTTTTAATGTGAACCCAAGATGCAAAAGGGGAAAGGACTTAGAATTAGGATTTACCCATGCTTAAAGGAGTTCAAGAGCAACTAGGCCTCATGCCTTTAGAATGATAAAATTCAAAGTTGACCTCAAAGGACTTCTCCTTAAACTTATTCTTTGTCCATTCCCTTTATTGTGTTGTGAGCTTTTTGATGTGTGCTTTTGTGTGATAGGGATCCCATCTTAATATTGTGAAAAGAGGACCATTGTCATGAGTAGCCAAGTTAAGAGCCAAGCCAAATGGAGATTCTAGGAGCTTGAATTTAATTTATTGATTGCTTGTTTGTGTGCTAAATCCAAAGGAAAGGAGCATCTTGAGTCATCTCTATGACTCCAAGAAAAGGAACTCCAAGGGTTATCTTTCCCCTCTTATCTTTGTATTCTAACCAAGTCAAAAATCATTTTCAAAACTTTGACTTTATTTCAAAATTAGAAACCTAGGCCTTAGGCCTTTGACTTTTCAAAACCATTTTCATAAGTACTCATTGTAAATAAATGTTAATCCAATTTTGACCTCATTTTGTAAATAAACCTAACTTATAAATATAACCCATTTCAAGTTGTTTTGTGGTTCCAATGGCCACTTTGTTAAAATCTTTTCAAAAACATTAGTCATAGGTTTGAGTTATCATAGTGGTTGATGTAAATCTCACCTCATCCTTAGTGTTGGATTATAAGCCTTCCATGCTTATTATAGGGTTAACCCCTCACTAGCATGTTGAAGCCTTCCTCACATGGTGGATTGTTGGTTTAGGTTGAGTTTTCTCCCTTTGATAACAAAAGACCTTAAGGCTTTTGATTAAAATCAATTCACCAATCTTTGAGATTTTTACCCCGAACTACGAGGTTTTGATCCTCCTTTGTGATGGTACGTAGGCAATAGGTTCATCCATTCAAACAACAAAATTTGTAAATATAATCCATTCTCTTCTCATCCCTCCAATCTTTTGCACAAATCTTTTCTCAAATACCAACCTACAACACATATTTGCAAAAAGGGTTCCCTTAGAGTACTAAGGATATTTTGGGTGCGTAAAACCTTCCCATTTCATAACCAACCCCCTTACCTAGATCTCTGACATTTTTATTAGTTTTTGATTTGAAAAACTTCTTACTTGGATTTTGTTCGCTTTTTAGCCTTTCCTTTGGACAAATAACAGTGCGGTGGCGACTCGAATTGTATGTTGACTTTTGGTTTAGTCAATAAACCTAAAGGTAACGAAAACCCCGCTACAGAAAAGTGGCGACTCTGCTGGGGAGTCAAAGCCCCGTGGGTTTAGCCTACTTTTTGCTTGTATGTGTTGTATGTTTATATTTATTTGTGGCATATTTCTGTGCAAATTTGGGATGAATGTATTGTTTGTAATGTATGAATTGCTTGATATATTAATTGCTTGTATGCTTGGTGGTTTCTTGTGAGATGAGTTCTATACCCGAACTCGAGTGCACTTATGATAGGAGAATGTCATAGTCTTGTTGACTTGTATGGAGTTATTCCTTAACAAGTTAACTTGCAAGTCCATTCACTTGGTGGAGGTTTTATTGGGATCACTAATGTCACACGAGTAGTCGTGGTTAGGCATTACTCTTTCCAATATGAACCCTAGAAACCAAGGACCTTAGATACCTAGCCCATCTTGGCCTATTTTAGGACGTAGTGCGAAGGTCGTTCAAGTGTAAGACTTGATGCGATTGTTATGCGATACTACGCTCATAAGAGTCCCTCTTGAGAATATTTTTGGAAGACGAGTAATCGTTTTATCCGATAATATCCGAGAGATGGGATGATGACTATGGGAACCTTTTAGAACATGATTGTCAGGTTTAAACCGTAGTACAGTCTCACAACAAACACTTGATTCGCGGTCGATCCGTTCTCGTATATCCTCAAAATCAATGGAACTTGGATGTTGATAAGGTGTAAACCATAATCCACCAAAATGGATGATTGATATTGACTAGAGCCATCAATTTAGGGGGGCGGGGCCTAACTTTTAAGGCCCCAAAAATATAGGAGGCCAAAAATTCTATAAAAAAATGAGCCCCAAAATATATAGGCCCCCTAAACTAAAGGCCCATAAAATTCCAGTAAAGCCTTAAGGCTCCATCATTTTTTAAAGAAAATAATTTGACTTTATTTTTAAAGAAAAAATTATTTTATTATTTTATTTTCATAAAAATCATTTATTTTCAAAAAATATCAACTTTTTTATTTTAGGAAAATTTCGATTTTGTTTCAAATAAAATTAAATTTTTTATTAAAAAAATCGATTTAATTTTTTGGAAAAAATCATTTTTTTTTTATTTTAGAAAAAACTTTGACTTTTTTTTTCTATTTCCGAAAAAAGTCAGTTTTTTTTTTTCGAAAAAATTCGGGTTTTTTTTCAAAAACAAATCACCTTTATTTTTCAAAACCTCGACTTTTTATATATATAAAAAAAAATTGAAATTTTTTTTCAAAAAAAATCAAATTTTTTACTTTCAGGAAAAATCGACTTTTTTCTCGAAAAAAATCGATTGTTTATTTTCAAAATAAAATTGATATTCTTTTTCGAAAAAAAGAATTGACTTTTTTTTGAAAAAAAATGATTTTTTATTTTTAAAGAAAAACCGCTTTCTCATTTTAAAAAATTAATTAGTTTTTTTTACGAAAATCTATTTATTTATTTTTCACAAATATCAATTTTTTTTAAAAAAACTAAAAATTTTAATACTTTAAAAAAAATCGATTATGTTTATTTTTAAAAAAAAATGATTTTTTTTTTATTTTAAAAAAATAAGGTTTTTTCGAAAAAAAATAGTTTTCAAAAATATTTATTATTTAAAAATATTTTTTTTAAAAAATAAAATATGTTGTTTCAAATAAATTATATGTTGAGCCCCTCATTTAGGCCCTTTAAAAAACAAAAATATGAGGGGGCTTAAAAATAAGGGGCCAAAGAGTTATTGATTTAGTAGGGGGCCTAAAAAATGGGGCCAAATAGGGGCCTAATTGTTAGGGCTTTATCATTTAGGGCTTTTTTGACCCCTCTAATATTGACGATGACTTGAGCCATCCCGTGACCTTTGTGTGGTGTAATTGCTTGATCCTTGAGTGTGTTTGTTGCATTCATGCATTCATGCATTCATCCGCATTCATGTCATCAATAATAAAGATGTTTGTAAGGAACTTAAAGGGTCTATTTGCAAATTTTCAGACATGGATAAGCAAAGAAGGAATACGAAGAAGTAAAGTTTCAGACAACCCGACTTGAAAGAGTTAAGGCGTCTGACATCTTATGTATTAGAGCCCTTGGAGTTCAAAGCTCTCCATGGGAAGCTTCTAGCTATTCTCTCTACCAAGGTGGATGAGGGTCTGATGAGTGTGTTGGTACAGTTCTACGATCCTCTGTATCGGTGCTTCACTTTTCCGGATTTCTAGCTTTTGCCTACATTGGAGGAGTACGCTTATCATGTGGGTATATCTATTCTTGACCGATTTCCGTTCAGTGGTTTAAAGAAGATTTCGTCCTTTCAAGAGATTGCTGACATGCTTCACGTGGAGGTATCTGACGTTGTTTCCAATATGACTACCAAGGGTCGAATTCAAGGTCTCCCGTCTGATTTTCTGATTGCTAAAGCTACCTTGTTTGGGAAGGCCATGAGTAAGAAAACTTTTGAAGCCATATTTGTACTCCTCATCTATGGGCTAGTGTTATTTCCCAACATCGACAACTTCGTGGATGTGAACGCTATTAGGATTTTCTCTTCTCTTAATCCCGTTCCGACTCTGTTGGGTGACACTTATTTCTCTTTGCATATGAGGAATGTGAAGGGTGGTGGTTCCATTGTATGTTGTCTGCCTCTGTTGTACAAGTGGTTTATTTCGCACTTGCCTCAAACGCTTGCCTTCAAGGAGAACAAGGGATGTCTACGGTGGTCCACGAGACTTATGTCTCTCACTAATGATGATATCTCTTGGTATAATCGTGTTTATGATGGCGTTAAGATTATAGATTCTTGTGGTGAGTTCTCCAATGTACCTCTTCTTGGTACATGTGGTGGGATTAACTACAACCTTGCTTTGGCTCGCCGTCAGCTTGGGTTCCCCTTAAAGGATAAACCTAACAACATTTCGTTGGAAGGCTTATTCTTTCAAGAGGGTAAAGATTCCTAAAACCTGAAGGATAGGATGGTCCGCGCATGGCGCAAGGTTCATAGGAAAGGGAGGAATGAGCTTGGTCCGAAGAACTGTGTTGCTTTGAAGCCTTACACCTCTTGGGTAAGGAAGAGAGCCCTCAAGTACCGCATTCCGTATGAGTATCCGAGACCTACCCTTATGGTTATGGTTGGGCCTTCAACCCTCCCTAATCAAGGAGTAGAGGACTTGAGAGACAAAGACTGTTCGCGTGCTTGGGTTCGTGAGCGTGAGGAGCTTCTTCAGCAACTAAAGGATAAGGATGCAATGATAGAGTTTCTAGAGCATCAGGTTATTGATGAACCCGGTGATATGGTTACTTCTCTCCTACCTCACTCATCTAGGTTTTGGAAGAAGAGATATGATCAGCTCACCAAGGAGAAGGCCGACATGGAAGCAGCTTATGAGAGAGAAGTGAAGAGGCTTCGTGCGACGTATCTTCCGATCTCGAAGGCTTTGGATGACTGCTTCTAGGGCTCCATAGGATGTTTATTCTCCTTTTGTCTTGTATTTTATTTGGTTACCGAGACTGTACTACTTCTTTGGTGTAAAAAGTTTCCAAATATTATATTGCTATGAGTATTCCACATATGTCTTAAAAAAGTTCAGTATTTTCAAAACATTTGCAAATAGATCTTTATAAAGTTCCTCCAATTAAAAACAAATCATATGCACGAGCATTGCATGCATCATATGCATAAGCAGGTTTTTGTTTCGAGCTCTTGATACAGTGGTCTAACTCTTTGCTCTTCATTTATTTTGAAGACAAGCTGACGCACCGGTACAACACTCGAGCCAATCATTCGAAGATCATGGAACACCTTGAGCAAGAGAACCGAGATTTGAAAGAGGAGATTGCCCGACTGACTGCCATGATGGAGTCAGTTCTTGCTGCTCAGAGTCAAGCTTCTCCAACTCCTGCAACTCCTCCCGCGAGGACTGCCATTTCTGAAGTGGTTACCTCTACAGTGCCTGTTGCCACCGCCCATTTCTCTCCGAATCTGCCTGCTGGATTCCCTTGGGGAATGCCACCCAATTTTGTTCCAGAGGGTTTCGCTCCCACTTTTGCTTCCATGCCGACATCTAGTTCGGTCATGTCTGTGCCACCTCTCGTTGTACATACTTTGCCGTGTGTAGAGGACACCATCTATCACTCCGAGCCATCTGAGGGCCCGAACGTTTATGAGAAAATGGATGAGATGAAGGATCAATTCCTTGAGTTGTGCAAGGAACTGAAAACGCTGAGAGGCAAAGATCTGTTTGGGAAGAGTGCTGTTGAACTGTGCTTAGTGCCCAATGTGAAAATCCCAGTCAAATTCAAAGTGCCTGACTTTGAGAAGTATAAGGGAAACCCGTGTCCACTCAGTCATCTTGTGATGTATGCCCGCAAGATGTCGACCCAAACAGATAATGATCAATTACTAATTCACTATTTCCAGGATAGCCTGACAGGTGCTGCGCTCTGTTGGTATATGGGGCTAGATAGTGCAAGCATTCACACTTTCAATGATCTAGGAGAGGCTTTTGTGAAACAGTACAAATACAACATGGACATGGCTCCGGACAGAGATCAACTGATGGCGATGTCCCAAAAAGATAAGGAAACCTTCAAGGAGTACGCCCAGAGGTGGAGGGAATTGGCAGCTCAGATAGTGCCACCATTGGAGGAGAAGGAGATGACAAAGATCTTTCTGAAGACTTTGAGCTCTTTCTATTATGAGCGTATGATTGCTAGTGCTCCCTCGGACTTTACCAAAATGGTAAATATGGGAATGCGGCTAGAAGAGGGAGTCCGTGAAGGACGTCTGTCCCGTGATGATTCTTCGGAAAAGAAATGTGGAGGATTTGCCAGGAAGAAGGAAGGGGAGACTCATGTTGTTTCTTCCCATAGCAAAAGAAGGCCCTCTGTAAGGAGGAAGGAAGTCCGACCAGTTGTCAACCAACACCAGGTGGCTCATATAGCACAAGCTTTCAGAGAAGCTCAACAACCACAACAACAATCTCGTCAACAACAGGCCTACCAGCCTCGCAACAATAACAACAACAGCACCAACAATTATGAGAGGAAGAGGGTGACTTTTGACCCAATTCCTATGACCTATGCTGAATTGTATCCTTCCTTGATCGATAGGAAGTTGATAACTCCACGTGATCCTCCTACCGTGCCAGCCAATCCTCAATGGTGGTACAAGCCTGAACTTCATTGTGTGTATCACTCCGGTGCACCCGGACATGATGTGGGGAATTTTTTTCCGTTGAAGACCAAGGTGCAAGACCTTGTGAGGAGTGGGATACTATTCTTTGAGGATGTAGGCTCGAATGTTAAGAAGAACCCATTGCCCGAGCATGGGAAGGCGGCTGTCAATATGGTTCAGGGTTGCCCTGGAAAATATAAAGTCCTTTATGTGAATGATATAAGGCAGTCCCTGGTAGAGATGCATAAGCTGTTGTGTGAGCACAATCACTATGAGCACGATCATGATAGATGCCATGTGTGCATTGTCAATGAAAGAGGATGCAGCAAGATAAGAAGGGACATCGAAGAGATGCTAGACCAAGGGATGATTGAGATACTTCAAAATCGTAATGAGGATGAAGTTCATGTTATCACTCCCGTGTTCAATATTCCTGATCCAGTTGTCATTAAGTATGATGGCAGCAAAAAGAAGGTGGTGCCAACTCTTATGATAAAGCCAGCGGGCCCTGTCCCGTATGTGCCAGATAAAACGGTCCCGTACCGTTACAATGCTGTTATGCTGGAAGATGGGAAGGAGGTGTCGTTGCCCTCAACCTCTGTTGTAAGCATATCCGATGTTAGTGGAGTGACCCGTAGTGGTTGTATTTTCTCAGCTCAGCCGAAATCCCATGAAGACGTCGTGAAAAGAGATGTTGTCAGTCCTGCCGGTCCCGCGGGGACTTCTTATTCAAATCATTCTATTCCTGCTGTGAAGGGTGTTGACCATGTTGTTGTCAAAGTTGATAAAGCTCATATCCTAGTTGGCCAGTCTGGCATATTGAGAGAGGATGGTGATGAGATGTTGAGGCTCATCAAGAGGAGCGAGTACAATAGTGTGGAGCAGTTACTTAAAACTCCATCAAAGATATATGTCTTATCTTTGTTGATGAATTCAGAGCCACGCCGCGAAGCGTTGCAAAGGGTGTTGGACGTGGCATATGTGGATCACGATGTCACAATTGAACAGTTTGATAGCATTGTTGCAAATATAACTGCCTGCAACAATTTGAGTTTCTGTGATGATGATCTTCCCGAGGAGGGAAAAGACTACAATTTGGCCTTACATATCTCTATGAACTGTAAAGATGATGCCCTGTCCAATGTATTGGTGGACACAGGTTCATCACTTAATGTATTGCCAAAATCCACCCTTGCCAAACTTTCATATCAGGGGCCTCCCATGAGGCAGAGTGGAGTGGTAGTAAAAGCTTTTGATGGATCGCGCAAGACCGTGATTGGTGAATTAGATCTCCCGATCAAGATTGGACCTAGTGATTTCCAGATCACTTTCCAAGCTATGGACATCAATCCGGTATACAGTTGTTTACTTGGTAGACCATGGATTCACGAAGCATGCGCCGTGACATCTATCCTACACCAAAAGTTGAAGTTCGTCAAGAACAAGAAGTTGGTGGTGATAGGGGGAGAGAAGGCTCTCTTGGTCAGCCATTTATCTTCCTTTTCCTACATCGATGCTGAGGATGAGGTTAGAACTCCATTCCAAGCCTTGTCTATTGCTGAGCCTTCTAGGAAAGGACTTTCTTTGTTTGTCTTCTACAATGATGCGAACTTGACCATCGAGCATGGCGCAACTAATGGTTTGGGGAAAATGATAAAGATGGAAGATAATAAATCCTGGGCTGGTATAGGGTATTCTTCCGGTGTTTCTAATGATCTTGGGTTTTTTCAGAGTGGAGGTTTCATCCACACCATTGGAGATCAAGAAGCTGCTGCCATCGTTGAAGAAGATGAAGAGGAAGACCTCGGCAACTTTGTCATACCTGACGGGATCTGCAATAATTGGGTCGCTGTGGATGTTCCAGCAGTTATCCATAAGTCAACGTAATATGTTCATTTTGTTTAAAAACCCTTCTACCATGCCAAAAGGAGAAGTGAAGACATTTTTGGCATAATTGATTAATACAATGATATTCATTCAATAATTGCATGTTAAATGTTTGTTTTTCAAATTATTTTTCATTTTTGCTTTTCGCATGAAATTGGTGATCACCATAAAACCCTAAAAAAGAGAATAAAATCAATTTTTCATCTGCATAATGATTTGCCTTTTTTGAATTCGGAAATCTCTTTTATACTCAAAATCATTATGCAGGTTGACCAAACCCATTGAACATAATGATCCAACACCATCTTTCAACTTTGAGTTCCCTGTACTTGAGGTAGAGGAAGACGATGTTGAAGAGATGCCTGATGAGATTACCCGTCTGCTTGAGTACGAGGAGAAGATCATTCAGCCACATCTTGAGTATCTGGAAACAGTCAACTTGGGGTCTGAAGACTGTATTCGTGAAGTGAAGATTGGAGCACTCCTTGAAGAGTCTGTTAAGAAGGTGTTGATTGAGTTACTACGAGAATATGTCGACATCTTTGCCTGGTCGTATGAAGACATGCCTGGTCTAGATACTGATATCGTGCAACATTTCTTGCCGTTGAAGCCTGAGTGTGTGCCTGTGAAGCAAAAGCTCAGAAGAGCTCATCTTGATATGGCAGTGAAGATTAAAGAAGAAGTTCAGAAGCAAATTGATGCGGGGTTTCTGGTGACTTCTACATATCCTCAATGGGTGGCTAATATTGTGCCTGTACCTAAAAAAGATGGAAAAGTCCGAATGTGTGTGGATTACGGTGACTTGAATAAATCTAGTCTGAAAGATGATTTTCCTCTACCACACATTGATATGTTGGTAGACAATACGGCTAAATTCAATGTCTTTTCATTTATGGACGGATTTTCCGGTTATAATCAGATTAAAATGGCACCTGAGGATATGGAGAAGACAACATTCATCACACCTTGGGGAACATTCTATTATCGAGTGATGCCCTTCGGTTTGAAGAACGCCGGAGCCACATATCAACGTGCTATGACTACCTTGTTTCATGACATGATGCACAAGGAGATCGAGGTGTATGTCGATGATATGATTGCAAAGTCGAGAACGGAAGTTGAACATGTAGAACACTTATTGAAGCTTTTCCAGCATTTGAGGAAGTACAAACTCCTCTTGAATCCAAACAAGTGTACATTTGGAGTCCGTTCCGGCAAGTTATTGGGCTTTATTGTCAGCGAGAGAGGTATTGAAGTTGATCCTGCCAAGGTCAAAGCAATACAAGAGATGCATGCGCCCAAAACTGAGAAGCAAGTCCGAGGTTTTCTTGGCCGCTTGAATTACATTTCGAGATTTATATCCCACATGATCGCCACATGTGCGCCTGTATTCAAGCTCCTCCGGAAAGATCAGCGTCATGATTGGACCGAGGATTGCCAAAAGGCCTTTGACAGTATCAAAGAGTATTTGTCCGAGCCTCCGATTCTGTCTCCGCTTGTTGAAGGGAGACCATTGATTATGTACATGACTGTGCTTGATGATTCCATGGGTTATGTCCTTGGTCAGCAAGATGAATCAGGAAAGAAAGAATATGTAATATACTACTTGAGTAAGAAGTTCATGAGGGTTCATTGAATATGTAATATGTGCTTTACAAGAGGAATTTTGACATGGTTCTGCTCAGATGCGTGGATAGACACGAAGCAGACCTGTTGATGACTGAAGTCCATGAGGGTTCATTTGGTACTCATTCCAATGGACATGCCATGGCAAAAAAGATGTTAAGAGCAGGCTTCTATTGGCTGACAATGGAGTCTGACTGCTGCAAGTTTGTGAAGAAATGCCACAAGTGTCAGATTCACGCGGATGAGATTTATGTTCCCCCGACACGTCTAAATGTTATTTCCTCACCATGGCCTTTCTCCATGTGGGGAATTGACATGATTGGCATGGTTGAGCCTAAGGCGTCAAACGGTTACCGTTTTATTCTCGTAGCCATTGATTACTTCACCAAGTGGGTTGAAGCGGCATCGTATGCAAATGTGACCAGGCAGGTGGTTGTGAGGTTTATCAAGAACCAACTCATATGCCGGTATGGTGTGCCAGACAAGATCACTACTGATAATGGATCTAACTTGAACAATAAAATGATGAAAGAGTTGTGTAGTGAGTTCAAGATTACACATCATAATTCTTCTCCCTATAGACCTAAGATGAATGGGGATGCTGAAGCTTCTAACAAGAACATTAAGAAGATTATTCAGAAGATGGTTATTACGTACAAAGATTGGCATGAGATGCTGCCATTTGCTTTGCATGGCTATCGTACATTCGTCCGCACTTCAACAAGGGCAACCCCTTTCTCCCTTGTATATGGCATGGAGGTTGTGCTCCCCGTAGAGGTTGAGATCCCATCAATGAGAGTCTTGATGGAAGCCAAGTTGGCTGAGGCTGAATGGGTTCAGAGTCGTTATGACTAACTAAATTTGATTGAAGAAAAGAGATTGACTGCCATGTGCCATGGTCAGTTATATCAATAAAGGATGAAGAGAGCCTTTGATAAGAAGGTCAAGCCTCGTGTGTTCCGAGAAGGTGACCTCGTGCTCAAGAAAGTCTTATCTTTCGCGCCCGATTCCAGGGGCAAGTGGACTCCAAACTATGAAGGTGCATACGTTGTTAAGAGAGCCTTTTCAGGCGGTGCTTTGTTGCTCATAACTATGGATGGGTGGATTTCACTCGTCCTGTGAATTCAGATGCAGTCAAGAAATACTTCTCCTAAAAATAAAAACAAAATAGCTCGTTAAGTTGAAAACCCGAAAGGGCGACTTAGGTAAAAATGGGCGTCTCGGTGGATTAAAAACCCGAAAGGGCGGTCCAGGCAAAAGTTAGAGACATAAAAAATGAAAATATATCCCGCTAGATTGAGTACCTCACCCTAGGGAAATCTAGGCAAAAAAAATTATGGATTTGGCAAGTAACTGCATCCTGACAAGACTTTGTTCTTCAACTGTCATCTATCAAAGTTTCTCGCTCAGTCATCGTCAACTGAAACTTCAAATACATTGGATTCAGAGTTGGTGGAGAAATGGTCATTATGTTAACTGTAGCCCTTTTTCCAATATATATCACCAATTTCAAATTTGTAAAGATCCTTGGAGTCTCGCCATTTGCGGACTACCATTCTATCAAATAAATTTGAGCCTTTATCAAATTCTTTGCACTCTTATTTGTTTCTGCTCAACAAATGTTTGCATGTTTTAATTGATAAATATCATTGTTTTAAACAAATGAAGTTTTTATAAATTATTTTTAAACAAAGTGAACATTCACAATGACTAAAAGGATAGTTGGAATATCTTCAGTGCTCCCAAGGATAGTACGATCTCCAAAGGGTAAGACATTTGTGCATTTATTCTGGCATTCTTATATCCTCTTCATCAGCTTTCAAGTTGTCTCCTCAGCAAGCGCAAAGAAGAGGGATACATCATCAAATCCCCAAAGAGTCTGACATTAACATTTGTGTTTTATCAATTATATGGTTGTCATCCCTTGTGTGGACTGACCTAAAATCCCTTATAGATTTATAAAAGTTGATATGCTATCTATTCATGAGGAAGTTTGTCTTTCCCCAGTATGAGTAGAAGTCCTCAGCAGGAGTAAGCATGTGTTCCCTTGCATAGCCATCTTTCAGATTTCTCCTCGGCAGTAGTTGCCTAGAGCAGTTGGTGAAAGGTTTGCTCCCCTTTTCACCCCCAGCATGGCACGTGGTGACTAAGGATTAGTTTCCGATTCCCTCAGCCAGGATAATTCCTCCGAGAATGCTTGCAATTCATCCCTAGTAGGGTTGTCGGCAGTTTATCCCCAGCATGGTCGCTTACAGTCCATCCTCAGTAGGGTTGCCTGATCCGAGCTTGATACTTTGTATCTCCTCCGAGTCTGAGATCTCTTCCAGTATGGGACGACGATGAGGAAGATGTGTTATTTCCTTCCCCGACGGAGCGGATTGTTCTTTCTCCCTTTAGTAGAGTTGTTTCTCCAGCAGTTGGAAGGGAATGTTTGATTGATGAGTATCTGTTTGGTTGTTCCCCACAGAGTTTCACCTCATCCCTTGATAAGATCCCTAGTAGAGTTTCTTCTACGACAGATCTTGTTGGTATCCAACCACCTGTTCCCGAGAATTGTGGGAAATCCCTGGCAATGACTCTGCATGTTCCCCAGCTGAGACTTTTCCTATCCCCAGTGGTGATTGGTGGGCCTGGCCTTTCTCTTTTGAGATGTTATACCGGATGTCCGTTCGTGGCTCTGGAACCTGTTTGTGTTAGATATGTTTGTTTGTCATCATTAATCATACATAAACCATGCATATACATGCATAATTATAGCATTCAGATATTCATGTCGCATACTTTGCCATATATCTTTGCTTGTTATCTCCTGTTATTGGTGAAATATTCTTCCCTAAGCATATGTTTGTGTCTGATCTCCCCATATAGAGTCAGCCCCCATAGGCATAAAGTGTATCTTTCCTTCTATATTCCCCACTGAGTTATGTCCTCGTGGATGATTATTGTTTCAGTTTCCTCCTCAAGTGTGTATCGGGATGGAATTACTCCCCTGAGTTATATCCTCATCGGGTTGAGTCTTGTTTAATTGTGTCTCTCTAGTTTGTTCCTAGATTGACTCCTTTCTTGTTATTCCCATGCAGTTCACTGTGGTTTAGTTGTTCAATTGCTCAGCAATTGTCCATCTTTTCCCTAGTGGATTTTGTGGCCTTCTACCCAGTAACCAGTAGTGGTAAGTCATATTTCTGTGGTTTTCTACCCAGTAACCGGTAGATGTAATCCCCTCTTTGTTGGTTATCTTTATCCAATATTCGGTATTGATATTCCTTCGCTTTTGAGTATACCACCCAGTAGCCGGTGATATATCTCTTGGATGATTGCTTTTGTCAAGCAATTTATCCCCCGCGAGTCATCTTTCATTTACCTCTTTGTTTGGTAATGATTGTTTCTCCTTCTGATTGGTCATCATTTTATACCCAGTACCTGGTATCCCGATGTCCTTTCTTTTCGGTCGATTTATCCTTTATTAACCCAGTAACCGGTTGTGGATAATCTTCCATGCGAGTATGTTATCTACGTTATAACGTTAATAGATGATATGTCTCATACGCTCTTCAGTCGAAGTCTTTGTTCTTCCCCAGTCGGGTAAGATTCGTATTTCCTTATGGAATCGAATGCCCATCCTTTAAGTCGAGTTTGCTTTTTCAGCCCTCCTTTCGGATGATGAGTGTCTTGGATATGTTCCTAATTCACGCCTGGTTGGTCACCTATTATATGCCCAGTAACCGGTATCCCTGGTGTTCCTTCCTTCTGCTCCCTATTATGACTTTTTGTCCCATGTGGAGTCAGATTTCCCTGAGTTGAGATGTGCCTTTTAGGTCCTCCTCGGATGTTTCAGACGATTGACATCTCTCACCCTTATATCGGTCTTAGATATTCTTTCTCCTTGAGCATGTCTATCTCTCACCCTTATACCGGTGTTTTGATAACATGTCTCTCTTTGAGTTTATTACCCGGTAGCCGGTAATATCTCGTTGTTTCTTCCTCAACTGAGTCCTTTATGGACATCTCCGTCTGAGTCCAGATTTTTATCCGATGTATCCTTTGCGGATAGTTTTGCTGTATTGGCATATTCCCCAATACATGCATCTTTGCGTCAGCTCGAGTCTTTCCATCGATGTATTTTCGTGGAATCCCTTCGTGTCTCCCAGCAAGTTTTTAAGTCGTGACCTGCTCACGCATTTTTACCCTATTTTCCCCAGAGTCTTTGTCTCCCTAGTGAGTGTGTTACTCCTATGGATTTTTCAGTTTCTCCCGATTTCTATTCCTTTGTGGAAATTATTCACCATGAAGATTTTATTTTTGCATGCATACATTTGCATCACGAGGTCTCTTAGGGACCAAAATTCGTCTCTTTGTTATTATTTAAGCCTATTCTACCTCGTCGAGACGAAGATTTTAACCTTCATATCTCCGGCTATAATGACCTTAAATAGGGGCATCTGTAAGACCCTAATTTTGACCCTAAGATCCCTCATGGCATCATATCATTTGCTCAATGCATTGCCTCAAGGATCATAGCATGTGTGGCTCCTTTACCCTAGGGGTGGGACTTGTGTGAGTGGTTTGAGATCACCAAGCATGCTTGCATTGTATATTATTGATTTTCTTATTTTGTTTACTAACCAAAAGCACAAAAATATGTCACTAACTCTTTTTGTTTTGAAGCTCAAGTGATCATGTGTGCCCTTGCTCCTAGGAGACTCCCAAGCTCAATGAAGTGGCTAGATGAAGATGAAAGCAAGCATGACAATGGTCCAAAAAGTTCCTAATCATCATATATGTCTCCCAAGTATCTCAATTTTCCAATTTGATCAAGATAACCCAAAGGGCTTGAAGTTTGTTTCCCAAGGAAACCCTAATTCAACTATGCATTGATTGTGCCTTGCTCATGAAGCAACCTCAACCTATGATCAAATTCAATCAAGGTAAGTTATTTCATTCATTATTTTATGCATATATCAGCCTATGTGAGTATCCTCAATCATTCATTCATCAAGATTTGAAGTTTGGCCTTGAGAAGTTGACCAGTCAAATCATCTGACTAAATTGAGGATCACTGAGATACAACGTTTGATGTGTTTGTCAAATTAAGATGACCCAAAGAGAAAAAATATTCTTAAGAACCATATGAACAACTTTCATGTTCATCAAAATCCATTTGAAACTTGGGAGATCATCATTCATTTCAAAACATTATAGGTCATTTTGACTGAAACCCTAATTTTGGGTCAACTTCCCAAGGACCTAACTTCCTTATTTTTTATGATTTTGAGGTGAGACCAAATGCATTGGAAAGTTTAAGATGTCTAATTAAAACTTTATGTTGGACAAAATTTCATAATCCTAAAATAAACACATGTGGTAATACAAAACATTATAGGTCACTTTGGACCTGAGTCATTGAATTTTGAAAATGTCCGACTTCAAGTACCCATAAATTTCTCATGAAAAATCCAAATGATTCAAAATTTAAGTCTAAGTTGATCATATTGAAAAGATCTACAACTTTTATGTTGGAGGTTTTTCCATTTGACGCTTGCATCATTGAAACAGAAGGGCTTGAAGTTGCTTGTTTTTGGCAAATTTTTCAAAGGGGAACCTAAACATGTTTTGTACCCTAAACTTCACAGCCAGTTTTCATAAATTTCCAAACCCGAAAGGGCGGCTTAGGCAAAAATGAGCGTCTCGGTGGATTGAAAACCCGAAAGGGCGATCCAGGCAAAAGTTAGAGACATGAAAAAAATGAATATATATCCCGCTAGATTGAGTACCTCACCCTGGGGCAATCTAGGCAAAAATTAGGGATTTGGCAAGTAATTGCATCCTGACAAGACTTTTTTCTACAACTGTCATCTGTCAAAGATTCTCGCTCAATCATCATCAACTAAAGTTTCGAATACAGTGGATTCCGAGTTGGTGGAGAAACGGTCATTATGTTCAATGTAGCCCTTTTCCATGTATATCACCAATTTCAAATTTTTAAAGATTCATGGAGTCTCGCCATTTGTGGACTACCATTCTCTTAAATAAATTTGAGCCTTTATCCAATTCTTTGCACTCTTATTTGTTTATGTTTAACAAACGTTTGCATGTTTTAATTGATGAATATCAGTGTTTTAAACAAATAAAGTTTTCATAAATAAACTGTTTTAAACAAAGTGAACATTCACAATGACTGAAAGGATAAGTGGAATATCCTCAGTGCTTTCCCAAGGATAGTATGATCACCAAAGGGTAAGACATATGTTCATATTCTGGCGTTCTTGCTACTTATATCCTCTTCATCAGCTTTCAAGTTGTCTCCACAACTAAGCACAGAAAGAATGATACATCATCAGCTTCACAGAGAGTCTGGTATGAGAAGTTCTCCTTGATGGCAGTGGATTGACCTGTCTTATGAATTATTTTCCCCTAGCAGGATTTTTTGGATGTTCATCCAGTACATTCCCGGTAGTTTTTTTGTGTATACATGCTTGTTTCTCCCGCAGAGTTTTGGCAATTCATGATTTGATATGTGGTTGATCTGTGAATGATCCCTTCTTTTCCAAGTTTTTGCCTCGATCTTTTAGAGATGTGTATCCCTCTATATTAGGCACTGACATTTGTGTTTTATCATTTGTATGGTTGTCATCCCTTGTGTGGACTGACTTAAAATCCCTCATAGATTGATAAAAGTTGATATGCTTTAAGTGGAGAATATTCCCTGTTTCATTATCCTGACTTTCTACTCACGAGGAAGGTTGTCTTTCCCCAGCATGAGTAAGAATCTCTAACGGAGTAAGCATGTGTTCCCTGCAGAGCTGTCTTTCCAGATAGTTATCTCCTCAGCAGGAAGTTGCCTAGTGCAGTTGATGAAGGGCTTATTTCCCTTTTCATTTATTTTGAAAAGAGGTATCCCCGGCATGTCGCTCGTTGTTGAAGGATTCATTTCCAATTTCTCCAGCAAGGGTAGTTTCCTCAAGAGCATTTACAGCTTGTCCCCAGTAGGGTTGCCAGATCAGAGTTTGATGTTTGTATCTCCTCCGAGTCTGAAGATTTCTTCTAGCATTAAGAGCTGGTGGTGAAGATGTTTATTTCCTTCCCCGGTGGAGAAAAATGCTATTAATTCCCCTTTGCAGAGTTTACTCTCCGGTAGATAGAAGAGAGTGTTTTGATTGGTGTACATCTGGTTGGTGGTTGTTCCTCACGGAGTTTCACATAATCCCTTAGTAAGCTTCCCCAGTAGAGTTTCTTCTCCGGTGGATCTTATTATTATTAAACTACCTGTCCCCTAGAGAGTTGCTGGAAACTCTCCAACATATTTTTTGCATCTTCCTTATGTTAGGATTGTTTGCTCCAGGAAGACTTCTCCTATGAAGAGTGTTGCATCCTGCAGTTGGAAGCCTTGACTTTGCCTATTCCCAGCTGTGGTTAAAGTCTCCCCTTGTTCTAGAGATGAACCCCATCAGAGTTGAGTTCTCTGTTTGATCATCTTCTTTTGCTGCTCCTGAATACATCTTCTTTGTATCCTCATCGAGTGTAGCTTTGGGATAGGGTTGATACCCCCGGTGATTTATTTTCATCCTTCTCGGGTTATTCCCAAGTTGAGTTCTCTAGTAGGATTTGCCCTTCTTGTCGAGACGTTTGTCGAGTGTCTGTTCGTGATTCTTGGACTTGTTTGTGTTAGATATATCTTTTTGTCAGCATTAATCATACATAAATCATGCATATACATGCATAATCATAGCATTCAGATATTCATGATGCATTCTTTGCCATATATCTTTGCTTGTTATCTCCTGCTATTGGTAAAATGTTCTTCCCCAAGCAAATGTTTGTGTCTGATCTCTCCATATAGAGTCAGCCCCATAAGCAGAAAGTGTCTATCTTTGCTTCTTTCTTCCCCATTGAGTTATGTCCTCGTGGATGATTATTGTTTCAGTTTCCTCCCCAGTTGTGTATCGGGATGGAATTACTCCCCTGAGTTATATCCTCACCGGGTTGAGTCTTGTTTGATTGTGTCTTTCTAGTTTGTTCCTAGATTGATTTTCCTTTCTTGTTATCCCCTGCAGTTCCCTATGGTTCAGTTGTTCAATTGCTCAGTAACCAGTCATTGTTCATCCTTTCCCTAGCGGATTTTGTGGCCTTCTACCCAGTAACCGGTAGTTGTAAGTCCTATTTCTATGGTTTTCTACCCAGTAACCGGTAGATGTAATCCCCTCTTTGTTGGTTGTCTTTACCCAGTATCGGTATTGATATTCCTTCGTTTTTTAGTATACCAGCCAGTAACCGGTGATATATCTCTTGGATAATTGCTTTTGTCAGGAAATTTATCCCCGGCGAGTCATCTTTCATTTACCCTTGTTTGGTGATGATTGTTTCTCCTCCTGATTGGTAATCTTTTTATACCCAGTAACCGGTATCCCGATGTCCTTTCTTTTTGGTCGATTTATCCTTTATTAACCCAGTAATCGGTTGTGGATAATCTTCCATGCGAGTATGTTATCTACGTTTTACCCATATAACGGTAGTAGATAATATACCTCATGCGCTCTTCAGTCGAAGTCTTTTTCTTCCCCAGTCGAGTAAGATTCGTATTTCCTTGTGGAATCGAATGTCCATCCTGTAAGTCGAGTTTTCTTTTTCAGCCCTCCTTTCGGATGATGAGTGTCTTGGATATGTCCCCAATTCACGTCTGGTTGGTCACTTATTATATGCCCAGTAACCGGTATCCCTAGTGTTCCTTCCTTCTGCTCCCTATTATGACTTTTGTCCCCTGTGGAGTCAGATTTTTCCTGAGTTGAGATGTGCCTTTTGGGTCCTCCTCAGATGTTTCGGATGATTGATATCTCTCACCCTTATACCGGTCTTAGATATTCTTTCTCCCTGAGTGTGTTGTTCTCTCACCCAGTAACTGGTGTTTTGATAACATATGTCTCACTTTAAGTTTATTACCCAGTAACCGGTAATATCTCGTTGTTTCTTCCTCAGCTGAGTCCTTTGTGGACTTCCCCGTCTGAGTCCGGATTTTATCCGATGTATCCTTTATGGATAGTTTTGCTGTATTGGCAAATTCCCCAATATAAGTGTCTTTGCGTCAGCTCGAGTCTTTCCATCGATTTATTTTCTTGGAATCCCTTTGTGTCTCCCAGCAAGTTTTCAAGTCGTGACCTGCTCACGCATTTTTACCTTATTTCCCCCAGGGTCTCTGCCTTCCTAGTGAGTGTGTTACTCCTATGGATCTTAATTTTCTCCCGATTTCTTTTCCTTTGTGGCAATTATTCACCATGAAGATTTTATTTTGCATGCATACATTTGCATCATGAGGTCTCTTAGGGACCAAAATTCATCTCTTTGTTATTATTTAACCTTATTCTATCTCGTCGAGACGAGATTTAAACCTTCATATCTCCGGCTAGAATGACCTTAAATAGGGGCATCTGTAAGACCCTAATTTTGACCCTAAGATCCCTCATGGCATCATGTTATTTCACAAGTGCATTGCCTCAAGGATCACAACATGTTTGGCTCCTTAACCCTAGGGTTGGGACTTGTTTGAGTGTTTTGAGATCACCAAGCATGCTTGTATTGTATATTATTTCATTTCTTATTTGATTACTAACCAAAATCACAAAAATATGTCACTAACTCTTTTTGTTTTGAAGCTCAAGTGATCATGTGCTCCACAATGCTCCTAGAAGGCTCTTAAGCCCAATGCAATGGCTAGATGAAGATGAGAAAAAGCATGACAATGGTCCACAAAGCTCCTAATAATCATATATGTCTCCCAAGTATCTCAATTTGCCAATTTGATAAATATAATCCAAAGGGCTTGAAGATTGTTTCCCAAGGAAACCCTAATTTCATTGTGACTTGACTGTGCCTTGCCCATGAAGCAATCTCAACCTCTGATCAAATTCAATCAAGGGAACTTCTTTAACTTATCATTTTATGCATATATGAGCCTATTTAAGGCCCCTCAATCATTTATTCAACAAAGATTGGAAGTGTGACCTTGAAAAGTTGACCAGTCAAGTCATCTGACTAAGCTGAAGATCAATGAGGTATAATTTTTTATGTGTTTGTCAAATGAAGATGACCCCAAAATAAAAAGTGTTTCGAAGAACCATATGAACAACTTTCATGTTCATAAAAAATCCATTTGAATCTTGGAAGGTCATCATTCATTTTAAAATATTATAGGTCATTTTGACTGAAACCCTAATTTTGGGTCAACTTGCCAAGGGCATAACTTCCTTAATTTTTATGATTTTGGGGTGAGACCAAAGGCATTGGAAAGATTGATATGTCTATTTCAAATTTTATATTGGACAAAATTTCATAATCCTAAAAATACATGTGATAATGCAAAACATTATAGGTCATCTTGGACCTAATTCATTGAATTTGAAAAAGTACCCAACTTCAAATGCCTATAACTTTATCATAGAAAATCCAAATGATGCAAAATTTGAGTCTAGATTGACCATCTTGAAAAGATATACAACTTTTATGTTGAAGATTGTTTCATTTGAAGCGTGTATCATGAGGATATAGGTGTTTGATCAAGCTTACTTTTGGTGAACTTTTTCAAAATGATTTGAACATGTTTTGTACTTGAATTTTCCCAGCCAGTTTTGATCAATTTGCACATGCCAAATGACTTTTTTCCCAACATGACTTTTGTTCCTTATTTCAAGAGCTTTCCAACCATTACTCACAATAGTCCTTGGGGTCTACCATTTGGGAGTTTCGAATTTATTTTCATGTATGTGCATTTTGGATATTTTATGTTATAACTTGGTATGCAAGCATTTCCCATCCATTGTGAACGACCAAATGCCTTTCATGTGAACTCAGCAAGCTTCTACAGTCATTCATGGGCCTCTCAAACGCCCACAAAGGCCCATGCAATCAAATTCCATTTTCCATGCACATGAACAAAGTGTGATGATCTGATACATTCAGCTATAAATAAACACCTCATGAGCTTCATTTGATAACCTTTTGGAGATCCCATATGCTGCTGCACTGAAACCATAACCCTCACCAAAGGAATCACTCATAATTTTTCAGATTTTCGAGCTTGAAATTCAGTAGCATTAGCTGAGTGTCAAAGCTAGATTCCTTAGCCAATCATCTTCCATACATCTAGGGATCAAAGAGAAGCAAAGATCTTGGAGAATTCGTGGCCAGAAGTTCATCAATTCAAAGGTATAATCTCAAACTTTTTGGATCTGAAACTCCTAATTCAATGTAGATTTCTTGCATTTTGGTGGTTCTCTGAAGTCCTCATACTTGAGGCAAGCTTTTGATGCATTTAATTTGCCATTTCGTGAACAATCCGTGTGGACACCATGATTTTCTCCTTCATCTTTCTCTCAATATAGGAAGATTGAAGGAAATCCATTGGTACAGTGATGATCTACATCACACGGGCTTCATTTCCATGTCCTTGTTTTCCATTTTTATTGAGATTTGTTTTCTGCAACTTTTGGCCGGAGATTGTGTGTCTGGCTGGAGAAGACGGTGGTTTTCACCACCACCACCACGTGTGCTTGCTTATGGCCATTGGATCTCCCTTCCATGATCTAATCGTGCACGTCCGTTTTAATTACTTGCTTTAATTCGTTTTGTGGCGCGTTTGACTCAAGCCTAGCGTGTGTCTTCAGATCCAGACCATACATCCTTGCCACGTCAATTAATGAATTGCATCATGTGGCTCAGGCTTTTTTAGCTTATTTCATTTTCTTTTTATTTTCTATTAATTCATTTCATTTTCAAAAATTCATTAAAAATTCATTTGAAGTCAGAAAAATATGAGACCAACTCTAAAAATTTTCTTGAAAAATCTAGTTTCATATTATGATTTTTAATTATTTTTGTGACTTCATTTGATATTTTTTATGAATTACTTGGTTTTTAATGATTTTAATTCATTTAAAATACTTTCTGACTTTTAAAAAATACAAAAATATTTTCATAGCATCTATGGATCATGATAAGTCAATGAAAAATAGTCTCAACAATTTCTTGTTTGTTTTGAGATTATTTGAGATTTTAATTCTTATTATGCTATTTTTGGTTGTTTTTAATTGATTTTAATTACTTTCTGATTTCAAAAATTTATGAGGAAATTAGTCAAAGTTTGTTTGACTATGTTGAACCTATGAGAATTTAATTAGACATTTTGAATTTGCTTTGAATTGAATTTGAGGTTCCATTTGGTTTGTTTATTTTTTATTTGTATTTTCTTTTAATTCAAAAAATACCAAAAAAAATTTTGGACTTCTTGACTTGTTATATTCATTTCTCTTCTATTTGGTGTTGATTGAGGTTGAATTGATTCAACTTTGACCAAATTCATTGGATTTTGTGGTTTGAAAATCCTTAAGGATCATCACCTAGAAAGATGAATGAATTTGATCAAGGATGAGTTATCCCTTGATCAATTGGGATTGTTTGATGAGTTATCCCTTTCATCTTCATCACTTTCTTTCCCTCAATGGCCCATGAGTTAAAGTCTTGAGGTTGGTCTTGAGAAATACAAGTTTAATCTTCTTTAATCCAAACCAAATTCAACTTGATCCATGATCAAGTGATTTTTTTTATGTCAAAGATAGGTTACTTTTGGGTCAAGCAAATAACCAAAAGTCAATACAAGGCCCTTCCCCTTTTGTTTGGCATGACAAGTTTATGGAGCTTGGCTTACTAGTCATGACCTCTAACTTATGTTCTTTGCCTATATTCTTGTTGACCGGCCTCAGATAGGTGTGACTACTACATTAGTCCACTTACGATTGCTTAACATAGCGCTACATTGTCTTATGACAAGCTAACATAACTCTACTAACTACTAACTTTAATTTGAGCTTTTAAATTCTTGTCATTTACTTTTAATGCCATTTATTTCTTGCTCATTATTCATCTTGATTTTCATCTTTGCTCACTTGAGCACATATTTTATGTTTATGTCATTTTTCTTTTGCTCATTTGAGCCCATTATTGTATATAAATATATTGTTATTTTGTGTTATTTTGTGTTTGTTTTGATGTGAACCCAAGATGCAAAAGGAGAAAGGACTTAGAATTAGGATTTACCCATGCTTAAAGGAGTTCAAGAGCAACTAGGCCTCATGCCTTTAGAATGCAAATGTGTTGAAGAGCAACTAGGCCTCATGCCTTTAGAATGCTAAAGTTCAAAGTTAACCTCAAAGGACTTCTCCACAAACTTATTCTTTGTCCATTCCCTTTATTGTATTGTGAGCTTTTTGATGTGTGCCTTTGTGTGATAAGGATCCCATCTTAAGATTGTGAAAAGAGGACCATTGTCATGAGTAGCCAAGTTAAGAGCCAAGCCAAATGGAGATCCTAGGAGCTTGAATTCAATTTATTGATTGCTTGTTTATGTGTTAAATCCAAAGGAAAGGAGCATCTTGAGTCATCTCTATGACTCCAAGAAAAGGAACTCCAAGGGTTATCTTTCCCCTCTTATCTTTGTATGCTTTAGGAATAGGCCTTCTCTCTTCTCCCCATTCTAACCAAGCCAAAAATCATTTTCAAAACTTTGACTTTATTTCAAAATTAGAAACCTAGGCCTTAGGCCTTTGACTTTTCGAAACCATTTTCATAAGTACTCATTGTAAATAAATGTTAATCCAATTTTGACCTCATTTTGTAAATAAACCTAACTTGTAAATACAACCCATTTCAAGTTGTTTTGTGGTTCCAATGGCCACTTTGTTAAAATCTTTTCAAAAACATTAGTCATAGGTTTGAGTTATCATAGTGGTTGATGTAAATCTCACCTCATCCTTAGTGTTGGATTATAAGCCTTCCATGCTTATTATAGGGTTAACCCCTCACTAGCATGTTGAAGCCTTCCTCACATGGTGGATTGTTGGTTTAGGTTGAGTTTTCTCCCTTTGAAAACAAAAGACCTTAAGGCTTTTGATTAAAATCAATTCACCAATCTTTGAGATTTTTACCCCGAACTACGAGGTTTTGATCCTCCTTTGTGATGGTACGTAGGCAATGGGTTCATCCATTCAAACAACAAAATTTGTAAATATAATCCATTCTCTTCTCATCCCTCCAATCTTTTGCACAAATCTTTTCTCAAATACCAACCTACAACACATATTTGCAAAAAGGGTTCCCTTAGAGTACTAAGGATGTTTTGGGTGCGTAAAACCTTCCCATTTCATAACCAACCCCCTTACCTTGATCTCTGACATTTTTATTAGTTTTTGATTTGAAAAACTTCTTACTTGGCTTTTGTTCGCTTTTTAGCCTTTCCTTTGGACAAATAAAAGTGCGATGGCGACTCGAATTGTATGTTGACTTTTGGTTTAGTCAATAAACCTAAAGGTAACGAAAATCCCACTACAGACAGTCACCAAGGTTCGTATGGGGATAAAGTACCGCCATAACAGAGAATGAGAATCTCAAATTAACAAGTTAACTGGATATGAAGATGCAAATATGCATTTATGAAATTATATGAATGTATATATGTATATATATGATGATTATGCTGACAAAATGATCACAAAGGATACAAAGGTGTCGCAAAGAATTTGAATCATCGGTACAATCCTCGGTCACTCCGTAAAAAGAGGGAGACAACTGCGGGAGAACAGAGAAATCAACATCCCAAATGCTCAAATCTAGCCGAGGGAGGAGATCTGCTGAGGAGAGGAAATGTTATTGAGTCTGCAAGGAATTTTAGGTCAACACCATATCAAATGGGAGACAACCATGCAAAGGATTACCACAAAAATAACTGCTCAGAAACCAGGAGGAAACTCTGGCTGGGAGCAAGTCGGATGGCGACTGGTGAGGGGAACCAACGCGATCTACAGGGGAAGAACATCTTACTCTGCTGAAGATCAATCCTGTCGAGGAAACATAAACTCCGTTGGGGAACACGGAAACTCTATCGGGGAAATAACACGCTGCAAGGTACTGAATCAACCAACTTGGCTGGGGAAAAGAATCGAAGCTCCGCTAGGGATGACACACTCTCCAGGGGAACTGGATCAACACAAACAACTAGGGATACGCGAAGGATTAACTGCTTGGGGAACCTCTGATGCTTAGCACTTAAGGACTTGCTTCTCTTTGAAGTGTTGTTGATACTTTCTTTTAATTGCTTTGAAAAATTCTTGTTTTTATATGTTTTAAGAAAAAAATGATTTTGATAAAAAAAATAAATTAAATTTCCAAAATGATCATAATAAAATTTAAACTATTGGCTGAAGTAAATAAGAGTAGAAACAATTGGACAAAAGTTCAACTTTATTTAATGGGATGGTAGTCTGTAAATGACAAGACTCCATAGATTTTTACAAAGTTGAAAATGGTAATTTACATGGAAAAGGGTTACATTGAATACAAATGATCCTTAATCCTTCTACCAACTCTTGATATCCACTGTGCTCTTGGCCGCTACTGGGATGATGAATTGACGTCATCCCTCGTGCTCAACAAAAGTCTTTCCGATACTAGTCGATCAGCAGACTGCTGTTACTTACCATGATCCCTAATTTTTGCATAAGTTTCCCCAAGGTGGGGTACTCAACTTATCGGGAAATTCTTTCTGTTTTTATGTCTCTAGTTTTTGCCTGGATCGCCTTTTCGGGTTTTCAATCCACCGAGACGCTCTTTTTTTCCTAAGCTGCCCTTTCGGGTTTTCAACTTAGTGAGTTGTTCTTTTCTTTTTAGGCGAAGTATTTCTTGACTGCATCTGCGTTCACAGGACGAGTGAACTCTTCACCATCCATAGTTGTAAGAATCAAAGCACCGCCCGAAAAGGCTCTCTTAACAACATATGAGCCTTCATAATTAGGAGTCCATTTTCCCCTAGAATCTGGTTTGAACGACAATATCTTCTTGAGCACAAGATCACCTTCTCTGAATACCCGAGGTTTGACCTTCTTATCAAAAGCTTTCTTCATCCTTTGCTGATATAACTGACCATGACACATGGCAGTTAATCTCTTCTCTTCAATTAAATCAACTGATCAAACCTGGTCTGACACCATTCAGCCTCAGTCGACTTAGCTTCCATGAGCACACGCAATGAAGGGATCTCAACCTCTACGGGGAGCACAACTTCCATACCATAAACAAGAGAGAAAGGGGTTGCCCCTGTTGAAGTGCGGATGGATGTACGATACCCGTGCAAAGCAAATGGGAGCATCTCATTCCAATCCTTATACGTGACAACCATCTTCAGAATAATCTTCTTACTATTCTTATTTGCAGCTTCAACATCCCCATTCATCTTAGATCTGTAGGGAGAAGAATTATGATGTGCAATCTTGAAGTCTTTACAAAGAGCTTCCACCATATTATTATTCAAGTTCGATCCATTGTCAGTAATGATCTTACTTGGCACATCATAACAGCATATGATCTGATTCTTGATAAACCTTACAATAACTTGCTTGGTTACATTTGCATACGATGCCGCTTCTACCCATTTTGTGAAGTAGTCAATTGCCACTAAAATGAAACGATGTCCATTCGAAGCTTTAGGCTCAATCATCCCAATCATATCAATTCCCCACATGGAGAAGGGCCATGGGGAAGAAATAACATTCAAAAGTGTCAGAGGAACATGAATCTTATCAGCATAAATTTGACACTTGTGGCATTTCTTCACAAACTTGCAACACTCAGATTCCATTGTCAGCCAATAGTAACCTGCTTGCAACATCTTCTTTCCCATTGCTTATCCATTGGAATGAGTACCAAAAGAACCTTCATGCACTTCAGTCATCAACAGGTCTGCTTCGTGTCTATCCACACATTTGAGCAAAACCATGTCGAAGTTTCTCTTGTACAATACATCACCATTCAAGTAGAAATTACCGGCTAATCTTCTCAAAGTCGTCTTGTCTTTCAAAGATGCCCTAGACGGGTAACTCTGACTTTGGAGGAAACACTTAATGTTGTAATACCACGGCTTCTCGTCCTTTATTTCTTCAACAACAAACACATGAGTTGGTCTATCAAGACGCATCACAGACAAATTGGGAACTTCATTCCAATACTTCACTATAATCATAGACGCCAACGTTGCAAGAGCATCTGCCATCCGGTTTTCATCTCGAGGGATATGATGAAACCCAACTTTTGTAATGAAAGTTGAAATCCTCCTCGCATAATCTCTATATGGTATCAAACCGGGTTGATTCGTCTCCCATTCACCTTTGATTTGATTCATGACCAAAGCTGAATCTCCAAAGACATCTCAATACTTGATTCTGAGATTCATGTCCTCTTCAAGCCCCATAATGCAAGCTTCATATTCTGTCATATTGTTTGTACACTTGAAAGTCAATCTAGCTGTAAATGGTAGATGCGTTCCTTAAGGATTAATGATCATTGCCCCAATATCATTACCATATTGATTAACAGCTCCATCAAATACCATGCCCCAACGGGAACCAGGTTCTGGCCCTTCTTCAAGCAATGGTTCATAACAATCTTTCATTTTCAAGTACAAGATCTCTTCGTTAGGAAAATCTTACTGCACTGACTGATAATCTTTAATTGGTTGGTGAGCCAAATGGTCAGCCAAGATACTATCTTTGATCGCTTTCTGAGATCGGTATTCGATATCATACTCTGATAACAACATCTGCCAACGGGCAATCCTCCCAGTTAAAGTAGGCTTTTCGAATATATACTTGATTGGGTCCATTTTGGATATCCACCAAGTGGTATGATTCAACATATATTGACGCAAACGCTTAGCAGCCCAAGCTAATGCGCAACAAGTATTCTCAAGCATAGAATACCGAGTCTCACAGTCGGTGAACTTCTTACTGAGGTAGTAAATAGCAAATTCTCTCTTTCCAGTCTCATCTTGTTGACCAAGAACACAACCCATACTATCTTCGAGCACAGTCAAATACATGATCAACGGTCTTCCTTCAACAGGTGGAGACAAAATCGGAGGTTCAAGCAGATACTGTTTGATACTGTCAAAAGCTTTCTGACAATCTTCGGTCCAATCACAAGACTGGTCTTTCCGAAGAAGCTTGAATATAGGTGCACATGTGGCAGTCATGTGGGAAATGAATCTGGAAATATATTTCAAGCGGCCGAGAAAACCTCTGACTTGCTTCTCAGTTTTGGGCGCATGCATCTCTTGTATTGCTTTGACCTTTGCAGGATCAACTTCAATACCCTTCTCGCTGACAATAAAGCTCAACAACTTACCAGAACGAACACCAAAAGTACACTTATTGGGATTCAAGCAGAGTTTATATTTCCTCAAATGCTGGAATAGCTTCAATAAATGCTCCACATATTCCTCTTCATCAACTAATTTAGCAATCATGTCATCGACATATACCTCAATCACTTTATGCATCATATCATGAAAAAGAGTCGTCATTGCTCTTTGGTAAGTTGCACCAGCATTCTTTAGACCGAAAGGCATCACTCTATAACAGAATGTTCCCCAAGGTGTAATGAATGTGGTCTTCTCCATATCTTTGGGTGCCATCTTGATCTGATTATATCCAGAAAATCCATCCATAAACCAAAAGACTTTGAATGTAGTAGTATTGTCTACCAACATATCAATGTGTGGCAGAGGGAAATCATCTTTCGGACTGGCTTTATTCAAATCTCGATAGTCGACACACATGCGGACTTTTCCATCTTTCTTCGGCACAGGCACAATATTGGCCATCCATTACGGATACTCAGCGGTTACAAGTAAACCGATGTCAATCTGTTTCTGCACTTCCTCCTTAATCTTCACAGCCATATCAGGATGCGTTTTCTTCTCAACTTCTGCTTGTCTGGCGGGCATTCTGGCTTCAACGACAATCTATACTCCACAATCTCAGAATCCACATTCTGGTTTGAGAACATATAAAAGCAATTACTTAGATCGATGCAAATTAACAGGAATATCAACAGTAGTCCAATTGTTGCAAGCCTTTCCATGCGTCACAAAATTGGTGCAGTCTTCCTCTTCATCACCCTCTAGCACAGCAACTAAGTGTTGTTCATTGCAATGAACGAACCCTCCGCTACGGAAGATAAGTTTCATATCTTCAGACCTTACGGTTGATGAACCATTTTGGAACCCCAAACCGGTTCTGCCTTTATTGTCGAAGACCTCTACCATGTGCCCCCACTGATCAACATTGCCCTCTTCAACAATCTTCTTGGCATCTTTCAATGAGGACATAGGTGCCCCAACTCTCTTTTCAGCAGCAATAGATAAGGCCTTGAACGGAGTTCCAACCTCATCCTCAACTTCAACATAAGAGAAAGATGACAAGTGGCTAACCAACAGCGCCTTCTCCCCACCAACAATCACAAGCTTCCCATTCTTCACAAATTTAAGTTTCTGATGCAAGGTGGAGGTAACGGCTCCTGCCTCATGGATCCATGGCCTTCCCAACAAGCAACTGTAGGTCAGGTGGATATCCATTACTTGAAAAGTAATTTGAAAATCACTCGGACCTATCTTAACTGGAAGGTCCACTTCACCAATAACTGTTTGCACGAACCGTCAAAAGCTTTGACGATTACACCGCTATACCTCAAAGGCGCTCCTTGGTATAACAACTTTGACAGAGTTGACTTTGGTAGCACATTCAGTGACGATCTGGTGTCAACAAGCACATTTGACAAAGCATCTTCCTTTCATTTCATAGAAATGTGCAAGCCAAGTTATGATTTATACCCTCCTCAGGGAGTTCTTCATCACAGAAGCTAAGATTATTGCAAGAAGTGATGTTAGCCACGATATGATCAAATTGATCCACTGTAACATCATGTTCTACAAATGCTTGTTCCAGAACTCTTTGCAATGCTTCTTTATGTGCTTCAGAATTCATGAGCAGAGACAACACTGAGATTTTTGAGGGGGTTTGGAGTAGCTGCTCCACCACATTGAACTCACATCTCTTGATCAAACGAAGTACCTCATCATCATCGTTATCCTTCAAATCGTTGGATTCACCAGACTTACCCTTTGAAGTACCAACTGGATTTACAATAGGAACTTCCACCTTCTTTCCAACAACTGATTCTTCTTTATCCTTTGGGAACACCAACCCAAACACTCGACCACTGCAGGTCACCTTGGTAACATTAGCAATGCTCACTACAAAGCTAGTTGTAGGCAACGGGGCCTCTAGACCACCTTCTATCATTGTAGCATTATACTGATATGGCACATCTTTATCAGATGAATACGGGACTGGGCCCGCTAACCGTATAACCAACGACGATACTGATCTATTGCTGACATTGTTACTGTTGCTGTTGTCGTACTGGATTACCAATCTCTCTAGATGCTTAAAAATTGGCACTATGACATTCACATCGTCATCTACATGATGGGATTGAACAATTTGAATCATGCCTTCATCCATCAGTCGCTGGATATCCCTTTTCACAATTTCGCAACCCCTTGAATTGATACTACAAACAACACAACCATCATGGTTATGCTCACAATCACTCACCATACAAATGTCCTTATGTATATACACCAAGGATCTTCGGATAAAACGCACATCAAAAACCTTAAACTCGCCAGGATAACCATCCACCATATTCACAGAAGAGTTCCCATGAGCGGGTAGTGGATTTGCTTTCACATTCGGTGCTCGGTCCTCAAAGGACACCATTCCACTCTTCATCGGCTTTTGAACCTCATACTTGAGTGGATAGCAGTTCCCTATATCATGTCCGGGTGCTCCTTGATGAAAAGCACAACGAAGCTCAGGCTTATACCACCATGGAAGTGGTTCTGGGATTTGCGGCGGGTTTCTTGGTTGGATTAGGTTCTTGAGAACCAAAGACGGGTATAATTCTGCATAAGACATCGGAATTGGGTCGAAAGAGACCTTCTTCCTCTCAAAGTTTTGTTGATGATGATTATTGTTGGTATTGCAGTTGTTGTAGGTGTTTGCTCGTTGTTGCGGTTGTTGTTGTTGACATTGTTGTTGTTGAACTGGTGTTGATTGATTATTAGAAAATACAGGGATAACTGAAGATACTTGATGATGATGTTGACGGGATGGTTGATTCCTTCTGATCTGAGGCCTCCTCTGCCTCCCACTGCTTATTGCATTTACTTCATTGTCCTTTCTTCCCAAAATTGCTGCCATATCTCTTACTCGACGATGCTTCTTCTTTCGGAAAACGTCCCTCTCGGACTCCTTCCTCAAGCCTCATCCCCATGTTTACCATTTCGGTAAAGTCACTGGGGGCACTAGCAATCATTCGTTCATAATAAAATGAACTCAGAGTTTTCAGAAAGATCTTTGTCATCTCTTTTTCCTCCAAAGGATGAGTGATCTGGGCAGCCAATTCCCTCCATCTCTGTGCATACTCTTTAAATGTTTCCTTATCCTTCTGAGACATAGACCTCAGCTGGTCTCTATCAGGCGCCATGTCCATGTTGTACTTATATTGCTTG
Source organism: Lathyrus oleraceus (assembly GCF_024323335.1). Lineage (NCBI taxonomy): Eukaryota > Viridiplantae > Streptophyta > Magnoliopsida > Fabales > Fabaceae > Lathyrus > Lathyrus oleraceus. The sequence continues at coordinate 183,681,007 of NC_066583.1, forward strand.
ACAACAGCCTCTCCCAAGATATTGAAAGTACGAACGCTTGTACTGTCCAACCCCATATACCATCTGAGCGCAGCACCGGTCAGACTATCTTGGAAGTAGTGAATCAACAGTTGATCATTGTCAGTCTGAGTAGACATCTTGCGAGCATACATCACTAGATGACTGAGCGGACAAGTGTTCCCTTTATACTTTTCAAAGTCAGGCACTTTGAACTTCACCCGGATCTTGACTTTGGGCACTAAACACAACTCAGCAGCACTCTTTTCAAACAAGTCCTTACCCCTTAGCGTCTTCAATTCCTTGCGCAGCTCAAGAAACTGATCCTTCATTTCATCCATTTTCTCATAAACATCCGGACCCTCAGACGGCTTGGAGTGATAAATGGTGTCCTCTACACGAGGTAAGGTATGCACAACGGGAGGTGGCACAGACATGACCGGGCTAGATGCCGACATGGAAGCAAATGTAGGCGCAAAGCCTTCAAGCATAAAGTTTGGCGGCATTTCCCACGGGAGTCCGGCAGGCATAGTGGATGCAAAATTTGCGGTAGAAGCAGGCATGGTAGAGGTAGCCACCTCTGAAATAACTGTCCTCTGAGGAGGAGGAGTTGCAGGCGTTGGAACAGCTTGGCTCTGAGCAGCAAGAACTAACTCCATCATGGCATTCAGGCGGGCGTTCTCGTCCTTCAGTTCTTTCTTCTCTTGCTCTAGATGCTCCATAATCTTGAGATGATTGGCGCGGGTGTTGTAACGATGAGTCAGCTTGGCTAAAGCACAGAAGAAACACCAATGAGACATCTGGCGAAAGAGAAACCTGCTTATGCAAATGATGCATGAAATGCAATGCTTGCTTATTTATTTTTATTTTCAAGGAAATTACTATATCATTTGCAAATATATATATATACATATATATATATATATATATATATATATATATATATATATATATATATATATATATATATATATATATATATATATATATATATATATATAAATCTCTTTTCATTTATAATTGGAAGGATTACACTGAGTACAATTTCAGAAACCAAAATAAAAATACAAGAGAAAAGGAGACTAGTCATCCTAAGGATCTCTAACAACAATGTTAGAAGACCTAGCTGAAGGCGCGTACTTCCTTCGAATGCGTCGAATCTCGGTCTCAAAAGAAGCCTACATCTAAGTCTTCTCGAGGACAAGCTGATCAACAATCTTCTTCCAAGCAACGGAAGGCTGAGGCATACTAGAGGAAGATGAAACCTCTGGCTCTCTTTGTCTCTTTGTCACTCGGTCTTCAAGTAGCTCAATAAGTGCATCTTTGTCCTTATACTCCAATTGCAACTCTTCATGCTTCTTGCTCAAAGCACGAAAACGCTCTTCCCACATATCTTTCTCTTGCTTCATCTTGACGAATGCGTCTTCCAACTCCTCTACATCTTGGTTAGGGAGAGTTAATGGCTCAACCACAACCATAGACATAGGTCTTTCACAAGGATAGGGCATCTTTAACTCCAAAGCTCTCTTCTTCACCCAAAGAGTGTAAGCTTCCAAAGCTACACAATTGCGCAGACCAAGCTCGGATCTTCCTTTACTATGCACGTTATGCCAAGCATGCACAATCTTCTGCTTCAAATGTTGGGGATCTTTACCCTCTTGATAGAAAAGACCTTCTAACAAAGTGTTATTAGGTTTGTCTCTCAAGGGGAATCCAAGTTGATGACGAGCCAAAGCAGGGTTGTAGTTAATTCCTCCTTGTGTACCAATGAGAGGCACATTAGAGAATTCACCACAACTATCAATAATCTCCAAACTGCTCAAAGAGGGATCATACCAAACTATATCATCATTAGTGAGAGAGATAAGTCTCTGAGACCACCGTAGACATTGTTTGTTCTCCACAAAAGCAGATGTCTGAGGCAAGTGCAAAATAAACCACTTGTACAGAAGAGGAATGCAACAGACAATAGTTCCACCACCATTAGAATTTCTTATATGCAAAGAGAAATACATATCACCCAATAGAGTAGGCACAGGATTCCCAATCAAGAAAAGTCTAATGGAGTTAACATTAACAAAACCGTCAATGTTAGGGAACAAAGCTACTCCATAAATGAGCAACACAAAGATAGCTTCAAAAGTGTCCACACTACCAGCTTGATCAAAAGCAGTACCTTCCTTGATGAGGAAATCAAATGGCAACCCAAACAATCCTCCTTTCTTCACCCAATGAGCCTCTATCTCAGACTTCTTCAAGTGAAGAGCTTCAGCAATAAGATGAGATATGGGAATCTCCTCCAACCCACTAAATGGCACTCTACTAGAAACAGGTATCCCAAAAGATGAGAATACTCCTCCAAGGTAGGCACAAGCTGAAAATCTGGGAAAGTGAAACAGCGGTAGAGAGGATCATAGAACTGCACCAATACACTCAAAAGTCCTTCAACCACATCGGCAAACAAGATGGACAAAAGCTTCCTATGGCGTTGTTTGAAGTCCAAGGGATCTAATACAAAAGATGCTAGCTTCCTTAACTCTTTCAAGTCGGGACATCTGAAACTGTACTTCTTAGTGTTCCTTCGTCCATAATCCATGGTCTAAAAATATTTGCAAATAATACCTCAGTTCCTTGATATTTTCGGGTGATGAATGTTATGATGCGCATGAATGCATGAATGCAACAATCACATATAAGGGATCACACATAAGGCAAACAAACAAAGGTCAAGGGATGAATCAAGTCATTATCAAGATCAATCATCCATTTTGGTGGATTATGGTTTACACCTTATCAACACCCAAGTTCCATTGATATTGACAAGACTTGATTGGATCAACCAAGAATCAAGGGTTTGTTGTAAATCACGAGCATGGAGTCTGTGTAACAACCATCCCAATGGAGTGAACTAAGGATAAAAACCTGTAGATCATGTTCTAAAAAGTTCCCAGAGTCTTAATTTCATCTATCGAATATTACAAGTTAAGATGACTGACTCATCGACCCATAATATTCTCAAGAGAAACTCGTTTGACTGTAGTATCGCGTAACAACTGTTATCTAGTCTACACTTGAACAGTCTCCGCACTACGTCCTAAATAGGCCAAGAGGGGGTAAATATTCTACGATCCTCAGCTTCTCGGACCCAAATTAGAGATAGTAATGCCTAACAACAAATACTTGTGTGACATTTCCAAATCCAAAAGGGTTTCCACTGAGCAGATGGATCTCAAGCCAACTTGTTAAGGACTACTCCACACAAGTCGAACATGACTATACCATCCTCCTATCTTAATTGCACTCAAGTTCGGGTTAGAACTTATCTCACCACTCAGAGATCACCAAGCATAACAAGCAGATTATATCACACATACATATATACAAACATCACATATATACAAATATATACACACAAAAAGTAGGCTAAACCCACTGGAGACTACTCCCCAGTAGAGTCGCCATTTAATTTTTGTAGCGGTAAATTCATGATCATCAAGCTATGGATAAGCTAGACATCAAATAACAAGATTCGCCACCGTGCTTTTATTGTTTCCAAGGGAAAAGGGAAAAAGTACGAACAAAACCCAAAAGTAAGAAGTTTTCAAATCAAAACTAATAAAATGTCAGAGATTACAGGTAAGGGGGTTGGTTACACAGAGGGAAGGTGTCAGCACCCAAAGTGTCCTAGGTACTCCTAGGGAGCCCTTTTTGTGTGCATATGTATTTGGTACAAAAATGATGTTTACAAATAAATAGAATGGGGGGGATGAGAAAAGAATTCATTAATTATATTTTTGTGTTTGACAAGACCTTCAGACTTGTGCCTACGTACCAACATAAAAATGAGGGATCAAAACCTCGTAGTTCGTGATACAAATTCCAAAGTGGATGCATTGATTTTAACAAAATTAAGTTTGAAAGGCACAAAGGCCTAAAAATGGTTTGAATGAGTTAGTTCTTTTTGGCTTTTTTGAAAGTTTAAGTCAAGTATAGTTAAGTTTATTTACAAATTTGATTTAAGAAAAGAAGTTTGAAAATGCAATGGCATAAGGCCAAAGTTTCTATCTTTTTGCAAAGTGGTCAAAGTTTAGAACAAAATAAGTTCAATCAAAGAAGATTTTAAAAAGGGGGGGAGAGATTTTGAAATTTAAGAAATGCGGAGAAGATGAAGAGTCTTATCCTATGCACATAATTAAAAGTTAAGAGGTGAAAAGATCTGAGCAATGGGTAGCAATCCAATAGACAAGAATGTCAATAGAAACCCAGATTCCCTTGGACATTTAGAATTAAGCAACACACAAATGCACAATTATATTATCTTGAAGAGCAAGGCATCAAATAAAGATATCCACATCCAAGCTTAGCCACTCCGTGATCTTCTTCAAATTAGCCCATGTAACAGATGAATTCCACAAGTCACAGGTTTAAAATAACAGCTTCACAATGATCATGTTGCAGATGAACTCAAAGGGATCTTGAATGATGTATCAGATGAAGTTTCAGATTGCAATCACTTGGTTTCACAGAAAGTTGGCATTGGCCAAGTCCTTTAGCATAGGAATGTTACCTAAATTCTAAGTTCATTTGTCCAAGATCAAGTCAACAGTCCACACAAAAGTTTTTTAGGATTTTTGTTGTTATTATGTACATTAATGGTTAAAGACCACACAAACAAACAAAGCATACACAAAAATGGAATATATCACACAATATGGTCCAAGTGGAAAAAGTGAAAATTGCATTAACATAAACAATTAGACTGGTATGAATAATGGCAAATGAATAAAGACTAAAATTAAATGACATTAAAGTAAATGGCTTGAAATTAAAAGTTAGTTGTTAATTAGTTAGAAGTTAGTATTGTTTTGCTTTTGCTTTTCATTTTTAAGTCATTCTTTGGAGAACACTTAACCCACTTATCACAAGCATGGATCCTTGAGCCAAGACATCTTTCAAAGGAAGGAAAAAAGGCTAAGTTTCCATACAATACCATGAAAGAGGGGAGACTTACAATCTCACTAACTAGAATGTTATGCCTTTTGTGTCACAAATTTAGCGCTATGTTAAGCAATCGTAATTGGACTTATGTAGAAGTCACAACTATTTGAGGTTGGGCAATAGAATTTTGGTGTTAATGCATGTTAGAGACATAGTATAATGAACTATACTCATGAAACATACCACACACAAAGAGAATATGCAAAAGAGGTGGCCTAATCTCATCCATACTTATGTTGATTTTTCAATCAACTAGCCTTAGGACTTTGAGATATCATAGGCCAAATGAGATGAATGCATAAAGAATGGGAATGAGATGAAGAGGGGGGGGGGGGGGGGGAATGGATTAAAACTCAAATTGGTCAAAGGAGGACTTTTACCAAATTAATATCATCCAGTCATTTTGGGAGATGGAATGCACATTCCATCAATCCCCTAAATCCAATGTATTAACTTGACAAAGTCAAATCAATCTTGACCAAGGTCCAACAACAAGAGTCAAACTCAAACAAATCATCACAATTGGTCAACACAATTAATTGGCATTTATTCAAATTAAAAAGACTAAAATAATACATTTAAATTAAATATGGTTTGTCAAATTCCTAAAACCTCATCAAAACACCAAAGAAATGGCCATGAGATTTATCATAGGTCAAACAAGGTCAAAGGACCTTGGAGAAAAAATTTCAGAATTTTTAAAGACTTAAAAGTATTTTTAAACAATTAAAAACAAATACAAAATCAATTAAATCATGAAAAATATTGATAATGATCCAAAAAATAATTTTAATTCAAAATATGAAAGAGGAAATTATTTGAAATTTTTTGGTGAAACTCTCATATTTTTCCGATCAATATTAAAATTAATATGAATTAATGAAAATAAAAGGATTAAAATGAAAACCATAAAATAGCAAAAAAGGTGGACCACTTGATCTCCCTCATTAATTGAGGTGGCAGATCATGTAGTCCTCAGCGCGCGTTCCACAATGGACACTAGTCAATACGTTGCAGGGACACTATACAAAACCAAGGCACGAGATTAAAACATTTGAAAAGGATCCTGTGGTCTGGAGAGACGCCAACAGTCTTCTTCTCCGGTGGACCTCACCGGACTGGTCCACCCTCAACCATCACCAAAATAAAAAAGGAGGACATGATCTGAAAGAAAAAATGGCATAGAGCACGAATCTGAACTCAATTTTAACTAACTCCACATATATAGAAAGATATGAGGAGTTAAATTTTAAGGTGTGTCAACTGAGTTGCTTCGATTTGACCTCTAAGCAACTCAATCTTCTTGCCTACATTGGTAGGACTTCAGACAACCAAAGATCCAAGAGAATTGAGTAGAATTAAGTGAGAATCGAAGAGATGAATTTTTCTGAAAATTACCTTCAATGATATGCAGTTCTTGATGTTGCTTGCTTCAAACACGATCTGATCACACTTGAGAAGCTAATAGGAAGTGATTGGAGAGGTTGCAAGGCTATAGATCCTGGAGTTCTTGAATCTCCAACAATTGAGATTCAAACTCAAATTTCAAAATGAAATTTCTCAGGTTTTCCTTTAGAATGAGAGAGTTTCAATGGGGGGCAAAGCTGGCGCGCAAAGTGTGTTTCAAATGAGCTCATAAGCCTTCTATTTATATCCAAAGGGAATGATATTTGCACACTTCAAAATCCGTCCAAAATTGGCAATATGGATGGCACGAGTGCATGGACATGTACAGGCCCATGATGCAATGCATTAAGGTCCAAAAATGATTCAAATTGAAGTCTTAATGAAGCTTGAATGGCAAGGAATTGTGAACTGAAGTTTGTACAATTGATTCTTTCCAATGATGCATCCATGTTAAAGCCATGCGCAGACCTAACAATCTTTGTCCAAAATGCATGAACTTGGGTTCTTTAGAAAGCCTGGATCAAGGGGAACAAATTTGATGTTGAACACTTCTTCATTTGGAGCTTGGAACATGGAGAATTTTAAGGTGGAAGTTTGGAAATTTCAACATGTTGAAATTTTTTCTAAGTGTCAAGCCATATATCTCAATATTCTACCTTGCTTATCTTTTTATGTGAGCTTCGAATGAGAAATGTGTCTTCATCAAAGTTGTATCTCTTTAAAAGACCTTCAAAATGGTCACCAATTTCATGTAATTTGGATTTATACTGATAGAGTTATGCATTTTTGAAGTTTGGAAAAATCACTTGTTCAATGGTATAGGTCAAAAATGACCTATAATGTATCCTCATATCACATGCTCATAAAAGTTGAATTTGGTTTCACTCAAAACATAAAAGTTGAATTAGACATCTTGAATTTTACTGTGAAACTTGGAAATATTTCATCTCATAAAATTGAGCAAGTTATGGCCTTGGGAAGTTGACTTTCAAATTAGGGTTTAGACAAAATGACCTATAATGTTTCAACATTGAAAATGATTTTCCAAGCAAAACTAGGTCTAGTTCTCAACATGAAAGTTGTTTGGAATATCATTTATAGTAACTTTCATCTTGGAATCATTTTTATATGGTGAAAGTTGTAGGAGATAGGGTCTAGGGAGACCCAGTTTTGATTAGATGAATTCATCTGGCCAACCACCATCAACCAACTTGATAAATTTCAATTCTTTGGACTTTCTTGGCTCATGGTAGACCATATATGCATAAGATGATGAATTTTGAAGTGTCCCTTGATAAATTTGATCAATTGGTGAGATAGCTTGTTGGAGAAGTTACTCAAGATACTCAATCAAACTAGGGTTTCCAAGGCAAATCACCTCCAAACTCTTGAAGAAAACTTGGTCAATATAACATGTAGTAATAAATGGAACTCATATATGATGCTCATAACCATTCTTGAATCAATTCATGGTTGTGCTTTTTTTCATGAGGGTCTCAAACCCTATATATGAACTTGATAAATCAATGGTGATCATGCCCTGCCTACAAAAGAGTTAGGCAAATGCAAAGACATGTTTTTGGTATTTGGGTTAGTAAAATGATGATATACAAGTATGATACAATCACATAGTGCTTGATGATCTCTCCCAAAAAAAACCCAATGAAAGAGGGGTGTGGAGGATGCCAAGGTATGATCCCAATGTTAATGCTTATGATGAAATTGCATGAGGGATCTTAGGGTCAAAATTCGAGTCTTACACTTTGCACGAGTATCGTACATCCATCCGCACTTCAACAGGGGAAACCTCTTTCTCTCTTGTATATGGTATGGAAGTTGTTCTCCCAGTAGAGGTTGAGATCCCATCACTGTGTATCTTGATGGAAGCCAAGTTGACTGAAGCTGAATGGTGTCAGACCAGATATGACCAGCTAAATTTGATTGAAGAGAAGAGATTGACTGCCATGTGTCATGGTCAGTTATATCAGCAGAGAATGAAGAAAGCATTTGATAAGAAGGTCAAGCCTCGTGTGTTTAGAGAAGGTAAATTTGTGCTCAAGAAGATTCTATCTTTCAAACCAAATTCTAGGGGCAAATAGAATCCTAATTATGAAGGCCCATATGTTGTTAAGAGAGCCTTTTCAGGCGGTGCTTTGATCCTTACAACTATGGATGGTGAAGAGTTCACTCGTCCTGTGAACGCAGATGCAGTCAAGAAATACTTCGCCTAAAAAGAAAAGAACAGCTCGCTAAGTTGAAAACTCGAAAGGGCGGCTTAGGCAAAAATGAGCGTCTCGGTGGATTGAAAACCTGAAAGGGCGATCCAGGCAAAAATTAGAGACACAAAACAGAAAGAATTATCCCGATAAATTGAGTACCCACTTTGGTGCAATTTATGCAAAAATTAGGGATTCTGGCAAGTAACTGCATCCTGTTGATCTTCAATTTTGAAGACGTTCTTGAGCACAACGGTTGGATTCTGATCCCCAGTAAGCAGCCAAGAGCATAGTGGATATCAAGAGTTGGTGGAAGGATTAGTGATCATTTTATTCGATGTAACCCTTTTCCATGTAAATTACTATTTTCAACTTTGTAAAGATCTATGGAGTCTTGTCATTTACAGACTACCATTCTATTAAATAAAGTTGAACTTTTATCGAATTGTTTCTACTCTTGTTTAATTCAGCCGAATAGATTTAAATTTTATTATGATCACTTTTGACATTAAATTTTTTAAATCAAAATCATTTTTCTTAAACATATAAAAGCATGAATTTTAAGCAATCGATTTCATTTAAGAGGAATATCAATAATGGTTCGAAAGCAGTAAGCCCTAAGTGTGGAGCATTATTGGTTCTCCCCAAGCAGTAGGCACAATTTCTCTTTCATCCCTGACAACATTGTTCAGCACTCGGTATTGGTTGTTTTTCTCCAGACGATTATTTCTTCTCCGCTGAGTTGGTTGATTAGTCCCCTGCGGAGTTTAGTATGTATTCCCCAATCGGGTTTATATTTGGTCTCCAGCAAAGTAAGAACGGATCTTCGTAGAAGTTTGCATGGTTCTGATAGGACTTTAGTTTCCCTACCATTCACCATCAGATTCTCTCCCAGTCAGACTTTCCTCCTAGTTTCTGAGCAGTTATTTGTGTTTATCCCCTGCATGGTTGTCTCCCATTTAATATGGTGTTTACCTAAAATTCCCCGCAGACGTGATAGTGGTTTTCCTCAGCAAATCTCCTTTGTTTCCCCAACTAGGGTTGAGCCTTCGGGATATTGATTTTCACTTTTCTTCAGCAGTTGTTTCCCTCTTTTGTGGATTGGCCGAGAATTGTATCGATGATTCAAATCTGCGACATCTTTGTATCCTTTGTGATCGTGTTGTCAGCATAATCATCATATATACATACACATATACATATACACTCATATAATTTCATTATTTCATCATCACACTTGTTGATTCATTCTTGTGATTCTAATTCTCTGTTATGGTGGTACTTTATCCCCATGCAAGTTTGCTGTCTGTCCTCCTTCAATTGTAGAGTATCATCCCCTTAAGCAAAAAGACTTTAACCTTTCTCCTTTCCCCACTGAGTTATTTCCTCGTGGATGATGATTTGTTTCAACTTCCTCCCCAGTTTATTGTCTGGATGGAACTACTCCCCTTGAGTTATATCCTCATTGGGTTGAGTCTTGATTGATTGTCTTCTTTCTGGATCTTACCTAGATTGATGCTTCAGGTCCCCTAAGAGTTTATTACCCAGTAACTGGTAGTGTTCTTCTTAGGTTGCAGTTTGCTATTTCTTGCCTGACACCCGGCAAAAGTAACCTTTTTCTCCCCAGCAGATTCATTTTTCCCCAGGAAGATTATCATTGATATGTTCATCCTAATCGGTGACGGATATTTTCTTCCCCTATTTTGAGTCTATCCTTGATATGTTCATCCTAACCGATGACAAATATTCTCATCTTTGGTATTTTACCCAATAAAAAGGAAGTTGTAATCCCTATTTTTATTCCCCAGAGAGATCACCAAGCACATTTGATTGTATCATACCTTATTTTCTTTTGTTTACTAACCAAAATACCAAAAATATGTCTAGTATAGTGTTGTTTCTTTTGTAGGTAGTGTGTGTGTCTACTTGTGCCTCATTAAGCTCATATCTAGTCAGCCACCTGTCATCTTTCTCTTATGTTGAAGCTGAGGATGAGGTTGGAACTCCGTTCCAAGCCTTATCTATTGTTGAAGAAAAGAAAGTTGGGGCACCCATGTCCTCATTTAAAGATGCAAGGAAGATTTTTGAAGAAGGGAATGTTGATCAGTGGGGGCGAATGGTGGAGGTCTCCGATAACAAGATTAGAACCGGTCTAGGTTTTCAGAAAGGTTCGTCAACTACTAGATCAGGAGATGTGCAACTTAGTTTCCATAGCGGAGGGTTCATTCATGGAAATAAACACCACGTATCTGCTGTGCTAGGGGATGATGAAGAGGAAGACTGCACCAATTTTGTGAAGCATGGAAAGACTTGCAACAATTGGACTGCCGTTGATATTCCTGTTATTATGCATCGATCTAAGTAATTGCTTTTACCTGTTTTTGAAATCCTTCTCCTATGCCTAAGGGAGAAGTGAACATTGTTTGGGCATTTCAAATTGATCATTAATAAAATATAATTTTATTCATCCATATCTATGATGTTTTGTTTTTACTTTTTGCTTTATTCTGAAAATGGTAATCACAAAAAAACATGAATAAATAATATAATTGTCCATCTGCATAATATTTGGTCACCAATTCACTTCTCTAAAATCAAAATATCAAATCATTATGTAGGTTGGTTTCTAACCCCATTGAATAAAATGATCCTTATCCTTCTCTAAATTTTGAATTCCCTGTGTTTGAGGCTGAGGAGGAAAGTGATGAAGAAGTGAATGATGAATTGTCTCTTCTTCTTGAGCATGAAGGAAAAGCCATTCAGCCATTCGAATAGCAGATTGAGCTAGTCAACTTGGGTTCCAAAGATAATGTAAAGGAAGTCAAGATTGGGTCTCGACTGTGTCCAGATGTTAAGAAGGGGTTGATTGATCTTCTCCGAGAATACTCAGATGTATTTGCTTGGTCCTATCAAAACATGCCTGGTTTGGATTCTGAGATTATGGAGCATAGATTATCATTGAAGCTAGAGTGCCCGCCAGTCAAGAAGAAGTTGAGGAGGACGCATCCTGATATGGCAGTGAAGATCAAAGAAGAAGTGCAGAAGCAGATTGATGTCGGTTTTCTTGTGATTGCCGAGTATCCGCAATGGGTGGCCAATATTGTGCATGTGCTGAAGAAAGATGGAAAAGTCCGCATGTGTGTTGATTATAGAGATTTGAATAAAGCCAATCTGAAAGATGATTTCTCTCTGCCACACATTGATATGTTGGTAGACAATACAACTAAATTCAAAGTCTTTTCGTTTATGGACGAATTTTTCGGATATAATCATATCAAGATGGCACCCGAAGATATGGAGAAGACCACATTCATTACACCTTGGGGAACATTCTATTATAGAGTGATGCCTTTCGGTTTTAAGAATGTCGGTGCAACTTACCAAAGACCAATGACCACTCTTTTTCATGATATGATGCATAAAGAGATCTAAGTCTACGTTGATGACATGATTGCTAAATCCATTGATGAAGAGGAACATGTTGAGCATTTGTTGAAACTATTACAGCGTTTGAGGAAGTATAAACTCCGCTTGAATCCCAATAAGTGTACATTTGGTGTTCATTCTGGTAAGTTGTTGGGCTTTATTGTCAGCGAGAAGGGTATTGAAGTTGATCTCGCCAAGGTCAAAGCAATACAAGAGATGCCTGCGCCCAAGACTGAGAAGCAAGTCAGAGGTTTTCTCGGGCGCTTGAATTATATCTCCAGATTCATCTCACAGATGACTGCCACATGTGCGCCTATATTCAAGCTTCTTCGGAAAGATCAGTCTTGTGATTGGACCGAAGATTGCCAGAAAGCTTTTGACAGTATCAAGGAATATCTGCTTGAGCCTTCGATTTTGTCTCCATTTGTTGAAGGAAGACCGTTGATCATGTATTTGACCGTGCTTGAAAATAGTATAGGTTGTGTTCTTGGTCAGCAAGATGAGACTGGAAAGAAAGAATTTGCAATTTACTACCTCAGTAAGAAGTTCATCGACTGTGAGACTCGGTATTTTATGCTAGAGAAGACTTGTTGCGCATTGGCTTGGGCTACTAAGCGTCTGCATCAATATATGTTGAATCATACCACTTGGTTGATATCTAAAATGGATCCAATCAAGTATATATTTGAGAAGTCTGCTTTAACTGGGAGAATTGCCCGTTGGCAGATGTTGTTTTCAGAATATGATATCGAATACCGATCTCAGAAAGCAATCAAAGGTAGTATCTTGGCTGACCATTTGGCTCACCAACCGATTGAATATTATCAGTCAGTGCAGTTTGATTTTCCTTATGAAGAGATCTTATAGTTGAAAATGAAAGATTGTGATGAACCATTGCTTGAAGAAGTGCCAGAACCTGGTTCCCGTTAGGGCATGGTGTTTGATGGAGCTGTTAATCAGTATGGTAATGGCATTGGGGAAGTAATCATTACTCCTCAAGGCATGCATTTTCCATTTACAACTAGATTAACTTTCAAGTGTAAAAATAATATGGAAGAATATGAAGCTTGCATTATGGGGCTTGAAGAGGCCATTGATCTCAGAGTCAAATATTTAGATGTCTATGGAGATTCAGCTTTGGTCGTGAATCATATCAAAGGTGAATGGGAGACGAAAAAACTTGGTTTGATACCATATAGAGATTATGCAAGGAGGATTTCAACTTTCTTTACAAAGGTTGAGTTTCATCATATCCCTCGAGATGAAAACCGGATGGAAGATGCTCTTGCAACATTGGCAATAATGATTGTAGTGAAATATTGGAGTGAAGTTCCCAACTTGACTGTGATGCGTCTTGATAGGCTAGCTCATGTGTTTGTAGTTGAAGAGATCAGAGATGAAAACCTGTGGTATTATGATATCAAGTCTTTCCTCCAAAGTCATATTTACCCGCCTGGGGTATCTTTGAAAGATAAGAAGACTTTTAGAAGATTAGCTGGCAATTTCTACCTAAATGGTGATGTGCTTTACAAGAGAAATTTCGATATGGTTTTGCTCAGATGCGTGGATAGACACGAAGTAGACCTGTTGATGACTGAAGTCCATGAAGGTTCCTTTGGTACTCATACCAATGGACATGCTATGGCTAAGAAAATGTTGCGAGCAAGTTACTATTGGCTGACAATGGAATCTGACTATTGCAAGTTTGTGAAGAAATGCCACAAGTGTCAAATATATGCAGATAAGATTCATGTTCCTCCGGCACTGTTGAACGTCATTTCCTCCCCATGGCCCTTCTCCATGTGGGGAATTGATATGATTGGCATGATTGAGCCCAAAGCTTCGAAAGGACATCGTTTTATTTTGGTGGCAATTGACTACTTCACAGAATGGGTTGAAGTGGCATCGTATGCAAATGTAATCAAGCAAGTTGTTGTAAGGTTTATCAAGAATCAGATTATATACCGTTATGGTGTGCCAAGTAAAATCATTACTGATAATGGATCGAACTTGAATAATAACATGGTGGAAGCTCTTTGTAAAGACTTCAAGATTGCACATCATAATTCTTTTCCCTACAGACCTAAGATGAATGGGGTTGTTGAAGCTACAAATAAGAACATCAAGAAGATTATTCAGAAGTTGGTTGTAACATATAAGGATTGGCATGAGATGCTCCCATTTGCTTTGCACGAGTATCGTACATCCATCCTTCAACGGGGTAAAACCCTTTCTCTCTTGTATATGGCATGGAAGTAGTTCTCCCAGTAGAGGTAGAGATCCCTTCATTGCATGTGCTCATGGAAGCCAAGTTGACTGAGGCTGAATGGTGTCAGGCCAGGTATGATCAGCTGAATTTGATTGAAGAGAAGAGGTTGACTGCCATGTGCCATGGTCAGTTATATCAGCAAAGAATGAAGAAAGCTTTTGATAAGAAGGTCATACCTCGCTTGTTCAGAGAAGGTGACCTTGTGCTCAAGAAGATTTTATCTTTTAAGCCAGATTCTAGGGGGAAATGGACTCCTAATTATGAAGGCCCATACGTTGTTAAGAGAGCCTTTTCAGGCGGTGCTTTGGTTCTTACAACTATGGATGGTGAAGAGTTCACTCGTCCTGTGAATGCAGATGCAGTCAAGAAATACTTTGCCTAAAAAAGAAAAGAACAGCTCGCTAAGTTTAAAACCCGAAAGGGCGGCTTAGGCAAAAATGAGCGTCTCGGTGGATTGAAAATCCGAAAGGACGGTCTAGGCAGAAGTTAGAGACATAAAACAGAAAATAATTATCCCGATAAATTGAGTACCCCACCTTGGGGAAATTTATGCAAAAATTAGGGATTATGGCAAGTAACTGCATCCTGTTGATCTTAAGTTTTGAAGACGTTCTTGAGCACAACGGTCAATGTCGATTCATTGTCCCCAGCAACCATCAAGAGCACAATGGATATCAAGAGTTGGTGGAAGGATTAGTGATCATTGTATTCGATGTACCCATTTTCCATATAAGTTACCATTTTCAACATTGTAAAGATATATGGAGTCTTGTCATTTACAGACTACCATTCTATTAAATAAAGTTGGGCTTTTATCCAATTGTTTCTACTCTTATGTATTTCAGCCAAATAGATTTAAATTTTATTATGATGTTTTTTTGAAATTAAATTTTTTAAAATCAAAATCATTTTTCTTAAACATATAAAAGCATGAACTTTAAGCAATCGATTTCATTTAAAAAGGAATATCAACAGTGGTTCGAAAGAAGTAAGCCCTATGTATGGATCATTGTTGGTTCTCCCCAAGTAGTAGGCGCATTTTCTCTTTCATTCCCGACAGCATTATTCACCACTCAGTGTTTGCTGATTTCTCTGGACGATTTTTGTTCGCCATTCCCCGATAAAGCAACCGGTTGAGCTGGTTGATTTATCCCCTGCGAGTGTTTATTCCCTAGCCAATCTTGGTCTCCAGTGGAGTAAGAGCAGGTTTCCTCAGTAGTTCGTGTGGTTGCAAAATAAATTTCGGTTTTCCTTGCCAATCGCCATCAGATTTGCTCCCAGTCGAGGTTTCCTCCTAGTTTCTGAGAAGCTATTTGTGTTTATCCTCTGCATGGTTGTCTCCCATTTGATATGGTGTTGACCTAAAATTCCCTGCAGACTCGATAACAATTTTCCTCAGCAGATCTCCTCCTTCCCCATATAGGGTTGAGCCTTTGGGATGCTGATCTCTCTTTTCTACAGCAGTTGTCTCCCTCTTTTGTGGATTGACCGAGAATTGTATCGATGATTCAAATTTGTGACACCTTTGTATCCTTTGTGATCGTTTTGTCAGCATAATCATCATATATACATATACATATACATATACACTCACATAATTTCATCACTACATCATCACACTTGTTGATTCATTCTTGTGATTTTGATTCTTTGTTATGGTGGTACTTCATCCCCATACAAGTTCGGTGTCTGTCCTTCTTCAATAGTAGAGTGCCAACCCTTTAAGAAAAAATACTTTAACCTTTCTCCTTTCCCCACTGAGTTACTTCCTCGTGGATGATTTTTATTTCAGCTTCATCCCCAGTTGGCTATCTGGATGGAACCACTCCCCTTGAGTTATATCCTCATCGAGTTGAGTCTTGATTGACCGCTTCTTTCTAGATCTTACCTAGATAGACATTTTGGGTCCCCTAAGAGTTTATTACCTAGTAACTGGTAATATTCTTCTTAGTTTGCAGTTTGTTACTTCTTGCCCAATAGCCGGCAGAAGCAACCTATTTCTCCCCAGCGGATTCATTTTCATGATTTCCTAGGAAGTATATCCTTGATATGTTCATCCTAACCGGTGACGGATATTTTCTTTCCGTGTTCTGATTTTATCCTTGATATGTTCATCTTAATCGATGACGGATATTCTCTTTCTAGTATTCTACCCAGTAAAAAGGTAGTTGTGATCCCTATTTTTATTCCCTAGAGAGTTAATCATTGATATGTTCATCCTAACCGATGACGGGTTTCCTTCTATTTGCGGTCTTCTTCCCAGTAACCGGTAGTTGTAAATCCTACTTCTTCTCCTTGTAGAGTTTATCCTTGATATGTTCATCTTAATCGATGACGAATATTTCTCTTTGTTGGTATTCTATCCAGTAAGTGATAGATGTAATTCCTATTCTTCCCCTCAGGAGTATATCCTTGATATGTTTATCTTAACTGGTGACAGATATTTCTCTTTGATGGTATTCTAGCCAGCATTCGATAGATGTAATTCCTACTTTTTGTTCAGGTGGTTTATCCTTGATTTGTTCATCTTAACCGATGACGGATATCTTCCTTAACATCCCCAGGCAAGTCTATCCTTGATATGTTCATCTTAACCAATGACGGATTTTCTTTCCTTTGAGTCTATCCTTGATATGTTCACTTTAACCAGTGACGGATATTCTCTCCCTTCGGTCTTCTACCCAGTAACCGGTAGTTGTAAATCCATTTCTGCAGTTTTTCCCTAGCAAGGTTATTCTTACCCAGTAACTGGTAATGAATACACCCTCCTGGTGGTGCTCAGTGAGTCATCCTTGATATGTTCATCCTAACCGATGATGGGTGTCCTCTCTGTCAGATCTTTATAATCTCCTTACCCAGTAACAGGTAGTGGATAAAAGATTTCTGCTCCTCCTGTGTTGAAGTTTATTTCTTCCTCAGTTGAGTTGAGTGCGTATTTCTTTAGTGAAATCTCTTTTCCTGCATGATTCAAATACTTCGGTTTTATTCTGATTTATTTGTTTCCCCTGCAGAGTTTCTTTTGTTTCCCCGGCTGAGTCTTTCCATTTTTTATGGAATTCCTCTAGTCCCCCAGCAATTTTAAGTTGTAGCTTGGCCTACACACAACCTTTTATTATCCCCTCAAAGTCTCGGTCTCCCCAGTGAGTTTCCCTTATGGAATGCATTCTGCTCCTACGGACCTTCGGTCTCTCTGATTTCTTTTCTTTTGTGGCAACATTTCCCCACAGAGAATTTGCTTTTACATTCATATCATATGCATCATGAGGTCTCTTAGGGACCAAAATTTGTGTCTATATGTTGTCATTTAAGCCAATTCTACTGAGTTGATCTAAAGATTTTAACCTTCACATCCTCAGCTAGAATGTCCTTAAATAGGGGCAGCTGTAAGACCCCAATTTTGACCCTAAGATCCCTCATGCAATCTCATCATATGCATTAGCATTGGGATCATACCTTGGCATCCTCCTTACCCTTCTTTCATTGGGTTTGTTTTGGGACAGATCACCAAGCACCACGTGATTGTATCATACTTTTATTTTATCATTTTACTAACCAAAATACCAAAAAATATGTCTTTTCATTGCCTAACTCTTTTGTAGGTAGGGCATGATCACCTTGATCTATCAAGTTCACATCTAGGGTTTAAGACCCTCATTGCTAAGAGCACAACCAAGGAATGATCCACAAGAGATCTAAGCATCATATATGAGTCCCAATGATCTCTACATGTTATTTTGGTCAAGTATTCTTCAAGAGTTTGAAGTTGCTTTGCCTTGGAAACCCTAATTTATCTGGGTATCTTGTGTAACTTCTTCAACAAGCTTCCTCACTAATTGATCAAGTTTATCAAGGGACACTTCAAAATTCATCATCTTATGCATATATGATCTACCATTATCCTAAGAAGTCAAGAGAATTGCAAGTTAGCAAGTTGGTTGATGGTGGTTGGCCAGATGAATTCATTTGATCAAAACTGGGTCTCCCTAGACCTTATCTCCTATAATTTTCATCATATGAAAATGATTCCAAGAGGCGAGTTACTCTAAATGACATTCCAAACAAGTTTCATGTTGAGGTCTAGAGCTAACTTTGCTTGGAAAGTCATTTTCTATGTTGGAACATTATAGGTCATTTTGTCTAAACCCTAATTTGAAAGTCAACTTCCCAAGACCATAACTTGCTCAATTTTTATGAGATGAAATATTTCCAAGTTACACAACCAAATTCAAGGTGCCTACTTCAACTTTTATGTTTGGAGGAGTAGCTAAATCAACTTTTATGAGCATGTGATATGAGGATACATTATAGGTCATTTTGGACCAATACCATTGAACAAGTGATTTTCCTCAAATTCAAAAATGCACAACTCACTCATTCTAAATCTAAATGATGTCAAATTGGTGACAATTTTGAATGTCTTTGAAAGAGCTACAACTTTTATGAAGACACTTTTCTCATTTGGAGCTCACATAGAAAGTTAAGCAAGGTGGAATAATTGAATATGAGACTTGACACTTTAGAAATTTTTTCAACATGTTGAAATTTTCAAACTTCCACCTCAAAATTCACCATGATACAATTTCCAAATGGAAAAGTGTTCAACATAATAGTTGTTCCTCTTGATTTAAGCTTTCCAAAGAGTCATAATTCATTCATTTTGTACTAAGTTTGATGGGTATGCGCATGGTGTAAACAGGCCTGTATCAGTTGGCAAGATTCAAGCTTCAAATGATCAAATAACTTTGCCTTGCCACTCAAGCTTCATGCAGATCTCATTTCAGTTGATTATGGACTTAATTGGATTGCTTCATGGGCATGTACACACCCATGCAAGCATGTGAATTGCATTGCCAAATTTGGACAAATTTTCAAGTGTGCAAATAACACTTCATTTGGCTATAAATAGAGACCCTCTGTGCTCATTTCAAAGGACCCTTGCGCGCTAGCTTTGCCTCCACACTTAAAACCCTCACATTTGAAAGGAAAACCTGAGAATTTTCATTTTGAAAATTGAGTTTGAATCTCACTGTTTGGAGATTCAAAAACTCCAGGATCTAAAGCTTTGCATTATTCTTAAGCCACTTCCACGAGCTCCATAAGCAAGATCAAGCACGAATTAAAGCAAGAGAGATCCATTTCTGCACAGCATTGAAGGTAATTTTCCAGATTTTTCTTCTCTTTGATTCTCTCTTAATACTCATCAATTTGCTTGGATCCTTGGTTGTCTAAAGTCTTACCAATGTAGGCAAGAAGATTGAGTTGCTTTGAGGTCAAATCGAAGCAACTCAGTTGACACACCTCAAAATTCAACTCCACGTATCTCTCTCTATATGTGAGTTAGTTAAAATTAAGGTGATATTCGTGATCAACACCATTTTATCTTTCAGATCATGTCCTCCTTTTTCATTTATGATGTGGTGATGAATGGACCAATCCGGCCAAGGTCGCCTGAGAAAACGACCGACGCTTTGCTCCGGCAATGATGTGGCACGGTCCAGAGTCATTAGATGGATTCAAAATGTTTTAATCACAAGCGTACATGTTGATTACCAAGCGTGTGGATGTTTGACTCTGGAGCATCGTGGAACGCGCGCACTCAACCACTTGATCTACCATCTCAATTAATGAGATAGATCAAGTGGTCCACATTTTTTTGATTTTTTGATTTTTATTTTTATTCCTTTGATTTTCATTAATTCATATTAATTTTAATATTGATCCAAAAAATATGAGAGTTTCACCAAAAAAATTTAAATAAAGTTCTCTTTCATTTTCTGAATTAAAATTATTTTTTGGATCATTAATACTATTTTTCATGATTTAGTTGATTTTGTGAATATTTTTAATTGTTTAAAAATACTTTTAAGTCTCCAAAAATTCTGAAATTTTTTCTCCAAGGTCCTTTGAACTTGTTTGACCTATGATAAATCTCATGGCCATTTCTTTGGTGTTTTGATGAGGTTTTAGGAAATTGACCAACCATATTTAATTTAATGTATTATTTTTGTTTTTTTAATTGAATAAATGCCAAAATAATTGTGTAGAGCCATTTTGATTGACTTTGTAGGTTTGACTTGTGTTGTTGGGTCAAAGTTGATTTGACTTTGTTAGGTTAAGATCATTAGATTTAGGGGATTGATGGAATGTACATTCCATCTCCCAAAATGAATGAATGATCTTAATTTGGTAAAAGTCCTCCTTTGTCCAATTTGAGTGTGATTCATTTTCCCTCCCTCTTCATCTCATTCCCCTTCTTTATGCATTCATGTCATGGACCTATGATATTTCAATATCCTAAGGCTAGTTGATTGCAAAATCAACATAAGTATGGATGAGATTAGATCTCCCACTTTGCATATTCTTTTTTGTGTGTGGTATGCTTCATGAGCATAGTTCATTATACTATGTCTCTAACATGCATTAACACCAAAATTCTATTGCCCGGCCTCAAATAGTTGTGACTTCTACATAAGTCCAATTACGATTGCTTAACATAGCGCTAAATTTTGACACAAAAAGGCATAACATTCTAGTTAGTGAGATTGTAAGTCTCCCCTCTTTCATGGTTTTGTGTGGAAACTTGGCATTTTTTCCTTCCTTTGGAAGATGTCTTGGTTCAAGGATCCATGCTTGTGATAAGTGGGTTGAGTGTTCTCCAAAGAATGACTTAAACAAATGCAAAGCAAAAGCAATACTAACTTCTAACTCATTAACAACTAACATTTATTTCCAAGTCCTTTACTTTCAATGCAATTTAATTTTTAAGCTCTATTCATTTGCCATTATTCATGCCATTTTAATTGTTTAAGTTAATGTCATTTTCACTTTGTCCACTTGGACCATATTTTGTGATATATTTTGTTTGTGTATATTATGTTTGTTTGTGTGGTCTTTGATCATTAATGTACATAATAAGAACAAAAACCCTAAAAAATATATATCTTGTGTGGACTGTTGGTTTGATCTGAGACAATTGGACTTAGAATTTAGGCAACACTCCCTATGCAAAGGACTTGGCCAATGCCAACTTTCATGTAATAAAGTGCTTGTGATTTGAAACTTCATCTGATACATCAATGAAGACCCATTTAAGTTCATCTGCAACATGATCATTATGAAGCTGTTATTTTGAACTTGTGACTTATGCATTGTGAAATTCATCTGCTAAATGGGCAAATTTGAAGAATATCATGGAGTTGCTAAGCTTGGATGTGGCTATCTTTATTTGATTCCTTGCTCTTCAAGTTGATATTTTATGCATTGTTTGTTGCTTGATTTTAATGTCCAAGGGAATTTGGGTTTCTATATGACATTCTTGTCTATTGGATTGCAGCCCATTGGTCAGATCTTTTCAACTCTCAACTTTTAAATTTATACTTAGGATTAGTCTCTTCATCTCTTCCCCATTTCTTTAATTTAAAAATATCTCTCCCTCTTTTCAAAAAATATTCTTTGCTTGTTGTCGCTACCGGGATTTCGCGATAACGGAACCGGGACTATAGAGAATGCCAAAGAGAGGCAAAGTCAGAAGAGTCGCCACCGAATTTTATTTAGTTCACCTCTATCGGAGAGGAGAGGGGAAATAGTCGATAAAACCCTCGGAAAATAGACGCGCACGGGAAGCGCTTAAAAGAGAATAAGGAATCGGTCTCGCAACCGAGATTTGGGTTCGGAAGTCGGTTGCGTAAGGGGAAGGTGTTAGCACCCCTTACGCCCATGGTACTCCATGGGAACCATTTGGGTTGTTTTACATACATGAGATTTATCTATTATTGTTTTATTTTCAAAAGAATGTGTGGAAAGAATGGGGTGTTTTTGTTATTAGAGTGCTCGCCAAGGATTGTGGCCCTTGTGCCTACGTATCACTCATTCGGGGATGAGGAATCAGAGCTCCGTAGTTCGGAGTAGAAAATATTTGTGCGTTGGTTGATTTTACCTTTGAGAAAAGGGTTTTCGAGATGATGCCCTAAGGCACAAAAATGAGTTTGATGAGTGGTATTATTTTTACCTTGAATAAGGGTTTTATGAAAGAATGTTTGTGATTATATTGTACTAAAGTCTATGGGCGGAGGTGATTATTCTAGACAACAAGTCAAGCGTCTTGCGTCCAAAATAATCAGAGTAAGGGTAGGAATGCTCCATTCTCACTCATTCTCCACCACTTAAGGCTCATGGCGCACAATAATAATCGTAATTATTAAGTGTTTTTAATTTGATTATGAAAATGCCACTTGACTTTGAATCAAGGGTTTGTTTTATTTTGATTATGAAATTTGGCTTATGCAACATGAATGCAAAGTAACCAACAAGAAATCAAAGAGTCTCATTGTAAGGTAGCCCAAGAGAAAGCCTTTTGTGTGCAAAAGTGACCTAAGCTAAACAAAGGATAATGGTCTTACAAACATGTCCCCCTAAGGTGGTGCCATGATGCCATTCTTACAACATGAATGTAAGTTACAAATAAA
The DNA here is from genome assembly GCF_024323335.1 of Lathyrus oleraceus. NCBI lineage: Eukaryota > Viridiplantae > Streptophyta > Magnoliopsida > Fabales > Fabaceae > Lathyrus > Lathyrus oleraceus. The sequence goes on from NC_066583.1 coordinate 183,703,785, forward strand.
ATCCAACATTTACAAAGTATCACAAAGATAAGGGAAAGACCTCCAAGCAAGGGTCCTAAAATGAAATTCTAGGTCCAAGTTGATTAAGAGTGGAACGAATATTTTTGTCTTATCATTTTATCATGTTTTTGTTGTTTTTAATGTTTGATGATAATAAAATAAATAACAAGTAAATAAACATGCATGATGAATTTATACGATGATGATGATGATGAGTACTTTAATATAAATTACAAGGTAATGACATAAAAGTAAATTACAAGAAAAAGAAACAATATCACAATAATAATGGTTAGTGAATATAAATGATATAAAACAAATATAAGTCAATAATACCAAAATCACAATAACAAAGGTTAACGGCAAACAAAATTAATGAAGTAAAATTAGTGGTTAGTAATATGTACAAAAATGAATATTTTTAAGACTATTTTCTTATGCCAAAAAGACTTAAAATATGACACATTAAGGGATAGCTTATCATTGATGCAAAGTATTGAAGATGATTAAAAAATCAACTAACAATAGATTTGTAACAAAGAAAGTTATGCGACCTTAAGTTCATCTATTAGTATTAAAAAAATAAATAAAAAGTGATTTGTTCTCTTTCTTTTATTTTTTATTCCTCTTTTATTTAACAAGATAATAAGGTAGTAAATAAATTAGCATAATGTAAATGATATAGTTAGATAACAATAAACATAAACATAAAATACTTGAAATAAAGTGAACAATAAAATAAATTGCAAAAAATAAATAAAAATAAAGTGCAATAATATAAATGTTAGGAGTTAGTAATTAGTAGTTAGTAACAATAAGCAAATGGATTAGGAAGTTAATGTAAAGACATGGTTTCATCTATGCATCAAATGACCCAAATATGGTTAAAATAGAGGCAATCTATCAATGCCTCAAAGTATCATGAATGATCTATTGATCAACCATAGATAGGTTTGAAACATTGAAGATTTAATCAACTCTAAACAACCATGGTCAAGATCTAATAGACCTCATCAACCAAACAAACACAACAACAAGTTCATAATAAAAGAAAATGATAACATACACAAAGCAACCACAAAAAGGTGAAAAAGGATAGTAATAGTAAAAAATCTTTAAAAAGGGTGAGTAAACCAAAGTTAATCTTTTTTTGCAAGCTTGAATCTAAACCATCTCAAAAGATCAACCAAGAACAAGCAATCATTTTTAATAATAAAAAAAAAAAGGAACAAAAAGTTAAAAAGTTTAAGTTAAAATCATTACCCACAAAATATGAAAAAAAGCTAGGTAGAAATGGTGTTGAACTTGAATGTGAAGTAAGGGGTTTGGGATGAAAATATTTGTGGTGAAAGCTTAGTAAAAGGGTTGGATTATGAGTGTTAGAGAGTGAGAAACTTTGAGGAAAAAAATGTGAAATGGAAAAAAGTTGGTAGTGGTGACTTTTGGGAGAGAAAATTTTTGGGTTTTGATTTAGGTTTGGAGAAGAGGGGTTGAATGATATTTTTTCATCAATTTTGGGGGCTAGGAAGCATGAAAAATGAAGGGGAATGGTGCATCTATTTATAGGAAAAGTTAGTGGGAAAATGGGGGGAACCAAATACCCTTTGTGCAAAAGAAAGCTCTTTTTTTTTGGAGTGTGGGAGGCAAAATCCGGTTTCCCCCCTTTTCCTCCTTTTTTTTTTTTTTTTTTTTTTTTTTTTTTTTTTTTTAATTTTTTTTTTTTTTTTTTTTTTTTTTTTTTAAATCATGCCTTGATTCCATGCAATATGTATTTGGTTATGAAAGTTAATATAATTATGATGAGGAGATAATGAAAGCATGCATGTGCAGTAGGGCCATGGATCAGATGAAAGTTGTATCGGAGTAGGGTGAATTTCGGGGTATGACAGCTGCCCCTATTTAATCTTCTCGAACCTGAATGTTTAGATAGCAACGGCTTCCACACATCTAAGGTAAGAGAAGATTAAATAAATAAAAATATCCAGAAATTCAACCTGCTGGCAATGAAATGAATGTGATATGAAGTGATGGGTATTTGTGAAGATTGTTCATGTGGTGGAAAATAAATTTGATATGAAATCATCTGTTGAGGATAGTTTATGGTGTCATGTGGGGAGGACATGGGTCAGATGTATGATGGTTATGTCATGATGTGTATGATATGCCATGTATGTTATGGTGTACGCAGAATACCGAAGTATGCTCGGGCTGCTGGGGTATGCAAATGCATGGTCTATAGATTGTGCCAAATATGATGGGGCTTTAGTGAAACTTTTCGTTTCGGAGGGAAAAATCATGCATGAAGTGATGCATGCAATGCATGTGGGACTGCAACTGGGTATTTGGATTTTTATAGGGATTTTTGTTTCCAATGAGGGATCATCATCAAATGGTTGATGGAAAAGGGTGTCATCATTAAAGGGTTGATGGAAAGGTAATTTGTCTTCGTCAAAGGGTTGACGGAAAGGTAATTTGTCTTCGTCAAAGGGTTGACGGAAAGGAGTTTGTCTTCGTCAAAGGGTTGACGGAAAGGTAATTTGTCTTCGTCAAAGGGTTGACAGAAAGGTAATTTGTCTTCGTCAAAGGGTTGACGGAAAGGTAATTTGTCTTCGTCAAAGGGTTGACGGAAAGGTAATTTGTCTTCGTCAAAGGGTTGACGGAAAATAGTTTATTGGGGAAAATTCCTAACAACGGTTGGGAAATTCCGAACTTTGACGAGTTAATTTGAGTAAGTTAAGGAGATACTCATGATGTGATGTTATGTATGCCAATGCATGTTTGGGCTTTCATTGGGGAATATATGAAATGCATGGTCTGCAAGTTATGCCAAGCATGTTTGGGCTTTGCGGAGGAGTGTGTTTAGGGGATGCCAATGGTGATTGGGCTTAAAAAGGGTGATTGGGTGAATCGTACTGACTTTCCGATACTCGAGAAATTGAAGTTCGACGTCTAAGCAGACGCTGAATGTAATGTTTGAGAATTCCCATTGGGGGGAGAAATGATCGGCTTAGTCCAAAGAACTATGTGGCACCCTTGAGTTGGAAATGTGTTTTGACTACCTTTAGCAAAATTCTAGAAAGAATATAATTCGATATTGTCTTCCTTATAGTTTTTTTTTTGAAAAAAGGTCTTTTAATCGAAAATTTCCCATGTAATTTTATTTAGAGAAAGGTCATATTTCGCAGACAAAGTAGGAAAAGTAAAAATATGGAACATATGTGAGGGAACTTGATTTTTATTGACTAGTGATTCCATAAGTAGGGAATTTTGTACAAAGGAAAGCAATTCCTAAAAGAGGTGATTGCGAAAAGAAAATGATAATTGTAATGGCAATGAAACATCTCGAGTTTCCACCAGATTCTAACTCTGCTATAGTCTTCATGCCTTTGGTCGTCCTTTGATCTTGCTTTTTTTGAAGGAGGGTGATAGGATTGGCTTGCTTGGGACCCACATAATTGACCTGCCAAGGAATGAAGAAGGATTCCTTACGGGATGCAGCCTCTTGCTCCTATTAAATCCCTAATTTTTGCCTAGACCGCCCTTTCGGGTTTTCAGTCTACCGGGATACCCATTTTTGCATAAGTTGCCCTTTCGGGTTTTCAACATATCGGGCTATATATATATTTTTTTTAAGCATAGTATTTTTGACTGCATCCGCATTCACCGGGGATGGAAGATCTTCACCATCCATAGTTGCGAGGATCAAGGCTCCTCCGGAGAAGACCTTTCTTACAACATACGGACCTTCATAGTTTGGCGTCCATTTTCCCCTTGGGTCAGTATGGATTGGAAGAATCTTCTTCAATACGAGGTCTCCAGCTTTTAGGCTGCGGGGGAAAACCTTTTTGTCATGTGCCCTCTTGATGCGCTTTTGATAAAGTTGGCCATGGCAGATGGCTGCTAAGCGCTTCTCATCAATGAGATTTAGTTGGTCAAATCGAGCTTGTACCCACTCAGACTCATCAAGCTTAACATCTGTCAAAATCCTTAAGGAAGGAATCTCTACTTCGACTGGTAAGACCGCATCCATGCCGTACACAAGGGAGAAGGGTGTTGCCCCAGTGGAAGTGCGTACGGAAGTACGATAGCCGTGTAATGCGAATGGGAGCATTTCGTGCCAATCTTTGTAGGTTTCCACCATCTTTTGCACGATCTTCTTGATATTTTTGTTAGCTGCCTCAACAGCGCCATTCATCTTAGGCCTATAAGGTGACGAGTTGTGGTGGTCGATCCTGAAATTTTGGCATAGCTCTTTCATCATTTTATTATTGAGGTTAGATCCATTATCAGTAATGATCTTGTTGGGGACCCCATAACGGCAGATGATTTCTTTCCTGAGGAATCGGGCCACCACTTGTCTGGTAACGTTGGCGTACGAGGCTGCTTCTACCCACTTTGTGAAATAGTCAATGGCTACAAGGATGAAGCGGTGTCCGTTCGAGGCAGTTGGCTCTATGCGTCCGATCACGTCAATGCCCCACATGGCGAAAGGCCAAGGTGATGTTAGGACGTTGAGAGGCGTTGGCGACACATGGATCTTATCAGCATAGATCTGGCACTTATGGCAGGTTTGGACGTGGCGATGACAGTCAATCTCCATAGTCATCCAGTAATATCCGGCCCTTAAGATTTTCTTCACCATAGTACTCCCACTGGCATGCGTCCCAAAGGATCCTTCATGAATTTCCATTATAATCTGGTTTGCTTCTTGCTTGTTCACACATCTAAGCAAAACAGAATCATAATTTCTCTTGTATAATACCCCTCCACTTAAGAAAAATTTGGATGACAGTTTTCGAAGATACTTCTTGTCGGTGATAGACGCGTCCGCAGGATACTCTTGGTTCTCTAAGAATTTCATGATGTCATGGAACCAAGGATGACCGTCAGCTTCGTCTTCCGCTGCCAGACAGTAAGCAGGTTCGTCCAAGTAGTTCAGGTGAAAGGATGGCGCTTCGTTCTTCCACTTAACTTTAAACATGGATGCCAAAGTTGCCAAAGCGTCAGCTAGCTGATTCTCTTCTCGAGGGATGTGGTGGAATGTAATTTCATCGAAATAGGGGACTAGTTTCAAGACATGCTCTTTGTAAGGAATGAGCTTATGGTCTCTAGTATCCCAATCTCCTTTGACTTGGCTGATTACCAAGGCTGAGTCCCCATAAACTTCCAGGATTTTGATTCTAAGATCGATAGCAGCTTCAATACCAAAGATACAAGCCTCGTATTCGGCCATATTGTTTGTACATTCAAAACATAATCGGGCAGTGAAGGGGAGGTGGAAATTAGTTGGAGAAGTGATTACTGCCCCAATGCCATTACCATGAGCGTTAGAAGCTCCATCAAAAACCATGGTCCATCGGGATCCAGGCTCGGGTCCTTCCTCGGGACCGGGGATGTTGCAATCCCTAATCAACATGATATCCTCGTCGGGGAATTCGAAACGCATAGACTGATAGTCCTCCAAGGGTTGTTGTGCAAGATAATCAGACAATACACTCCCTTTGATGGCCTTTTGAGTGACATGTTGGATATCGTACTCGGTCAGAGCCATTTGCCATCGGGCTACTCTACCAGTTAGAGCCGGCTTCTCGAAGATGTATTTGACAGGATCCATCTTAGAGATCAACAATGTCGTATGAGTGAGCATGTATTGTCTTAAACGTTTGGCAGCCCATGCTAGTGCGCAACAAGTCTTTTCAAGCATCGAATACCTACTCTCGCAATCAGTGAACTTCTTGCTCAAATAGTATATTGCATGCTCTTTTCTTCCAGTCTCGTCATGTTGGCCGAGGACACAACCCATTGATCCTTCAAGAACGGTGAGATACATGATTAATGGTTTACCAGGTACAGGAGGCATCAACACGGGAGGCTCTTGCAAATATTCCTTTATTTTCTCAAATGCGTCTTGGCAGTCATCGTTCCAAATGATGGCTTGATCCTTTCGAAGAAGTTTGAAGATTGGATCACAAGTGGCAGTGAGGTGAGATATGAACCTAGCAATGTAGTTCAATCTACCTAGGAATCCTCGGACTTCCTTCTCGGTTTTGGGTGCAGGCATAGCTTGTATGGCTTTTACTTTCTCGGGATCTACTTCTATGCCACGTTGACTGACGATAAAACCTAACAATTTTCCGGATCTTACCCCAAATGTGCATTTGTTGGGATTAAGCCTCAATTTGAACTTCCTCAGCCTCTCAAACAGCTTTTCTAGATTGACAAGGTGTTCTTCTTCGGTTTGAGACTTGGCTATCATGTCGTCGACGTAGACCTCAATCTCTTTATGAATCATATCGTGAAAGAGAGTGACCATGGCTCGTTGGTATGTGGCGCCGGCGTTCTTCAATCCAAAAGGCATCACCTTGTAGCAGAAGGTGCCCCATGGTGTTATGAAAGTGGTTTTCTCCATATCTTCTTGAGCCATGCGGATCTGGTTATAACCGGAGAAACCATCCATAAAAGAGAAAACACAGAACTGGGCGGTATTATCTACTAGCACGTCAATGTGTGGAAGTGGAAAGTCATCTTTGGGACTTGCTCTATTTAGATTTCTGTAATCTATGCACATCCTTACTTTGCCATCCTTCTTAGGTACAGGCACAATGTTAGCTATCCATTGAGGATAATTGGAGACCGCTAGGAAACCGGCGTTGAGCTGCTTTTGTACCTCCTCCTTGATTTTCATAGCCATGTCGGGACGGGTTCTTCGTAGTTTTTGCTTTACTGGAGAACATTCTTCTTTAAGGGGTAGATGATGGACCACAATGTCAGTATCGAGGCCGGGCATATCTTGGTATGACCATGCAAACACATCTTTGTATTCCTTCAAGAGCTCAATCAATTTTGTCTTCACCTCGTCTTGTAGAGCGGAGCCGACTCGGACTTCTTTCGCTTCCTCATCTGTCCCAAGGTTAATTACTTCCACTGATTCTTCGTGCGGCTGGATGAATTTTTCCTCTTGCTTGAGCAGCCTTGCCAATTCTTCTGGGAGTTCGGCCTCTTCCTCACACTCTTCATCAGCTTGATTAATCGGGTTGTCAAAGTCGTATGAGACTGTAGCAGAATTGTCATTGATGGTTGTCAAGGATGATCTGCATGATTTAAGGTTCACGCTTTTATTGGTATGAAAGAAAGGATGATTTGAAAAGAAATTTTTTATTATTATTTTTTTTTAAAGAAAAATGTCATTTTTAAAAAAGTGAAATGAAAAAAATGAAAGACAAGGATCTCAAAATTGATTGCGAACATGAACCCTTTTTCATTAATGATTAATAAGGAAATTTGATGAGGCCCTACAAATGATTCCCCCATGCCTTGGGCTTGACATGGGTTCTTTTGATAAAAAGGAAGGAAAACAACATTGGGAATTACATTTCGATCAAGGTCACTTTAGGTATTTCAAACTCGGTCCATTTGGTGGCACCATTTCCATCAGTCTTTGTGAAGATCAAGCCATCATCTTCTTCTTCTTCTTTTTCTTCTTCTTCCACGGCACAAATACGGTTGTCATCCAGGTAACCAGCACTTGAGAAGTTGTCAGACAGCGGGAGCACTGATCCCCTTGTAGCGATCGGCGCGGGCTTCTTCAAACTCTGGGAGTTGTATCCCAAACCGGTGCGGTCCTTGTTGGCAGGGAGTTCAAGCAATCTTCCCCATCCTTGGGGGTGTCCATCCTTTATAATTGTCAGGGCGTCTTTAAGAGATGCCATGGGGGATTCGGCATCTTTTGATTCATCCCTTGCTGGGCAAACCATTTCAACATTGATAACTTCGAATGATTGGAATGGGACTTCTCTTATCTCCCCTTCTCCTTCAACGTATCGGAAAGATGCGAGGTGACTTACCATAATGTCCTCCTCACCCTCGACAACAACTAGCTTATCATCAGCTAAGAATTTCAATTTTTGGTGGAGTGTTGAAGTGACTGCACCAGCTGAATGGATCCAAGGCCTCCCAAGCAGACAGCTGTAGGCTGGATAGATATCCATTACGAAGAAAGTGATAAGGAAAATATGGGGACCAATCTTCATAGGCAAATTCACCTCACCGATTACAGTCCTTCTAGTCCCATCAAATGCTCTTACTATAAGCTCACTCGGCTTCATTACGAGTCCTTCAATAGTTAGTTTAGCAAAGGAACTCTTAGGCATCACATTGAGGGAAGACCCAGTGTCTACCAAAACTCTTGATAGGACTGTGTCCACACACTCAATGGAAATATGGAGAGCCTTGTTATGATTCCTCCCCTCGGCGGGAAGCTCTTCATCACTGAAACCTAAGCTTAAGCTAGTAGCGATGTTGTTAACTACTCCTTCAAACTGACAAACAGATATCTCTTGCGGTACGTGAGCTGTCCTCAGAAACTTTACCAAAGCCTCCCTATGGGCCTCTGAGCACATCAATAGAGACAACATTGAGATCTTAGAGGGTGTCTGGTTAAGCTGATCAACTACTCGATAATCGCTCTTCTTGATGATGCGTAAGAACTCATCTACTTCACTTGAAGGTACAGGGTCTTGTCTTTGCTGAGCGCCATCAATTTGTTTGCCTTTGTCTGAAGTTGAAGGATTGATAGTTCCAATTGGAGTGGGTGTCGGTGCAAATATCCTTCCACTTCTTGTGACTCCACTAGTGCCTGTGATATTGATCATTGGGTCGCTAGACTTCAATGGTTCTTCTTGAATCTTCTGACCATGAATGTAGACTGAGGTGTCATACATCCAAGGGACTGCCTTGGTGTCAACATATGGGAATGGTGTGGGAATTGTTATCATGATTGGAGTAATAGGATTTGTCGACAGAGTTAACTGAGAGAACTCATATGGAATTTGCAGAGGAGGGACTTCGTCGTACGGTATCTCGAGGGTAGACACATCTTCGTTTGTGGATGGGCAGTCTACCACCAAGATCCCCTGGTTCATTAATTGTTGTATGACAGACTTCAATGTTCTACATTGTTGCGGGTTAATCAGACAATGTTCACAGTCATTACCACAGATGGGAAAGGTATTATTCTTCATCAAAGCATTCTTGATCTCGATGAGTGGTGTTTTTAACTCGTCCACACATGACATCAATCTCCTCCCATTGTCAGCTTCCATCATATTCACCGATGCATTGTTGTGAGGGGGCATCGGGTTATTATTCACATTCGGCCTCTTGGGTGTGAACGTGATTGCCTTAGAGTCAATAAGATCTTGAACCTTGTACTTTAATGCTTTACAATTCTCGATCGAATGCCCGGGAGCGCCAGAATGAAATTCACAACGGGCATTTGCATCATAACCGGGAGGAAGAACCGCTGGTGGGGGTCCTAACTCCCTTAGTTGCACAAGTGATCCCCTCAATAAATATGGTAGCATGTGGCTATAAGGCATGGGAACTGGGTCAAATCTTCTCTCGGGCCTTCGCATCCTTTGTTGTTGTTGATATTGTGGTTGCTGATGTTGCGGTTGTTGTTGATACCGTTGTTGTTGTTGAGTTTGAACAGGAATTGCCAATGGTTGTTGTTGACTTGGTTGGACGGGAGCTATGGCAGCCACTTGTGGATAAGTGGGATTTCTTGTTCGAATGATGGAGGCAGCATTGGTCTCGCCTTCTCGTTTTTTACCATAGGGAACAAAAGGTTTCTTTGATGCACTAGAAGTACTGGCAGAGTTCTGGATCTTTCCCATTTTAATCATATTTTCTATCCTTTCACCGGCTAAGACCAGGTCGGAAAAGCCTGAAGAGGTGCTCCCTACCATTCTATCAAGGTATGGACCTTGCAAGTTTCCCATAAACATGTCTACCAATTCTCTTTCTAGCAATGGGGGTTGTACCCTAGCAGCTAATTCCCTCCACCGCTGGGCATACTCTTTGAAGGACTCCTCAGACCTCTGAGTCAAATTTTGCAACTGCGTGCGATTAGGTGCCATATCAGTGTTGTACTGATAGTGCTTGAGGAATGCCTCGGCCATTTCCCTCCAGGTGTGAATATGGTTGCCCTCGAGTTGCATGTACCAATCCAAAGATGCCCCACTGAGGGAATCCTGGAAAAAATGCATTAGAAGTTGATCATCGCCGGAATAGGCAGCCATCTTTCGGCAGTATGCCCTAATATGTGTCCTAGGGTCGCTATTTCCCTTATATTTTTCAAAGTCCGGAACTTTGAACTTGGCCGGAATGATGACCCCAGGTACTAAGCACATTTCTGCCGCATCGAGGCCCAAAATGTCAGTGCTCCCCATTGCCTTGAGCTTTTCCTCGATAGCCTTTACCTTCCTTTCCACCTTGTTGGTTGCGGAACCGAAGGCGTCATCTTGAGAAGCGTCCCTTGGGATGAAGAATGCATCAAGTTGGTCGTCTGTCTCAAGAGCATGAGGACGAGGATTGTCGTTTGGAACACCGCCGGGTGCATTAATGTTGATTGGAGGATCAACTTGAGGAACTGGAGTCGGATTCTCGACCGTTCGAGGAGTAGGAGGATTGGTAGTACTGGCACGTTGGTTCATTTCTTCTTGCATTTTTGCCATAATCTCTTGACCTCTTGCGACTGCTTGAATAGTCTCCATCAATTGCCGCATTTGGGACCGCATTTGGGATACTTCTTCCTGAAGGACAACTTGGTTCTCTTGAAGTTGCTCCATGACAGCTTGTCGACGTCCTCGTGTATCGTACCGAAAAGTCAGCTTTGGAGAGTGGTTCTGGAAGGAAAAAAAGGGTGGATGGATGAGTTTTTTATGTTTTTGTGTTTCGAAAGATGCATATGATGCATGAATTTTTCTTGTTAAAGCAAAGCTCTTTTTAGTTATTCATGTTTATTCATTGCAAAAAATTACTTGACGATTCTCGTTCACAATCATGAAATAGGAAAACACAATAGAGAAAAATCGCAACTTTCATTCATCCTTTGAAGGGAAAATAGACAACAATACATAGAAGTTGCAAAATACAAGTAATGGAAGCAAATAAACCAACTAGATATCCACCCTAAAAGTGACCCCTTGAGACTTGCGGAGAGCCTCAATGTCGATGATGAGTTCGGCCATTGTTCTTTTGCAGAACTTGACGAAGTGGTAGACCTCTTTAGGGGTATTATCTGGGCACATGATCAGATCTGCCTCCTTCAACTTGTCAGGAAAGTCTTGAAGGGCATAGTTGGTTAACACGGTCATGTTGGTGTACTTGTCCCTCCATTCTTCGTAAAGGACTTGGAGATTATGGATGATTTCGTCCCTTTGAACAATGGCAGCTTCGAATTCATAGCAACGCTCTTCCCAATGTCTACAGTTGTTTTGCAATTCTACATAGGCTTGGTCATAGATTCCCCTCTTCAAGTTCTTGATTTGCTCGCAAGCTCGTCCAAGGTTGAACTGCTCACGCATGAAGCTTCGATGAATCTTTTCTTTCTCTAGTTGCTCCTTGGCTAGCAAATCCTTATGCTCTTTTAGAGTGGTCCTTAGTTCGAGAATCTGGGCCTCGTAATCTTCCCTCGCTTCTTTCTTCATGGCATTAGACCTCTCGACAGTATTTTCAAGGTCTTTGATGATTCGGGATGCTCGATCCAACTCCTCGTTGCGGAAATCTAGCTCAGAATTAGCTCCTTGTAAAGCTCCACCAACCCAAACTCTTTGTCCCTCGGCTAATCGGAGCCTTTTCTTGCTATCTTCAAATTTTTCACAGACTTGCTTACCCTTATCCTCCAAGACATGGTTACGTTCCTTGGCGCGATTGAGTTCGACTCGTAGTTGAGTGTTTTCCAACTCGAGCTCTTTGATTTGGCTGGTAAGTTTGTCCATGTCCTCTTGTAGGATAGGCTCAGGCTCAGGCATCAACGGGAATGAAGAAGGATCAAACAGAAACGGCATCTTAACCACCCTAGCCCTCTCTTTTACCCACACATAGTAGGGTTCCTTGGCTAGGATATTTTTCTTACCCCATTCATGGCTAATACGGACTATGCTTGTCCAAGCTTTTCTCACTCTTTTCACGTTCGAATCAAGCGGATCCACGGTATTGATGACAAATGGAATGAAATCTCTTTCCTCGGGGGGACTTGTCATGGCGTACCCTAGTTGTCTCTTGAGTATAGCAGGGTTGTAGTTGATGCAACCTTGTGTTCCTATCAAGGGTACGTTAGAGAACTCTCCACATCTTGCGATGACATCCTTTATATCCCATTCCCTCTTGTACCATAGGATTGAGTTGGCAGAGAGAGATGCGAACCTTTGCGGCCATGTCAATTTGTTTTCGGCGAAGGGTCCACTTTGAGGCATGCGGGCCCTCATCCAAAGATGTAGCATAGGAGCGCAACAAAGGAAGGTACCTTTTTCTTCTCATGTCTTGTATGTAAGGCGTGGTAGAAATCGGCAAGTAAAAAAGGCACCGGATTTTTTGTTAAAAAGACTTCAACTGCTAATTGATCCACGAACTTGTCCAGATTTGGGAAGAGGACAATTCCATGAATCAAAAGTGCCAAAGTTGCACTGCAAAAGTCGGGTCTTCCTTCTTTAATCATTTCCCAAGCATGGGCTTCTAGGAACTTTTGAGTTAAACCTTTGAGGGATCCTTTAACGCCCCAATTGTCCACTAACTTGTTGGTGTCGATACCCAAGATGAGTGAGAGCTCGGTCAAACAGAATCCTTTTTCCAATTTCGGGAAGGGTTGTATTTCTTGATTGGTCGATTAAGGAGTCTCTCGAGGTCTTCCAAGGTTGGAGAGATTTGGAAGTCGGGGAAAGTGAAGCATCTTAAAGGAACGTCATAGTATTGGGACATTGTAGTGATAGCACAATAGTCAACCTTCTCGGTTAGAAGATCTACGATGTTCCCAAAATTGGCTCTAAACTTGTTGTCTTTGAGAGCTATGACCTTTGAACCAAGGACCTTTAATGACCTGATGTCGGGACTTTTGAAGCGGAAAGAAGACGTGTTTTCTTTGTTGAAGTATCCATGATTGTGTCGGAAAATAGTCTTGTAATTCTGCGTTTGAACAAACGAAAGATTTTAAGAGCTTTGCTTATTATTTTGATGATGAATGAATGTATGAATGAATGATTGGTTTATTATTTCCACAGGTTTTTAGGCATGGGTTCGTGGTTTTGGACCATCGTGACGAAGCATGGAGTTAATAATGACTGCTTAGTAAACCAAGGTTCTCGCTTTGTGTGGTCTAAGGCTTTTGGAAAATTGGGTTTAAGACACTGCCCCTAGAGTCATGGACTTCCTTGACTGTCAGCCGCTTATGTCAATTTACTTGCCAGGCGACTGCTCCATCAAAGTCATCTACTCTAAGTGAGATCTTCGTATCGACCCTTACGAGGAAGGCACCTCGGTGGCCTATACTACGCGACCATCGGTCTAGGCTAGCCATAGTTTTTTTAAAGGTTCTAAAAGGGGTCTTAGGGTCATTGACTCTAGTAAAAGAAAAGATGCTTACGCCGAAAGCACGACGGTCATCAATCCCCTTAAGAGAATCTACCACTAAGTGAGGTTCTCGTACGACCCTAACGAGGAAGGAACCTCGCGGATCAATACTACTCAACCTCTCCTATCTCAAGCAAACTCTCAGACTCGGGTGGGGAGTCCTTCACACAAGGTTTTTTCTTTGCAATCATTATTGCTTCCAAAAATTCTTCGTCACAGAGTCAGAGTTTCGGACCAACAGGTAAACAAACAAAATATGCACGAGTTAATAAAGAAAGCAATATATACAGAAAAAAAGATAACAGATAAATCTCCACGTACGTAAAAGAGGAAACAACCCAAACTAGGCTAGACTTTCTTAGGGATTTTTTGATCCCCAGCAGAGTCGCCAGCTGTCGCTACCGGGATTTCGCGATAACGGAACCGGGACTATAGAGAATGCCAAAGAGAGGCAAAGTCAGAAGAGTCGCCACCGAATTTTATTTAGTTCACCTCTATCGGAGAGGAGAGGGGAAATAGTCGATAAAACCCTCGGAAAATAGACGCGCACGGGAAGCGCTTAAAAGAGAATAAGGAATCGGTCTCGCAACCGAGATTTGGGTTCGGAAGTCGGTTGCGTAAGGGGAAGGTGTTAGCACCCCTTACGCCCATGGTACTCCATGGGAACCATTTGGGTTGTTTTACATACATGAGATTTATCTATTATTGTTTTATTTTCAAAAGAATGTGTGGAAAGAATGGGGTGTTTTTGTTATTAGAGTGCTCGCCAAGGATTGTGGCCCTTGTGCCTACGTATCACTCATTCGGGGATGAGGAATCAGAGCTCCGTAGTTCGGAGTAGAAAATATTTGTGCGTTGGTTGATTTTACCTTTGAGAAAAGGGTTTTCGAGATGATGCCCTAAGGCACAAAAATGAGTTTGATGAGTGGTATTATTTTTACCTTGAATAAGGGTTTTATGAAAGAATGTTTGTGATTATATTGTACTAAAGTCTATGGGCGGAGGTGATTATTCTAGACAACAAGTCAAGCGTCTTGCGTCCAAAATAATCAGAGTAAGGGTAGGAATGCTCCATTCTCACTCATTCTCCACCACTTAAGGCTCATGGCGCACAATAATAATCGTAATTATTAAGTGTTTTTAATTTGATTATGAAAATGCCACTTGACTTTGAATCAAGGGTTTGTTTTATTTTGATTATGAAATTTGGCTTATGCAACATGAATGCAAAGTAACCAACAAGAAATCAAAGAGTCTCATTGTAAGGTAGCCCAAGAGAAAGCCTTTTGTGTGCAAAAGTGACCTAAGCTAAACAAAGGATAATGGTCTTACAAACATGTCCCCCTAAGGTGGTGCCATGATGCCATTCTTACAACATGAATGTAAGTTACAAATAAAATCCAACATTTACAAAGTATCACAAAGATAAGGGAAAGACCTCCAAGCAAGGGTCCTAAAATGAAATTCTAGGTCCAAGTTGATTAAGAGTGGAACGAATATTTTTGTCTTATCATTTTATCATGTTTTTGTTGTTTTTAATGTTTGATGATAATAAAATAAATAACAAGTAAATAAACATGCATGATGAATTTATACGATGATGATGATGATGAGTACTTTAATATAAATTACAAGGTAATGACATAAAAGTAAATTACAAGAAAAAGAAACAATATCACAATAATAATGGTTAGTGAATATAAATGATATAAAACAAATATAAGTCAATAATACCAAAATCACAATAACAAAGGTTAACGGCAAACAAAATTAATGAAGTAAAATTAGTGGTTAGTAATATGTACAAAAATGAATATTTTTAAGACTATTTTCTTATGCCAAAAAGACTTAAAATATGACACATTAAGGGATAGCTTATCATTGATGCAAAGTATTGAAGATGATTAAAAAATCAACTAACAATAGATTTGTAACAAAGAAAGTTATGCGACCTTAAGTTCATCTATTAGTATTAAAAAATAAATAAAAAGTGATTTGTTCTCTTTCTTTTATTTTTTATTCCTCTTTTATTTAACAAGATAATAAGGTAGTAAATAAATTAGCATAATGTAAATGATATAGTTAGATAACAATAAACATAAACATAAAATACTTGAAATAAAGTGAACAATAAAATAAATTGCAAAAAAATAAATAAAAATAAAGTGCAATAATATAAATGTTAGGAGTTAGTAATTAGTAGTTAGTAACAATAAGCAAATGGATTAGGAAGTTAATGTAAAGACATGGTTTCATCTATGCATCAAATGACCCAAATATGGTTAAAATAGAGGCAATCTATCAATGCCTCAAAGTATCATGAATGATCTATTGATCAACCATAGATAGGTTTGAAACATTGAAGATTTAATCAACTCTAAACAACCATGGTCAAGATCTAATAGACCTCATCAACCAAACAAACACAACAACAAGTTCATAATAAAAGAAAATGATAACATACACAAAGCAACCACAAAAAGGTGAAAAAGGATAGTAATAGTAAAAAATCTTTAAAAAAGGGTGAGTAAACCAAAGTTAATCTTTTTTTGCAAGCTTGAATCTAAACCATCTCAAAAGATCAACCAAGAACAAGCAATCATTTTTAATAATAAAAAAAAAAGGAACAAAAAGTTAAAAAGTTTAAGTTAAAATCATTACCCACAAAATATGAAAAAAAGCTAGGTAGAAATGGTGTTGAACTTGAATGTGAAGTAAGGGGTTTGGGATGAAAATATTTGTGGTGAAAGCTTAGTAAAAGGGTTGGATTATGAGTGTTAGAGAGTGAGAAACTTTGAGGAAAAAAATGTGAAATGGAAAAAAGTTGGTAGTGGTGACTTTTGGGAGAGAAAATTTTTTGGGTTTTGATTTAGGTTTGGAGAAGAGGGGTTGAATGATATTTTTTCATCAATTTTGGGGGCTAGGAAGCATGAAAAATGAAGGGGAATGGTGCATCTATTTATAGGAAAAGTTAGTGGGAAAATGGGGGGAACCAAATACCCTTTGTGCAAAAGAAAGCTCTTTTTTTTTGGAGTGTGGGAGGCAAAATCCGGTTTCCCCCCTTTTCCTCCTTTTTTTTTTTTTTTTTTTTTTTTTTTTTTTTTTTTTAATTTTAATTTTTTTTTTTTTTTTTTTTTTTTTTTTTAAAATCATGCCTTGATTCCATGCAATATGTATTTGGTTATGAAAGTTAATATAATTATGATGAGGAGATAATGAAAGCATGCATGTGCAGTAGGGCCATGGATCAGATGAAAGTTGTATCGGAGTAGGGTGAATTTCGGGGTATGACACTTGTGTTTGTAGATTTTCAAACTTTGACCACTTTTGCAAACTAGAAACTTTAGCCTTAAGCCCTTGCATTTTCAAACTTCTTTTCCTAATCAAACTTGTAAACAAACTTAACTATACTTGACTTAAAAATTTCAAAAGCCAAAAAGAACTAACTCATTCAAACCATTTTAGGCCTTTGTGCCTTTCAAACTTAAATTTTTGTTAAAAGCAATACATCCATTTTGAAATTGATACCACAAACTACGAGGTTTTGATCCCTCATTCTTATGTTGGTACGTAGGCACAAGTCCGAAGGTCTTGTCAAACACAAAAATATAATTAATGAATTCTCTTCTCATCCCCACACTCTATTTATTGCAAACATCATTTTATACAAAAACACATATGCACATGAGAAAGGGCTCCCTAGGAGTACCTAGGATACTTTGGGTGCTAACACCTTCCCTCTGTGTAACCAAGCCCCTTACCTGTAATCTCTGGCATTTTATTAGTTCTGATTTAAAAACTTCTCATTTTTTGGGTTTTGTTCGTACTTTTTCCCTTTTCCCTTGGAAACAATAAAAGCACGGTGACGACTCTTGTTATTTGATATCTTGCTTATCCATAGCTTGATGATCATGAATTTACCGCTACACCATCCTGTTGAGATTAGTCGAGTGTTACAGCAGTGATTCAAATCTTTGATATTTGTATCTTTTGTGTTGTTTTGTCAGTATAATCATAATCATATACATGCGTATTCATACATAAAACATAGCATCAAATATTTCATTATGCATCTTATCGCATTTGATTCTTTATTCTGATCCCCTGCTTCGGTAATATCATTTACCTATCTAGATTTGGTATGTTTGTCCTCCTTCAATTGTAGAGTGTCATCCCCTTAAGTAGAAAGAGTTTAACCTTTCTCATTTCCCCACTGAGTTATTTCCTCGTGGATGATTATTATTTCAGTTTCCTCCCTAGTTAATTATCTGGATGGAACCACTCCCCTTGAGTTACGTCCTCATTTGTTTGACCGCTTCTTTCTAGCTATTACCTAGATAGATATTTTAGTCCCCTGAGAGTCTATTACCCAGTAACTGGTAATGTTTTTCTCGATTTTTGAGTACTTTACTTTTGCCCAATACCCAGTAAGATGTAATTTGCTTCTCTTGTTTTCCCTAACGAATCCGTTTTCACATCTCCCCGGGTAGTCTATCCTTGATATGTTCATCCTAACCGGTGACGAATATTCTTCCTTCTTGGTTTTCTACCCAGTAAAAAGGTAGTTACAATCCCTACTTTTATTCCCCAGAGAGTTAATCCTTAATATGTTCATCTTAACTGATGACAGATTTTCTCCTCTTTGCGGTCTTCTGCCCAGTAACCGATAGATATAAATTCTACTTTTTCCTTTTAGTTTATCCTTGATATGTTCATCCTAACCGGTGACGGATATTATCTCTTTGGCATCCTACCCAGTAACTGGTGGGTGTAATTCCTAATTTTATCCTTTCCCTCTGAGTCTATCCTTGATATGTTCATCCTAACCGGAGACGGATATTCTCTCTTTGGTATTTTATCCAGTAACTGATAGATATAATTCCTATTTTCCCCAACAGTCTATCCTTGATATGTTCATCCTAACCGATGACGGATATTCTTCCTTTGAGTTATCCTTTATATGTTCACTTTAATCGATGATGGATATTCTCTCATTTTAGTCTTCTGCCCAGTAACTGGTAGTTGTAAATCCTATTTGATCTTTTTCCCGACATACTATTCTTACCCAGTAACAGAAAATGAATGCACCTCTTTCTCCTCAGCGAGCCATCCTTGATATGTTTACCCTAACTAGTAACGGATATCCCTTTGTCCGAGAGTATTATCTTCCTACCCAGTAACCGGTAATAGATAATATATTTATGGTACTCCTGTGTTGAAGTTCATTCTTCCCCAGTTGAGTTTGAGTGCGTATTTCTTTAGTGGAATCGCCTGTTCCTGTTTGTTTCGAGTATTTCAGCTTTAATCTGGTCTACCTATTTTCCCTGCAGACTTTCCCTTGTCACCGGACGAGTCTTTCTATTGATTTAATTCCAAGGAAATTCCCCTCATGTCTCTAGCAGTTTCAACTCGTAGCCTGGCCTACGCATAATTTTTATCCCCCAGAGTCTCTGTCTCCTTAGTGAGCTTTCCTTATGGAATGAATTATGCTCCTATGGATTTCCAGTCTCTTCGGATTCTTTTCCTTTGTAGCAATATATTCCCCATAAAGGTTATTTTAACATTCATATCATATGCATCATAAGGTCTCTTAGGGACCAAAATTTGTTTCTATATGTTGTTATTTAAGTTCATTCTACTGAGTTGATACGAAGATTTTAACCTTTATGTCCTCAGTTAGAATGTCCTTAAATAGGGGCAGCTGTGAGACCCCAATTTTGACCCTAAGATCCCTCATGCTATTTCATCATATGCATTGGCTTTGGGACCACACATTGGCATCCTCCTTACTCCTCATTCATTGGGTTTGCATTGGGAGAGATCACCAAGCATATTTTTATTGTATCATACTTTGTTTTTCGTTATTTACTAACCAAAATCCCAAAAATATATCCATATATAGCTTTGTTTCTTTTGTAGGTAGTGTATGCATCCACCAATGCCTCATCAAGCTCATATCTAGGGTTTGAGACCCTTAATACAAGGAAATTAATCAAGATATGGTTCACGTTGGTTCTAGACATCATATATGAGTCCCCATGATCTTCATTAATCATTTTGATCAAAAATTCATCATTAGTTTAGAGCTTGTTTGCCTTGAAAGCCCTCATTCATCTGGGTATCTTGTGTGACTTCCTCAACAAGTTTCTTCATAATTTGATCAAATTTTCAAATGATACTTCATATTACATCATATTATGCCTATATGATCCTCCATGAGTCCAAGAGATCAAGAGAACTTCAAGTTTGCAAGTTGGTTCATGGTGGTTGACCAGAGAAATTCAATTGGTCAAAACTGGGGTTCACTAGACCTTATCTCCTATAATTTGTGTCATATGAAAATGATTCCAAGATAAAAGTTACTAATTATGACATTACAAACAACTTTCATGTTGAGGTCAGGAGCTATCTTTCTTGGAAAGTCATTTTTTATGGTGAAAGATTATAGGTCATTTTGTCTATGCCCTAGTTAGGAGGTCAACTTCCAAGGACCATAACTTGCTCAATTTTTATGAGATGAAGGTCATCCAAGTTTCATGATTAAATTCAATATGTCTATCCTGTAACAACCCAATTTTTAGTATTTATTTATTATACTATTATTACTTATGTGGAGTGTTAATTAATTATTTAGTTGATAGGAGATATCATGAATAATTGAATTAATTAACTAGGTGGATATATGGTGTTAGTTTAATTTATTTGAATTAAATAGAGATATTTAAATATTAGGTTTTATTTGGCCTATTAATTAAATGAGGGATATATCATGATTTAAGCCCAAATAGAATACTAATATAAATAGTAAGAGGACAAGGAGATTACGATTCATTTGATCATTGGACAAAAATAGAGAAAGAGAAGAGGAAGAGTAAGGAGAAGAGGAAAAGTAAAGAGAAGCTAGGGTTTCCATCAAATTGAAGAGGTAAGGGGGGAATCCTTGTTATTATGGGTTAGTATGATCGGGTCAATGGGTAGATGTATGTTTAGGTTAAAATCCCTAATTTTGTATGGTTGTTTGAATTTGTTAAGTTTGATGAGTATCTTGATTGTGGTGATTTGGTTGTGTTAAAACTGCAAATTAATGTTATATAATTAGAGTATTAGATGAGTTATAATTTTCTGAACGTGTAGCTTTTTACGGAATCGAAATCGGAGGTCCGAAAGTCCTCCAACGATGAAAAACGCAGGAAATTCTGCATTCTGTTTTGTGTTAACACAGGAATAGCAATTCTGTTTTGCGTTAACCGGATAACCAAAGGCGTTAACCGGTTAACACTATTGAAAACCTGTTAGAATTGGGTTCTGTCTTGCATTAACCGGTTAACCAAATGCGTTAACCAGTTAACACTGTTGAAAATTGCCAGGAAATTGATTCTGTTTTACGTTAACCGATTAACCATAGGCGTTAACCGGTTAACACTGTTTGAAAAGTGAAAATTGAGATTTTATAGTTGTATTCATTCAAATTGAAATTTAATGTGTGTATTTGATAATTAGCTTATATTTGTGAATGATATACTGTTATGAATGTGTATATGTACCATTGGTGGATTATGAATGATATATTGTTATGAATGTGTTTATGTACCATTGGTGGATTGTGAATGATATATTGTTATGAATGTGTTTATGTACCATTGGTGGATTGTGAATGATATATTGTTATGAATGTGTATATGTATCATTGGTGGATTGTGAATGATATATTGTTATGAATGTGTATATGTACCATTGGTGTATGATTCATAGAGTTGAATTATGGTGATATGTGGAATGTTAAGATGGTAGAGATGATCTTAATTGCATATGTATTGGTATTTGTACATTCATTCATGGCATGGTCGGCTTCATTGTGGAAGCGGTGAAACTGTGGGTTCACATGGTATTAGACGTTGATCCTTAATTGGAAATAGGCGTAGCAGACGTTGATCCTTAATTGGAAATAGGCGTGGTAAATAGACGTTGATCCTTAATTGGAAATAGGCGTAGCAGACGTTGATCCTTAATTGGAAATAGGCGTGGTAAATAGACGTTGATCCTTAATTGGAAATAGGCGTGGTAAATAGACGTTGATCCTTAATTGGAAATAGGCGTAGCAGACGTTGATCCTTAATTGGAAATAGACGTGGTGGCTTGGATTCTAGATATTGAATCGGAAAGCGGTGAAACGTTGGGTTCACATTATGGTACCACATGCATAGAGTCACATGTCTTGCATTGAGTCACATTAGAGTCATGTGATAGTTGAATGTTTGCATTGTTGTGATTGTGATGTGTGTATGAGATATGGTAATTGAATTTGGTGATGTTTGGATACATAACTTGGCAAATTATGTGATTATGTGATAATTGTCGTTATGTGTATTTTTGGGAATATACTATTGGATTTGAATATTATACTCCTTGAGTTTTTATGTGTGCTTGAAACATGTGAAATAAATGTTGTTTAATATTATTTACATGGTTATATGAAGTGTGACGAATTCCTTTAATTGTTGATTTAATCATTGTGCTTGATTAATACTTCTTCATAATGATTTGAATTCTCACCCTTTTTGTTTGAATGTTACCTTTACATGGGTATCGCGCAGATACTCAGGAGTAGTATCGCTGAAGTAAGTGGACGGTAGCTCACTCGAGATTAGCTGGAGAGCTGCGGTACTTCGTTTAGAGACTAAGTAGTGAGTCAATGTTCTGGTCATGTAACACTGGGTAGATTAATAGTATGGAACTCATATCTGATTTGGATACGTTTTATGTTATTAATTGTGAACATGTTTAATTGAAGAGATTATTGAGAGATGATCATGGTATGGGACATGGATCATTTGATGAAATGCATGGATATTCGTTATTTTTCGCTGCAAACGCATATGCTTGAATATTCATGATAATTGAAATGTGTTATTTTAAATGACCAGGTGTATGGTATATTGATGATGAATGATGTTGGTTTTTGAAAGCTCTTAGTTTTTGAAAACGTCGATGTGACGCCCTTTTGTTTATATGCGTGCTTATTTACTCTGATTATATGTTAAGTATTTTGGGGTAGAAAAAGAGGTGTTACATATCCAACTTTGATTCTTTGATAAACTTCAAATTAAAATTGCAAGAGCATGTTCCAAGAGAAACCATTATAGGTCATTTTGGGTCATTACCATTGAACAAGAGATTTTCCTCAACTTCTAAAATGCATAACTCCTTCATGCCAAATCCAAATGAGGTCAAATTTGTGACTAAATTGAATAGGTTTTACAGATATACAACTTTGATGAAGAAACGTTTTCCATTTGAAGCCCATAGCAAAGGTTATTCAAGGTGGAAGAAGTGAACATTTGGCTTGGTACTTAGAAAGTTTTCATTTATGTTTGATTTTCCAAACTCCCACCTCATAATTCATCATGATCAAAGCTTCAAATGGAAAAGTGTTCAACATGAGAGTTTTCCCCCTTAATCTCACCTTTCCAAGAAGTCCAAGATCACCTCATTTGGCCAAAGATTGAATGACTTACGCATGTATTTTCTTCAAGGTTCCATTTGGATGAATCTCATGACCACTTTTCATTTCCAATTGCATGACTACATGAAACACTTTCAGCATTGCTCGTGATCAATTTTGGACCTTTTGACATCATTTGATGGGCCTATCACACGCCCATGCTTCCATGCAAGTGAGAGTTACTATTTTTGGCATTTTGATGGAAGTGTGTGGAAATCAATTGCACTGCTTATAAATACAACCCCTTATGCTCATGATTTGGGGACACCTTGCCCAAGCTTTGATCTGTAACCCCACCCTTCATCATTAGAGGATAAACTTGAAGGTTTTTAATTGAAAATCGAGTTTCAATTTCACTTCTGTTTTGAAGTTGAAACTCCAAGAATCCAAGCCATTCTTTGATCCAATTCACTTCCTACAAGCTTCTGAAATCAAGCCAAGGCCAATTGGAACCAAGATCAAGCAAGATTCAAGCTCCCTCGAAGGTGATTTTTCAGAAACTTCATCTCGTTGATTCTCTCTCAATTCTTCACCATTCTCTTTGATTTTTGGTTGGCAGAAGTCCTACCAATGTAGGCAACAAGATTGAGTTGCTTTGAGGTCAAATCGAAGCAACTCAGTTCATGATCCTCAAAATTCAAATCCCTGTATCTTTTAATATACTTGGAATTGGACAAAATTAAGGTCAGATCCGAGCTCCTAATCATTTTTCCTTTAAATCTATGTCCTTGTTTTTTATTTTAGTGGTGGTTGATGGTGGACCAGTCTGGTGAGGTCCACCGGAGAAGAAGACCGAAGCCCTAGCTTCGGTGGTCTATCGACACACCTCATGACCATCTGATCATGTTTAAACGTTTTAATTTGAACCATTCCTTTTAAATATCATGTGTGTGGCACGTTGACTAGAGCGCATCGTGGATAGCACACACTTGGCCATCAGATCTGCCACCTCAATTAATGAGGGAGATCTGATGGCCCTCATTTTTTCCAATTTCTTTTTATTTTCTGAATTTTTATATAACTGCTTTATTTTGTTTAATTCATAGAAATTTCATTTTTAATCCAAAAAATATGGGACTTTCACCAAAAATCTTTAAATATTTATCTCTTTCATATTCTGAATTAAAATTAATTTTTTGGATTAATTTTGATATTTTTCATGAATTAAATGTTTTGTGCATATTTTTAATTGTTTAAAAATACTTCTGACTTTTCAAAAATAATAAAAACTTTTGCCTAAGGTCCTATGACCTTGTTTGACCTAGAATAAATCCCTTGGCCATTTATTTGGTGTTTTGAAGGGATTTTAGGTTTTGACCAAATTAAAATGTATTTTCATTCATTTTTAAATTTATTTCTAACTAATTAAATGTTTAAAAATGTTGTTGAGCCATTTTTATGGTCTTGGGATGTTTGACTTTCTGTTTGGGCATTGATCAAGGTTGTTTTGACTTTTGTTGGATCAAAACCATTGAATTTAGGGGATTGATGAAATGTACATTTTATCTCCCAAAATGAATGAATGTTTTTTATTTGATGAAAATCCTCCCTTGGTCAATTTGTTTTTCTATCTTCCCCTCCCTCTTCATCTTCATCCCTATTCTTTCCCATTCCCTCATTTGACCAATGAAATCTCTAATGTCTAAAGGCTAATTGGTTCATCAATGACCTTGTGTCAGATGAACCAATACAAGTATGATTGAGATAGGTCCCTCCCTCTTGATCTTTTCTTTTAGTGTGTGGTATGTTTTAGGATTTTGGTTCTTCATACCAAATCTCTAACATGCATTAACATCTAAATTTTTATTGCTCGGACTCAGATAGTTGTGACTTCTACATAAGTCCAATTATGATTGCTTAACACAAAGCTAAATTTGACCCTCAAGGAATAGCATTCTAGTAAGTGAGATTGTAAGCCTACCATTCTTCATGGCATTGTGTGGAGACTTGACCTTTTTTACTTTCATAGGAGGTAGTGGCATACTTGTTGAATTATCCAAGTTGGAGTCCTTCTCATGGAAGATGTCTTGGATTAAGGATTCATACTTATGAATGAATGGTTGAGTGTTCTCCAAAGAATGACTTAATTAATTAAAATCACCGCTAACATTTGACTAACTTTTGACTAACATTTGACTAACTCTTGTTAATATTGCTTTGTTTTCAAGTCATTTACTTTATGCAATTTAAATTTCAGTCATTTATCATTCATTTCCATTTACATTTCATTTAACTTGTTTATGTTTATGTCATTTTCACTTTGCTCATTTGAGCCATATCTTGTGGCTGTATATATATTGTTTGTGTGTTTTGATTTTGTTTGTGGTCTTAGGACCTTGAAATACCTAATAACTACAAAAACCCTAAAAAACATCTGGTGGATTGTTGAACTTGATCTGAACTTTTGGACTTAGAATTAAGCAACATTCCCTGTGTAAAAAGGACTTGGCTAATGCCAACATTTTGAGACCAAACTATTGTGATTCGGGCCCTCATCTGGTGCAAACCTTGGATTTTGTTTGAATTCATCTATTACTCTGTCTTTGTGCTTAATTGTTATTTTGATCTTGTGTCTGATGCTCTGTTTTGAGTTGATCAAGGAATATTTCATTTGATACATGAGAGGACAAAGGAGACTGCTAGCTATGGGAATTGCTTGATTGGACGTGGCTATCTTTATTTGATGCCTTGATCTTCATGATGTCTGGATATTACCCATTGCTTATTGATTATTGCTTGATTAAAGTCCAGAAGGAAAACGGGTTTCTTTATGACATTTTTGTCTGTTGGATTGCATCTCATTGGTTAGATCTTTTCAAATCTTAACTTTTAATTTATGCTTAGGATAGCCTCTTCATCTCCTCCCACTTCTTAAATTTCAAATCTCTCCCTATTTTCAAAAACTTTCTTTGCTTGTGATTTCAAACTTAGACTTTGTTTTAATACTTAGAAACTTTGGCCTTATGCCATTGAATTTTCAAACTCTTTCTTAAATCAAATTTGTAAATAAACTTAATCATATTGACTTAAAATTTCAAAAGACAAAAAGAACTAACAACTTCATTCAAACATTTGGCCCTTTGTGTCTTTTCTTGTTAAACTTTTGTTAAAAGCAATTCACCAACTTATTTGAAATTTTTAGCATGAACTACGAGGTTTTGATCCCTCATTTTTATGTTGGTACATAGGCACAAGACCGAAGGTCTTGTCAAACACAAAAATATAATTAATGAATTCTTTTCTCATCCCCACACTCTATTTTTCTCAAACATCTTTTATACCAAAAACACATACGACATAAAAAAGGGCTCCCTGGGAGTACCTAGGACACTTTGGGTGCTAACACCTTCCTTCTGTGTAACCAACCCCCTTACCTGTAATCTCTGGCATTTTATTAGTTTTGGTTTGAAAACTTCTTATCTTTGGGATTTGTTCGTACTTTTCCCTTTTCCTTTGTAAACAATAAAAGCGCGATGGCGACTCTGGTTTTATTGACGTTAAGCTTATCCATAGCTTGATGGTCATGAATTTACTGCTACACTCCCATGAAAGAAAAAAAGGTTAAGTCTCCACACAATGCCATGAAGAATGGGAGACTAACAATTTCACTTACTAGAATGTTATGCCTTAAGGGTCAAATTTAGCTTTATGTTAAGCAATCGTAATTGGACTTATGTAGAAGTCACAACTATTTGAGGTCGGGTAATAAAAATATAGGTGTTAATGCATGTTAGAGGTTTGATACAAAGAACCAAACTCCTAAAACATACCACACACTAAAATAAAATGGGAGGGACCTATCTCAGTCATACTTGTATTGATTCATATGACATAAGGTCATTGATGAAGCAATTAGCCTTTAGATATTAGAGATTTCATTATTCAAATGAGGGAATGGGGAAGAATAGGGGTGAAGATGAAGGGGGATGGGAAGATAGAAACACAAATTGATCATGAGAGGAATTTCATCTAATCAAACCCATCCATTCATTTTGGGAGATGAAATGTACATTTCATCAATCCCCTAAATCCAATGATTTTGATCCAACAAAAGTCAAATCAACCATGACCAAGGCCCAAACAGAAAGTCAAACATCACAAGACCATAAAAATGGCTCAACAATATTTTTAAACATTTAATCAATTAAAAATCATATTAAAAATGAATTAAAATACATTTTAATTTGGACAAAACCTTAAATCCCTTCAAAATTCCAAATAAATGGCCAAGGGATTTATCCTAGGTCAAACAAGGTCAAAGGATCTTAGACAAAAAATATCATAATTTTTAGAAAGTCAGAAGTATTTTTAAACAATTAAAAATATGCACAAAAACATTTAGTTCATGAAAAATACCAAAATTAATCTAAAAAATAATTTTAATTCAGAATATAGAAGAGAAAAATATTTAAATTTTTTTGGTGAAAGTCCCATATTTTTTGGATTAGAAATGGATTTATTATGAATTAAACAAAATAAGGCAATTAAATAGAAATTCAGAAAATACAAAAAAAAAAATACGGGTCATCAAATCTCCCTCATTAATTGAGGTGGCAGATCTGTTGGCCACGTGTGTGCTATCAACGATGGATCAAAAGGTTAAGAGAGTGCCAACGCACCACCGGAGCCCTAGCTCCGGTCTTCTTCTCCGGTGGACCTCACCAGACTGGTCCACCACCAACCTTCACCAAATAAAAAGTGTGGACATGGTTTTAAAGGAAGAATGCTCAGGAACTCGAATCTGACTTCAATTTCTTCCAATTCCAAGTATATTGAAAGATATATGGATTTGAATTTTGAGGATCATGAACTGAGTTGCTTCGATTTGACCTCAAAGCAACTCAATCTTGTTGCCTACATTGGTAGGACTTCAGCAAACCAAAAATCAAGTAAAATGATGGATAATTGAGGGAGAATCGAAGAAGAGAAATTTCACAAAAATCACCTTCTATTTGCAACAATGGGGCTCGATCTATCTTCCAATTTGCTTTGCCTTGCTTCTACCAATTTGCTGGAGATGAATTGAATGCAAAAATGGCTTGAACCCTTGGAGTTTCAAATCCAAAATAGAAGGGGAATTGAAACTCGATTTCGAGAGAAATCCTCAAGGTGTTCTATCAATGGAGGGTGGGAGAGATTGCAGATCAAAGCTTGGGCCAAGGGATCACTATTCTGAGCTCAAGGGAGATGTATTTATAGCCATGTTCATTTCTTTCCACACACTTCAAACTTTGGCCAAAAATAGTAATGTGATGTGCATGCTTGCATGGGCGTGTACAAAGCCCAATCAATGATGTCAAAAGGTCCAAACTCAATTCCAAATGATGTTGAAACAAAATCAAGGGACCATGCAATGTTGAAATTAAAATTGATCATAAATCTTTCCAAATAGGGCCATGCATTACACCCATATACAAGTCCTTCAATCTTGGTCCAAATGAGATGATCTTGGACTTTTTGAAAAGGTGGAATCAAGGGGAACAACTTTCATGTTGAACACTTTTGCATTTGAAGCTTGGATCATGATGAATTTTGAGGTCGAAATTTGAGAAATCAAACATAATTGAAAGTTTTCTAAGTACCAAGTCAAATATTCACTTCTTCTACCTTAAATAACTTTTGCTATGAGCTTAAAATGGAAACACTTCCTTCACCAAAGTTGTATATCTTTCACCCCTATTCAATTTGGTCACAAATTTGACCTCATTTTGATTTGTCATGAGGGAGTTATGCATTTTAGAAGTTGAGGAAAATTGCTTGTCCAATGGTAATGGTCCAAAATGACGTATAATATTTCCTCTTGGCACATGCCCTTACAAGTTGAATTTGACATTTCTCAAAGAATCAAAGTTGTAGATGACATCTTCAAATTGATCATGGAACTTAGATGACATTCATATCTTAAAAATTGAGCAAGTTATGGTCCTTGGAAGTTGACCTCCTAACTAGGGCACAAACAAAATGACCTATAATCTTTCACCATAAAAAATGACTTTTCATGAAAAACTAGCTCTTGATGTAAACATGAAAGTTGTTTGGAATGTCATAAAGAGTAAAGTTTCTCTTGGAATCATTTTCATATGACAAAAATTGTAGGAGATAGGGTCTAGGGAACCCCAGTTTTAACTAGTGTACTTTCTCTGGTCATCCTCTTTGAACCAACTTGCAAACTTGAAGTTATCTTGATATTTGGGACTCATGGAGGAACATATATGTATAATATGATGTAATAGGAAGCATACCTTGAAATATTTGATCAAATGTTGAAGAAACTTGTTGAGGAAGTCACACAAGATACCCAGATGAATTAGGGTTTCCAAGGCAAACAAACTTCAAATTCTTGATGGTTTCTTGATCCAAATGATAAATGAAGAACATGGGGATCCATATATGATTCTTAGAACCAATGTGAATAATTCCTTGATTGATCTCCTTGTACTAAGGGTCTCAAACCCTAGTTGTGAGCTTGATGAGGCATTAGTGGATACACACACTACCTACAAAAGAAACAAAGTTATATATAGACATATTTTTGGTATTTTAGCTAGTAGACAATGAAAAATAATGTGTGATACAATAAAATGTGCTTGGTGATCTCTCCCAATTCAAACTCAGTAAATGAGGGGTAAGGAGGATTCCAAGATGTGATCCCAAAGCCAATGCATATGATGTGATAGCATGAGGGATCTTAGGGTCAAAATTGGGGTCTTACAATACTGATTTCTATTTTTCTGGTTGCAAATTGGATAGGAAGAGTACTTGTGGAATTTGTCACATGTTTTCAAAATCCTTAGCAAGTTGGCATAGTAAGAAACAAGTTTTTGTTACTTTGTCAACTTTCGAGGCATAATACGTAGCAGTCGGTAGTTGTTGTGCTCAAATTTTATGGCTCAAACAACAACTACTTAATTTTGACATTAAACTATAATGTATTCCTATTATGTGTGACAACACTAGTGTTATTAATCTAACCAAAAATATGGTGTTACACTCTCGCACTAAGCATATTGAGATCCGTCACCACTTCCTACGTGACCATGTTGAGAAAGGAGACGTCGTATTTGAGCATGTTGATAGCAAAAATCAACTTGCGAATATCTTTACAAAACCTTTTGCGATCAAACCATTTTTCAATATTCGAAGGGAATTGGGGATACTTGATATCTCAAATTTGGCCTAAATATGATTTGTTGCATGCACTTTATATACTTTTGCTCTAAATTTACTTGGAAGTTCAATCACATATGAGTGCATCCTTCATCAAATCATAAGTGTGGTAATATTGTTCCATTTTGCCTCTTTGAAAGTCAGCTTTTACTTTTACATGTTTTTTATGTCCCAAATGATTCATATTCTTGATATATGAAATAGTACATGAATGTTCACTTCCAAAAAAAATTCTATTGATGTATGTCAATTTATATGCTTATAGTAACTTTATGTTATTCTTCCTTCATCTTGAAATATGTTCTTGGTGCATATGCTTGTTATTTATTCTAGCGTGAAATATGTTTGAAAATATTATAATGTTAGCAAAATTCTTGCAGTGTGTCATTGTTATAATAACATCTATATTTTTTGTTTGAGTGGTGGTAAATATATATATCGCCTTGCTAGAAAACATGCGTGTGCAGCATTTCGGGAGCACCAAAGACATACGTCACATAATCGTGTCACTTTTGTAGCAATTCAAGAGTTTTTTATTACATTGTATCCTTCATCTTTCATGTTTATTGTATATGTTATTTGGCATAAGTTATGGCAACCATGTTATATTGTTTCTTTAAATGCTTTTATTTATGTTTGGCCATTATTTTTTAATATATACATCATTCTATGTGAATTTTATGGTATTGATGATCTTATCATTGCAAACGCTTATGTGTGTTATATATGTTTATGTGTGATATAAGATACTTCTCATATATTTATTTATCTCTTTTTGATGTTGTCAAAGGGAGAGAAGCATTTACAAGATGAGGTTGAGATGCATACATTCAGGGGGAGCCTTCATCAAGACACGAAATGCATTGTCTCAACTTTTCCCATCATAAAAAAGGGGAGTTTGCGAGTGCAAATTTCGGTTAAATGTACTTCGCATGATGTTAAAACTAGGATACTTTAGTGTTAATGTATATTTGACGGTGTCCTCTGATTCTCAATGTGAATCTTAGTATTAGGAAGCATAAAAACACTTGGAAATAAGTTAGAAAAGGTTTCATGCATCAAAAATAAGTTTTATGGGCAAAATAACCTATGTATCGACACATACATGTTTCTGGTCAACACATAGAAGACAAAAAAAATTGTGTGACGACACATCTGTTTTTCAAGTTGGCACATTACTGCATTTTTAAAGCCCGTAACTTATGTTTGATATGTTGCCTCTACAGGTCGACACAAGATCTATACAGGTCGGCTCGTGACTTACACAGGTCGGCTCACGCAACGTATTTTTCCAAAAATTCACAACATTTTCAAATCGTTTGCATTCCTTTTGCCTTCAAACATGCATGCATAGAAATAATTCATACATGCATCATTTCTAGTAAGGTTCTAGAATAAACCTACATGAAACTGGGATTTTAAAGAGTTCTCATCATCTTCAACCTCATTCTCTGCATACACACAAACAAACTACACATAATCGTTCTTTGTTTAGGTGTGATCTAGAATTATGATTGATAACATCCAATTTAGGTTGATTGTACTGTAAATTGGGTTTGATATCTTTGAGGGTTTCAATTAAGAAAACTGAGCTGGAGTTTTCCTTCAAGATCGTTTAGTGATTTGAAGCTTTTTGACAAAATTATGCAATTTGGATCCGATCAAGTGAAGGCTTTGAAGAATGGGAGGTTCTTGCAAAGGAGTAGCGTGAGACGGTGAATCACTTTGGTAAATCCTTGGTTACATCAATTCACGGTTTGGATTCGATCGAGTGAAAGCTTTGAAGAACAAGGGGTTTCTTGCAAATAAGTAGCGTGAGATGGTGAATCAAATCAGCATTGTTGGGTTACTTGGTCCAGTTTTGATCAAGGGAAGATAAGGTATCAGAATCAACATTAAACTTAGGGTTTGTAAGGTTGGGTTGTTACATCTCTCTTGTATACATACTTTTGCAAAGTAAGGTTAATTTCATTATCTCAATTCGAGTTTGAATTGAGGACAGACGTACCCATATCGAGGTCGATTCGGGAACTGCCTAAACAAATCCTTGTACTCGTTCTCCCTCTCTATCTCTTTTATTTTCCGTTTGCAAATTGTTGAATTAATCGATTGTGTGATTAATTCGTTTGGATAATATTCTTGATTATATTTTGAAAGAGGTGTTGTTGAGTTGATCACAATCCTTTAGATTATGATTGGATTTTAAGATCAACAAAACCACATAAATTTCCAAACAATATCGATTACACACAATGTGTTCGATAATTTGTCTCAATAGATTTTTTTTTATCATTGGAAATAGACTATCCTTGTAGCTTAGCATTCAATTGGTTGTGATTAATTATTTTTGATCAATTTGTGATTCATTATCATACCATGATTACCATTACGCATATCCGAGATTTTTGATAGAGATTCGGTTAGAAGATTCGATCCAAGTTATTTCTGCTTGCCATAAACTTTTCAAAACTATTTTTTGTTAATTTTTTTAATTAGTGATCTATTCACCCCCCATCTAGATCAAAGTTTATCGTCTAACACATACAACTTTTAACAACAACATACAACATATATCAACAAATACAAAATCATCAACAACATACAACTTTTACTAACAACAACATATCTTAAATATGGAAAAGTTTCACGTACCTGAAATGTGAAGAGGAAGTGAAAAAAATGAGTTTTGTGTAACATATTTCCTTGATCCGTGAGAGATGAAAAAGATATGTTGGAGTTCTGCGAAGAAGCGGTATAAATCGTTCATGG
This sequence comes from Lathyrus oleraceus, assembly GCF_024323335.1. Taxonomy (NCBI): domain Eukaryota; kingdom Viridiplantae; phylum Streptophyta; class Magnoliopsida; order Fabales; family Fabaceae; genus Lathyrus; species Lathyrus oleraceus. Next base: position 183,736,630 of record NC_066583.1, read on the forward strand.
CATAGGGAAAATGCATGAGAAAGTGTTAGGGTTTCCTTTTGGGAGAGACAGTTGTTCTGCCCTGAAAGAGAGAACTTTCGCTTAAATATATGTTACATTTTTCATCACGATTGCTTAAAACGACCGTGATGTAGATACTTTTCACAATGGTTGATATTTTAGACCGTATTAAAAGATATTTTATTTTTAATATAAATACTAAAATTATAAATAACACATATTATAAAAAAAAATTATTGATGTTGAAAATCAATAAAAACTATTAGCTCGATTGTTTTTGTTGGCGTGGTAATAGATGTTACATGTACTCCCTCCGTTCCTTTATAAGTGTCACTTTTTTGCAAAAAATTTGTTTCTTTTTAATTGTCACTTACAAAGTTCAAGGTAGTATTAATTGCTATTTTGTCAAAATTACCCCTATATAATGATTGCAGAGAGAGAAAAAGTAAAGTGAATGTAATAAATAATTAAGGGTATTATAGGTAAAAGAGGAATTATTGTTTGAAAAGTAACAATAATGATTAGCTTCCTTGGTATGTGTAAAAAGTAAAAAAGTGACACTTAAAAAGGAACGGAGGGAGTATTTTGTAACAGTGGTAATTACACTTTGTGCTACTTAAGCCACTTATTCCAACCTATAAACATTCAACATCTTTAACATATTGATTGCAATACGGTCTACAATTTTCATGACTAATTCAAGTGTGAATCCATGTACTGATTCTAAGCAACGAGACACGTTTTTCTCTTTTCTTACAAATAAATAAATAAACAGTATATTCATCAAAAGATGCACCAAAAGAAAAAAAAAAGAGAATAGAACAATCACAATAAAGAGCACTAAGAAAAAAATCAATATCATATATGAATCCAAGTATAATTTTTTCTCTCTCATAAAAAAATAATATAATTGTGAAAACCATTATATCAAAAATTTGAATGAAATTATGCCTGACTTCGCTCTTCTTCTCATCCAAAAAATCATTTGTTAAATGAACCGATTAAGTAGCTGTTGTAATTTGATCTCCAGAGAAATCAGCGGCCATTTTAGCTGTACTGAAAATGATGTATGGCATGTACAGTGTACAGTTAATTCCTAGTCAAAGTATTGGCTTAAAGAAGAGAAAATAGAGACGAAATCCAACCTAAATAGGATATATAAACAGACAGGATCATGATGACCCACTACAAAGTGGAGGTGCATGTAGCATCATTCAATCACATAAATTAAGTCCACGTGATTTTATTTTGCTAGAATTGAGACTTGAGAATAAGGCAAAATACTATTGATTGGGCTAATATGAATCATCACATTTTCGATGAAAGAAAATGACAACAAGCTAAAAAGTCCATCATGTGGTGCTTCAATGTTTCACACATGATGTTAGTGGTCATTTGCATTTGTCCATTTTATGAAGTCTGAGACAAAAACGTGTTCTAGTATAACAGGATTAGATAAGGTAGTTCAAGGGTCGCGATATATTTGTGGTAGAGTGGTCATCCTTTACTACCTAGAAACTTGTGTGTTAACAACACAAGCCCAAAAGGAATACAAAGAGACCAGGCTGTTTTAAAGACCATGTATGTCCTCCCTAGAGGCTAGACCTAGACAACGTTATCTCATAGGCATGCACTTATACGTCTTCCCTACAAACTATAAACATTCTAAAATATCTTTCCACTTGACAAAAAAAAATTTTATATATATATATATATATATATATATATATATATATATATATATATATATATATATATATATATATATATATATATATATACTACTCCGACCTAATTTATAAGGCAAAAAGAAAAATTTCATGTTTATTAAAAAATATAGTTAAGTGTATTTAATTTTCTTGATTTCATGTGAAAGAGATAACATAATTACTAGTATATCCTTAATTAAATTGTCTTCTCCTAATAATATTTAGTCATTAATGTAAGGATACTTTTGAAATAAAGACATTAAATATACTTAGATTTGTTGACATTTGTTTATATTTAATGACAAAAAATTAAAAGACTTTTGCTTATAATAAGGCCGAAGGAAGTATATATATATATATATATATATATATATATATATATATATATATATATATATATATATATATATATATATATATATATTCGTGCAATTTCAAAATTACTATAAAAAAAACATAAATTACATGGTAAAATTTCCTCACAAAGCAATAAAATTCTTCGCAACGCTTAATTTTGCGATGAGTACAAATACTTCGCAAAGACGTTTGTTACAACTTTTTGTTACGTAAAAAACTCTTTGCAAAGTTGTTAGAAGAAAAAGTCATTGCAACGCTCTATAAGGTGAAAAAAATGTGTCAACTATGTGCTAGATAGGTGCAGAGATTTGACATGTGTTGCCAAGAGAAAAAACTTCTTACAACGTATGACTTTGTCAGTTAAAACACCTTACAACGTACGACAACAACAACTAAGCCTTATTCCACTGAGTGGGGTTGACTACTTGTATTAACTTTCGCCATAATGTTCTATCAAGGGTCATGCTTCTATCCAAATTATTAATCTCGAGATGAAGAGGGAGGGAAAGAGAGAAACACAAATTGATCATGGGAGGAATTTCATCTGATCAAAACCATCAATTCATTTTGGAGATGAAATGTACATTTCATCAATCCTCTAAATCCAATGGTTTTGATCCAACAAAAATTAAATCAATCATGACCAAGGCCAAAACAGAAAGTAAAACATCACAAGACCATAAAAATGGTTCAACAATATTTTTAAACATTTAATCAGTTAAAAATCACATTAAAAATGAATTAAAATACATTTTAATTTGGACAAAACCTCAAATCCTTTCAAAACACCAAATAAATTGCCAAGGGATTTATCCTAGGTCAAACAAGGTCAAAGGACCTTAGACGAAAAATTTCACAATTTTTAGAAAGTCAGGAGTATTTTTAAACAATTAATAATATGGACAAAAACATTTAATTCATGAAAAATACCAAAATTAATCTAAAAAATAATTTTAATTCAGAATATGGAAGAGAAAAATATTTAAATTTTTTTGGTGAAAGTCCCATATTTTTTGCATTAAAAATTGATTTATTATGAATTAAACAAAATAAGGCAATTAAATAGAAATTCATAAAATACAAAAATATAAGGGTCATCAGATCTGCCTCATTAATTGAGATGGAAGATCTGATGGCAACACGCGCGTTATCCTTGATGCACCTCAGTCAAAGCATCACACATGTGGTAATCACAAGGGAAGGCTGAGATTAAAACATTTCAAATTGATCAAAAGGTTGAAAGAGTGTCAACACACCACCGGAGCCCTAGCTCCGGTATTCTATTTTCCCCCATTTTCTCTACTATAGGAGCTACCTCAACACTCTCTCTAATAACTTTATTTTTAATTTTATCTTGTCGAGTCTTACCAGACACCCATCACAATATCCTCATCTCTGCTACACTCACTTTATTCTCGTGTTAATTCTTAACCGTCCACCATTTTGTCCCATACAAAATCGTAGGTCTTACCATAGTCTGATAAAACTTTCCCTTTAGCTTGAGTGGTACTTTTGCATCACATAAAATACTTGATGTTATTCTCCATTTCAACCATCCAACTTGAATTCGATGGTTTACATCCCCTTCTATTTTTCCATTATTTTGTATTACGAACTCATGATATTTAAACTGTGTGACTTAAGGGATAATATGTTCTCCAACTTTGACCTATACATTAGAAACACTTATTATTTTGTTAAACTTACATTCCATATACTCCATCTTACTTATACTTAGGCGAAAACTATGTGTTTCTAAAACTCGTCTCCAAGTTTCCAACGTCTCATTTAAATTCTCCTTTGACTCTTCAAGAAGAATTGTATCATCTACAAAAAGCATGCATCTCAGTGCTAGCCCTTGGATGTGTTCAGTGAGTACATCCGAAATTAAGGTAAAAAGGCAGGGGATTAGGGTTGACCCTTGATGCAAACTAATTGTAATGGGAAAATCATCTACCTATCCACCCTGTGTTCAAATACTAGTCGATACTCATTCGTAAATATCTTGGATAACTTGGATATATGCAATCATAATTCCTTTCTTATCTAGTGCTTTCCACAAAATCTCTATAGGCACTCTATCATACACCTTCTCAAAGTGAATAAAGATTAAGTGCAAGTCTTTTTGTTCCATCTGATACTGCCCCATCACACGTCGTAAAGATGAATCGCTTCCATGACTGACCTTCCCGACATAAAACCAAATTGATTCTTAGTGACGTCTCTTTTTCTTAATCTATGTTCAATCACTCTTTATCATAACTTCATTCTATGATCATAAGCTTAATCCCCATATAATTTACACAAATTTGTATATCCCCCTTGTTCTTATAGATTGGAACTAAATTGCTTATTCTCCATTCCTACGACATACGTTTTGACCTTATAATTTCATTAAAGAGTTTGGTGATTCACTCAATACCTTTATCTCCAAGAACTTTCCACGCTTCAGTATGTATGTTGTCTGGCTAAATTGTCTTACTGGTACTAATCCTTTTTAATGCTTCCTTTACTTCCTGTTTTTGAATCCGACGATAGTAATTATAGTTTTGATCCTCTTCTCTAATGTCGAGTATGCTAGAACCCTGTGAGATATCATATCATTCACTAAATAAATCGTAAAAATACGTCTTTCACCTATCCTTTATATCTTTTTCTTGAACTAACGTTTTGTCTTCCTCATCCTTAACACACTTTACTTGATGCAAATTTCTATTCTTTCTTTCTTTTCCCTTAGTAAGAACACCTCACAACATAGAATATATATTTTTTAAACATAATAAATTATTAAATTATTAAATTTTCATAATAAGTTTAATGACCTGATCAATATTTTTTTAAAAAGCATTATTTTGTGATATAATTTTATTTATAATGCAAGTTCATAATCAATATTATAATTATCATTAAACTATAACACGAAGATGAAAAGTTTTCTTTACCAAAGTAAGATTTCAAAACAAGTCTAGGTCAACAGTCAATTATTCATTAGAAGCATATTCTCATTGATTTTCATTCAAAAAGGTTAGTGATTCCCTCATTGTAAAGACAATGCATAAACTATAGAAATATTTTTCATTTCATCTACACATTACCACGACATACATAATCAGTCATGGATCACTAAGGTCATTGTTTTGGTTGTAACATGGTTGGGCTAAAAAAAAAAAATTCTTTTGATTCAAAAAGGTTAAAGATAAGAGAGCAAATATTTTCTAGTGTATCATTTTATTTTTTGAAAAGTCTATTTTCTTTCCACTTTACAATAATTTCTTTTTGGTAACTTTCTTTTCGTATGCTTTGACATTTAATTTTTTTTCTTTTCTTTTTATTTATTTTTATTTTTGTCAAAGCGTATTCTTTTCTTCATTTTCAGAATTACTACTTGGTTTTCTTTTCTAAAACTTTTATTTTTTCCCCAAGTTTATTGTTTGACATATCCTTGTAATTTTAAGTGTTCTCTTATCCTTAAGACAAGATGATGAACATTATGTGTTTTTTTTAATTGGATAAGTGATGTAACTTTGAAAGAACAAAATTTTCACTTTTTAGGCTCAAAGGGATTGTTAAAGGATCATATCCTCACAAGGTATGTTTTTTGTTCAATTAGTTTTTCACTCAATAACAAACAATGTCTTGATCATATCCATGACTTCAAATATACCAAGTAATAGCAACAATGGTGCAAAATCCGCATAGTTAGTATGCATGTCAGTTCTCATTATTTATGTAAACCATGAGTTTGCACACAGCTCACATGGTTAGGCTTATATGATTATGGACTTTCATTGACATGTTTTCTTTAGAAAGTAGTAAAATTAAACTTTTTGAAAGCAATTAATTCATGGTTATGCTATAACTTACTGATGATCAAACATTAATCATGAATAAAACATTTAAAATAAAAACCTTTTTATCATGTCATTGTTCCTGATTATTACCATCAATCAAGCCTTTGATATTTCTATGCATTTCGCTTTTCAGATCAATAGAACCATCTGCAGACAAACAATTTACAAATAGAAATTTGTGAAAAGTTTCAAAAAAATTCAACAAGTACTTAATCATGAAAACAATTTAAATATCACAGGTTTTGTATAGGCTTCAACTTTGATCTTCCTTGCATTTCACCCCTTGCAAAAAAGTTTGGCCTATCCTCAAGTCATCAAAATAGGAGTAGTATTGTACAGCTCCTCTCTTAGCCACAAGAATTATCGCTTAGCTATAAAAATGCAATAAAGTGCGCTAAGTGAACAACAGGGCTCTCTTAGAGGGCTTCCTTTAATATTTTACATTACTTTAAGTACTTGTTTGAATTAATCTCAAAATACACTACATATATGAAGAACACACACATCCATTCATAGATTAGGTCCAAATGATATTTAGATTTTTTGGTAATTTTGACATGCTCGTGTACTCAGTACAAAATGACCAACATGTCCAAAACTTAACTTATTCATGGCATTTGTTAGTACTATAGATAAAAATATTATAAACAAATACAAATTGTTCAAAATAAAATTAGCTATAAATCATAATTTAGAAAATATATAAAGTTCACTATGATGGTGGCAGGATGCAGTAACTGCTTAATCCTCATCCTCATATAAACACTAAACACATTATTCTCCCTCTTCCTTTTCACTTTCTTCTTCATCCTCGTATTCTTATTCTTCATTCTCACTTTTACCCTTGCCTTATCCACATCTGCTTGCCTCGCCTCCTTGGTTATTTTTGGATAATATGGTTTATTCATAGGCCAATGTAGATCACTGACAAAATCCTCTTGTGTAGGTAAACGACCATAGGGGGAACGATATTTATGAATCTACAATTCCAATATATTCATAGAATCATGAACAGAAAGAAAACCTTTATGGTATGCATCACTAATATCCCATGTATGAGTAAAGTAGGTATGCATATTATGACTCACAACATCCATGTTTAAATGTTCCTGATGATGTTGTTAGGGGTGGTGCATGTGGAATGGTTGGACAATTTTGTTATATATGATTTATTATCATATAATAGTGGTGAAAAAAATATACGACCATTTTTGTATCAAGGAAGCGATGGTGCTAGTATAGAAGATCTACTTCAAATGTTCTATAAAGTCTTGTGATCAATCCCGGTAAGGCTAACTGAGGTTTTTAAATTGAGCACACAATCTCCCAAGTTCTATATGAGATAATTTTTGTTATGTTTAGCTCTTTTTTGATAAAAAAATATACCAGATAAGTTGGGAAGACATAAGGGTTGCTGAAAAGTTATTAAGTTTAAGGGTGACATTATATAGGATAAAGGTTAACCATATGTTGGCTTTAGTGGTGAGGGGATCTTTTGAATTGGATAGGTCGGCCAGTTATTCCCACTTTATAGGTTTCAAATCCAATGCATATATCAATTGTGATTCTATCATAATCCCAATTATTTCTTAGAATTGCCCTTGAGATGGAGTCTACCTCATCTGGACTTTCCACGATAGTGTCTCTAAGTACTCATGTATGGTTTCCTTGTCATATGGAACTTGTCTCCCTCTTACCTAGGATACCCTTGATATCATGGCATCATCATCTGAGGTTTAACATTTGCATAAAACTCTCCTAAAATATCATGATTGATTTCTTCAGGAGGATCTGCTAGCACATTTCACCCTATGTTATTGAGCTCCTACAGTAAGTTAGAAAAGTCACATGGGTCTTCTGACTATACTTTTCTTTCCATAAAAAATTGTATACTTCTTCATGACCATGGATCTTGAAACTGTTATGATCATAAGGTGCTCGTGATGATTTAATGTTTGACTGCCTTTTTCTTCCAATGATTGATTTCTTGGGAGCCATCTATAACATTCAAAAATATATATTTTGACAGTTTTTTAGATATCTCAAGGGTACACATGAACTTGGAAGGCTTCTCTAATCATAAAAAACTAGATATCATATTTAATGTTTTCTCACTAAGAAAAGCTTGTAGCTGGCTTAGCGTGGAATATGGTATTTTTTCGCTATGCAGGGCTTGCAGCACGCTTAGCGCATAACTTTTCTAAAAGAAATATATTTTATCATGTTAAAATGGCTTATCCATTTATGCATGTTCTATTTTTAAGTGTAATGATCATTTTAATCAGATTCATTGAGGTTTTCTAAATAAAAACATGTGAATGGGGTGAACATGCATCCATGTACATATGTAAATGCAAAGAGTGTGGATACATTTTCATACCTGGATTTTATTTTGAACTTTAAGAAGAAATTCGTGAGGACTTGATGTTTGAGTGTGTGCAAAATGAATTTAATTTTTGACTTAATTACAATTTTTGTCCCCCTATTTTATTTTATTTTGGATTTTGATCCCTCCATTTTAAAAACCACAATTTTGATCCCTTTTTTAAAATTTGTGTTGGATTTTTGGTCCCTTTTGGAGACTAAAATTCAACCTAAAAACTTAAAAGATGGACCAAAGCCATGATTTTTAAAATGGGGGGATCAAAACCCAAAAAAAATGTAAAATAAAGGGACAAAATTCGCAATTAAACCTTAATTTTACTTTTGCTCAAGTTGTTTTTGGGTTCGTTTTGCACTGCATTTTTGTAAAGCTAACCATGCAAATTGTGCCATAAATTTTTTGATGAGTGTTTTAAGTTTCCAAACTTAATATAATTATCCTAAACCACTTTATTGTTGAAAGAGCTTATACTTGGCTAAGTAAGACTTGAATTGATATTTATGAACTAGACACGTTAAGCGAGCGTTGGCACGTGTTAAGCGCGCTTAGCGAGTTACCTTGCATTCTTTGTTACATCTTACTTGCATAACTATGATTTTTGATAAAATTTAAACGACTGACTAAAAAGACTATAGATTTGGTTGGGTTGTCTCCTGGAAAACGCTTATTTAATGTCAATAGCTTGACGGTTGTCAATGTTACGTAATACCAATTATCTTAAAACATACCTCATGGTCTTTGATTTTGACTTTTACTTGACATGTGTCAATGTCCACTAGCATTGTTGAACTTTTCAAGAATGGTCTTCCTAGAATGAGAGGTATCTTTGGGTCCGTCTCAATATTTAGCACCATGAAATATATAGGAAATGAGAAATTGTCAAATTTAATCATAACATCTTTGATTGTTCCCACTAGTTTCTTTCATGTTTTATTTGTCATCTGCATTGTTGTCTTAATTGCCTCTATTTGGAGGTCACAAATTTTCTTCACTATTGACATTGGTATTACATTTAAACTTGCACACAAGTCAATGAGTGCATTTCTACCATCCATATTATGTATAGATATAGGTAACATGACTACACTAGGATCTACTTCATCCTAGGGGTATAGTTTGTTGGATAATCTCGTATTTTTACTCTTACAACTTCTCTTCCTCTAAGTTTTCTATTCATTTCGCCTTGAACTCAACAACAATGATTTTATTAGTGATAACAACATTACAATGCTCTTTTGGATCAATTTGGGTGTTTGCATCGAATGTATCTTTTTGTTTGTCAACCAATTGTTTTGCTAATTAGCCAAGTTGTGTCTCAAGGTTCCTTATGGAGGCTTCAATATTCTTTTGGCTGAAAATAGATGTTTGACATGTGAATTCACACATAAGAATTAATTTCAGAGTTTAAAAACATTTTAGAAAAGTTTTGAGAGTAAGTAGTGGAAAATAAAATTCAGAAATAGAAGTGCAAAAAGTAAAATTTAAGAGAAGAGAGAAAAAGCCATAGGTTAAGGAGGTCCAGTTAAAATAAAAAGAGTTAATCATACCCACAAGATTTATTCTTGAGAGTGTCCAATAAACTTAAGAGCTTTTAGCATGTTGAACTCTCGAAACCCTTTATAGAAGGAAAATGAAATTTGTGGCTAAATTTCAACAAAACTGCAAACATAGAGAGAAGTGGTGAGTTTTCCTTCCAAATGATGGATCGTAGCAGTTAGTCTCTTTTCTTCAAGAAACTTGGAGCAGTTAGTCTTCAAGCTTTAAACCAAGATACTACATGGGTTGATCTTGAACCTGGGTGAGCTTTTAATATGGGGCGGAACTCACGAACCTAGGATATTTTATACACACTAATCTAGAACCATAGCAAGCTTTAACATCGGGCTAAGCTTAAATCGAAAAGAGGTTTTAGAAAGGATAACCACCAACCAATATGATATTTTAACCCCGATATGATCTCGAATTGTAAAGAGGTTTTACACTAGATAACAACCAACTAAGATGAGATTTTAACCCCTGGCAGATCTCGAACCGAATGAAGACTTTTGAACGTGATGAGCCTTTGAAGCAAACTGGTGACTTAGTAACCAAATCCCTAAAACCAAATGTTAAAGGGTTTAGCTTCAAACCCAGATAAATAATCCCTAAATGGATGAATTATTCAACCAAGGTAAAAACAAACTCCCTTGGTGAATTTACAATATTACCCTTCCAGAATTTCAATTGCCTCACTTACAAAACGACTTTCTCGAAAGCACTACAGTAAATTTTAGTGAGAGAAAGTAAAGAAAAATATTTTAGAGAGAGAGTGAGGAGTTGGGAATGAAAGCTTGTGTTTCTAGATGTTAAAATATGAGGGAAAAGATCTCTATTTATAGGCTAGAGGCTGGCATAAAAAAGGAAAAATTGTGTGGCTAAAGTTAATGGGTTAATCAATTAGCACATGTACCAATCGATTAGTTGGCCAAAAAATAATCACTTTTTTGTTTAAAAGGTAAGAAAATATTGATAATTGTTACCATTCATTAAAATGTTGTCCTAAATCTTAAAAGCGCATTTTTGCACTAACCCAATTGATTGGGTGAAGTGCTAATCAATTGGCAAGGACAAAAACTTGTCCAAAACACTTCTGACAGTTTCTAAATCATCTTGCAACTTCAAAACATTTTTAAAAATATTTTCTTGAGATAAACAAGTTTAAAAAGTTATTTTAGTGTGTGTCTGATTATCGGTATAACATTACGATAAGACAATTATGCTTTTATAATGTTATTCACTCAAACGCGTCAGGGCGAGCTTTCACACACTTCAATTCTTGTCAGATTGCTTCATTATTATACAAACTTTCTTGAGATTTACTTTGATATGAGGCTTGAGATATATTTCATATAGATGCCATCATCAGAGAAATAAAATTATTAAACCCTATTGATATTGTTGCATCTTTAACAGCCTTATGCTTGACTTTAGTAGTTACCATCAAGGACTAGTTGTCATTATCAAAATCATGTTCGTCTTAAATACAACCTCTTTGATCAATAACTTGTAAAATAAAGTTCCATATTCTCCCCATTTTTTATGATGACAACACATCTCTCAGAGAGGTGGTAAAAGAAAAAAAAAGAAAAATTTATTTGGAGTAATTAAACTTCCCCTAAACTAAGTAGATAGTATAATGTACTCCCCTGGGAGTATACTTCTACCCTTTGTTGAAATGAAAAAGGCGGATAAATATAATTGTGATAATTTTAATTATTCAAATATGTTGTCAAATAAACATTTAGGAAAGGAAAAACATCACTATTTTTATAAATTAAAAATTGCTAGGAATTTAAAGTACCAAAGGGGGTTAAATATTCTAAAAAACATAGGGGGTTCATTCATTGTCATATGCATCTTCATCCCTTGTGGAGATTTTCTTTATCACCTATATATCCTTGGTTGAATTCTAACACATTTTCAACACTTTGTCGATCTTGGTGTCTTCTAGCTCTTTTGGATCTTCTTCTTCTTCTTCCTTAATTGTTGGGTTATCTTTTATTTCTCCATGTTTGACGAGAACATTTATTTCTCTAAGAGAAGTATAGGTGATCCTATGGTTGATTGAGTCTACAACTTCATCGATGATATAAATGTTTAATATTGCTAAGCGTTTGGTGATCATAGGCTCATAAGGGAGTCATGTTGATGGTTCTCTTTGGAGAAAATCATGTGGTTAAAAATTTATTCTACCCAATTTGTTAGAACTTCATGGGTTAAAATCCATAGGGCTACAACATCTTCTCTAATTACATAGCTATGGTTCACATTCCATGGAAAGAAGATTATAGTTTGAAGGTAATGGAGGTTCCAAACCTTTGGTTTTAAGTGGATTGATTTTAAAGGGGATTTCCTTTTCTCCATAGGATTGATAACAAGGCTATTTAGGGTTGTGAAGTGTTTTAAGTTTCTAAATCCTAGGGGTTTATCACGGGTGTAGGATTTTCCTTTAAAAAGTATCTCAAAAGTGCTTCCAAAATTATCCATGTGGATATTTATTTCCACACCCATTACATATGATCTTAGTGGGGTTCCTACAAGTCTTAGGTTTAAATAGAACTCTCTTACAAGATTTGAGAAAATTCTATCTGGTACTTGTGTGAAGAAATCTTTCAAAGAGGCTTAATGAATTTGATGATATGGTTTGTGACTTTTTAAGAGGCTTGACTCCTTGTACCAAGGTTGAATCACCTTCTTCCCTAGGATTGTCATCTTTTGTTCTTTCTTTCTATTTATCAACCCAATGGTGAACACATCCCTTCTTGGTGCTTCTATAGGTTTTTGCTTGAAGAGGTAATGATGATACTTACGACATGAGAAAGAAAAACTCATACAAGAAAGATACTATAGGAGGTGAAATTTTTTAGATGAAATAATGAATGAGATAGCATACTTATTTATAGTGTGTGTTCTGACTTTTTATCGTGTATTTCTGGAAAGAAATCAATGGAAATTATGCTGATTGAAAATCAAAACAAAATCATTCAAAATTGGGTGTGTCAATCGATTGGCTAATGGCCCTAATTGATTGGATAATCAAATCTTTCATGACTGTGAGCATTCATCATAAGTATTGGGATTTGATTTCTTTGGAGTACACATTTATATTGGATATGATATGAAAACATGGGTGTCAAGCGTATCCAATCAAATTCCATAAGGTGCCAATCGATTGGGCATTCTCAGTCAACCTCTTTGGTGAATTTTGGGTCGTGTGTTGGACTTTATTAGTTTATTGCATCCTTGTTTAGTCTTATTTTCACCTCCTTTATGTAAAACACTTAGAAACTCATCTGTTTGGTTAGTAAACATAATTTATTGAGATGAGCAAAATTAAAACCACTATTTTAAAGGATTAATCGGAGTTTTCCAATTATTTCAACCTTAAAATAGTGTACTACATTTATTATCAAGATGCCTTGATAATAGTTCCCTTTAAAGGAGAACACCAATCAAATTATGGTATGTCCTTCTCTATGTATCTTTGGATGCAGGGTTGGTTCAAACCACGAGATGGATAAGTCCACCACAGGCATATCCACTCAACTTTTTATGAGTTTAACTGATCACTAAGGATTATAAATGTTGAGATATTCTCAAAACACTTGATTTGATCACTGCCATTAATATCATTAATTCTTATATCAGAGAACTAATGTATACTTAAGAGTATACCTCTTGCTTTGCACAACTCCATTAATTATCATTAAAGTTTTAAGCTTCAAAGCATACCTACAAAACATTAAGGTTTCACCTCTAGTACCCAAATTTTCTTAGGTCCAGCTGGGTTAGTCTTTCCATAAGGTCTAGGGTTATAACCTTTAAACCTTTTCAATTTTCAAAACAAAATGGCTTTAAAAGGCCAACTCTTTTGCAGTGTATGTATTTATAAATTGGACATTTATTTTTCTTGTGATATACACCTTTACTAGGCTTTCTATCTTTTTTGAATCCTAGTCCATTTTTATATAAGGAAGGACTTTGACTTGATATAATCAAGTCAAGCTTTTCTTTCCCTTGGATAAACTTACCTAGGGTTTCATGCGATTCAATTACTTCCTTTTTCAAAGAAACACGAGTCTCACAAGATTCTCTTGAGTTTCTAATTTTAGTTATTTCTAACTTAAATAATTTATTGCTTTCTTCAATAGATCATAAATACTCCTTAAGGTTTAAGTTGTGTTTTCTAAGGTTATCATTCTCTTCAACCAACTTAGCACTAATTCTAAATAATTGCTTGTAAGATGGTTTAGTTACCTCAACATCATCTTCCTCGTAGGATGCCTTTAAGAAAACATCATCTTCTTTGTTAGAATAAGGTTCTTCTATGTTTCTCCCCGAGGTTGATGTCTCTTCTCCTTTTCTTCTTTCGAAGATTCCACTTGAAGATACTTCTACTTCACAATTTCTTACACATGAAGTTCCTTCATTTGATGTTGAATCTTCTGAAGATCGTTCAACTACTGAGTCGATTCTTTTGAAGGAAGCCAATAGAGTTGTTTCATAGGAGTTTGATGAAGTTGGTGATTCTTCAGCTTTTGAGCTTGCTCCTTCATCTTTAAGTAATTGAAATAGTTTGATCAATTTCTCTATAATTTCCTTCTACTTTGAATTTTCCTAATATTCATGAAGGCTCTCATCTTTTGATTTAAGGATTGGATTAAACTTCCAATTCTTAATTCTTAGACTTTGGTTATCAACAAATATTCCAATACAATTTCTAATATCTCTAAAATTTGAAAAACATTTAAAAGTGTTATCTTCTTTATCTTCGCCTTGTATGTTCATCTCCTCTTTCTCGATACTTGGAGAAGCTACACACATCATTTCAAGAGTATCTCACATTTCCTTGGCGGTTTTGAAATTTTGAATATAAAATGATTTAATATCATCTAGAGACATTACTATAAATCTTTTGGTTTTGAAATCTATTTCAAGCTCTCTTTTCTTCTTCGGTCCAAAGAGAGTCGGGTTCATATACTACTTTTCCTTTTATTTGGTAAATAAGGATAAATAGACTATTGATTTTATTTTTTCAAATTTCATAATTAATACTTTAAATAAAAATTCTAAACCTAGCTTGTCACAATTCAAACCTAACAATATTAAAAGGTGGAGGTGTATTTAGAAAAGATCTCTTGATGGAAGTCATCTTCCTCCATAGAGGATTAGTCCTTAAATAGGAGTTAGGCTCTAATGCCAGTTGTTGGATATGTGACTTCACACACAAGAGAGGGGGTGATTTGTTTTTTTAAGAAAAACATGGTTTTAAAAATCTTTTAGGATTGATTTCTGAGTTTAAAAACATTTTAGAAAAGTTTTGAGAGTAAGCAGCGGAAAAGAAAAATCAGAAAGTGAAGTGCGGAAAGTAAAAGTTAAGGGAAGAGATAAAAATATAGAAGTTATAGAGGTTTGGAGAAAAGAAAAATACATAATCCTTTCCCCAATATTTATTCTTGAGAGTATCCAATAAACATAAGAGCTTTTAGTAGGTTGAACTCGCATACCCCCTTATACAAGGAAAATGAAGTTTGTGGATAACTTCCAACCAAGATTTTACACGGGGTGATCTTGAACCCGGGTGAACTTTTAATATCGAACTAAACTCATGAACCTAGGAGATGTTATACTAGGTTCATCTCCAACAATAGCAAGCTTTTAACACCAAGCTAAGCTTTAACTGAAAATAGGTTTTACAGAGGATAACCACCAACCAATATGATATTTTAACCTCTGGCGGATCTCAAACTAAAAAGTGGTTTTACACAGGATAACCACCAACAAAGATGAGATTTAAGGAATTTCGTATCTCTCTTTCCCTCACTCAAAGCCTTCATTCACAAACAGCTAGCACTGCGATTGAAGGAATCCGTTCGTGTGGACTGAGTAGAGACGTTGTCATCATTCAACGTTCGTGATCGCCCCGTGAATGAATGCTAGTTGTTGGTGTAAGCCCTAGAGGCCAATACTTTTGGTACTTGTATCGAATTATTTATTAATAATAAAAGGCATTTTTCTTTATTATGTTTGTTTAATAAAGTCCCTGGAATAGATAGTCCATTTAATGTATCAAGTATGACTTAATCATGAGATCACATTAAACATAAGGACACTATTCTTAAAGTGTCCGTAGTCAAGCTTTATTATGAAATGGGATAACATTAAAGCATGGAGACTATTATGTTTGTAGACTGATGATCACGTCTCATGGATCATGGATAAAGAGTTATCAAGTCTTAAACATAGGTATGAATATTAAGAGTAATATTCATACTGGATTGACCCGCTATGAGAATACTATATAGAAAGTTATGCAAAGTGTCATAAGTTATTCTCATGGTGATAATAGTGTATACCACTCTTCGACCTGAAACCACTATGGATCCTAGATGTAGAGTCGAGTGCTTTATTGCTGATCCAACGTTGTCCGTAACTGGATAACCATAAAGACAGTTAATGGGTACTCCACGAAGCATGCTGAGGGACATGAGTGTCCTAGATGGAATTTGCCAATCCTGCTTAACAGGATAAATGTCTATGGGCCCAATATTGAACTGGACAAGGGTGACATGGTCTATACCTTGTGTTCAATATAGACATAAGGGCAAAGGGGTAATTATACACATAATTATTATCACAGGAGGTTTTGTCAGATCACATGACATTTTCGTGACTTGGGTAGCAGTGATGTGTTGCTAGATACCGCTCACTGTTTATTATGTTAAATGCGTGATTTAATATAATTGCCACCGTCGCGAAAACCTATAGGGTCACACACAAAGGACGGATTGATGAGAGATAGAATAATTAAGGAACATCGTAAGGTACGGTGTACTTAAGCTGAATACGAAATATGGTAAGGTACCAAATACTTAAGTGATTTTGGCATATTATGAGATATAGGCCAAAATGCATTTAAGTGGGCTTTTTGGCTTGAAGCCCACACAAGTGGTTCTATAAATAGAGCTCTTGTGTAGAAGCTTTGTAAGGGAATACAACACAACTGAAGAGTTGGAATTTCGTATCTCTCTTTCCCTCACTCAAAGCCTTCATTGACAAACAGCTAGCACTGCGATTGAAGGAATCCGTTCGTGTGGACTGAGTAGAGACGTTGTCATCATTCAACGTTCGTGATCGCCCCGTAGATTTGCTTCAAAGGATTCGATCATTATCAGAGATCTGCACCAAAGGTTTGAATCGCCACAAGAGGTAACGATTCTATCACTGATCATGCTCATTCGTAAGGATCACTAATGGAGAAATTTTTTTAAATTCCGCTGCGCCTTGGATGGCAATTCTCCTTCAGTGGTATCAGAGCCACTTACGAAACCATGAATCTGATAACTGTTTTTGTTCTGTAATAATATGATTAAAGACAGAATGAATCAAAGGTTAAATTGAGATCGATCAAGTTACATATATGTGATATATGTAATCCTGATGCAAAATACATTATATATGATATAGTGTTCTTGTTTCGTTCATTCAAACCCTCGATGATTGTTTTCCTTTGAGCGATCAATGGTCATTTGCTTCTTGATCCGACATTAGTATGGTGAAGCAATGACATGTTGATCAATCATACTGAATTAACAATCGAGATGTGTTTGACGGTCTGAAATTGGTGCATCAGGGTTAGTGACGACACAAGGGTTGTGTTGTTAGAGAGTTATGCGATTGGGGTTTGATTGCACAAGAGTTGTGCGTCCTAAACACTTTTCCGAACAGTGTTAACCGGTTAACGCGTATGGTTAACCGGTTAACGTAATATGAAATAATTTTTTTTAATTTTTGGAATAGTGTTAACCGGTTAACGCATTTGGTTAACCGGTTAACGCAAGGCAGAAAAGAGTTTTCTAAATGTTTTCAAACAGTGTTAACCGGTTAACGCATATGGTTAACCGGTTAACGCAAGGAAAAATTCACCCGTTCGGCTAGAAAAAGTGTTTTGAAGTATCAAGTGTTGATACGAAAAACGACGTCAATTTTTAAATGAATTGTTCATTAAAATTTTCGAGCAGGGGCGCTGCCCCTTCGACCCCGCAAGGGGCGCTGCCCCCTTGACCCCTGTCCACTGAACGGTCAGCGGAACCACCGTCCACTGACCGGGCAGCGGAACACCCGTTCTCGCTGTCCGGGCAGCGGACCCCCGGCTAACTCTGCGTAGTGTGATCGGTCGTCGAAATTTAATTTGATTTTATTAATTAAAGGAATTAATAATAATAATAAAGTGTTTATTATTGTCTTGTGGTGATCGGTTATGGCCTTAGTTTTCCTTTGTTTTGTTTTGGATTTTAAAATACGACCTGCGTGTCATGCCTCTCTCTTAATCTCCCAAATGTAACTTCTTTTCTCATCTCACTCCCTCGTATGTAAAACGAGTTTCTTTCATGTAATGTAATGATATGAAGAAAGCAAAGAAGTCAGTGCCAAAGGAGGACAACCTTGAAGATCTTGCTTGGAGAAGCTTAGATCGTTGTAGGTTAGCTTAGGTTCTCTCATTGGCTTGGGAGAACAATTGCGCTAGGGGCCATAACTGTTTCATTTTGTTTGTATGTATGTTGATGCATATGAATGTATGTTGATGCATGTGAGAGACGGTTTATATGATAAACAAGCCGGTGAGATCAGAAAAAATTGCAATTCCCTCAAATTAAATATTAAGTTTATGCTTTCCAAGTTTTAACACTCATCAAGACTAGTAATGGATAATGTAGGTTTCGCCTACGCGAGGTGCATGATCTATATATTAGTAAGGTGCAATGGGATAATTGTAATATCCAACTGTTAAAACAATGGGTCAAACTTAACTAAATAAATTATAATAAGATTATATATATGTTTAGAAGCAAGAGTTGGGAATAATCCATATGATGGATTGGAATAAGGAGTTATTCACCCAATTGAAATTTTCGAGAGTTGTATGAGATACAATTGGAAGGAGTTCCTACCTAAATAACCTAGTTTTGTGTAATCCTCCTACGCGGACTTAGAACGAAGTGAAATATGGATCTCAACCCACTAGAAAATCTTCCAACGGGATTTTCCGAATCAGATGATGAGGGTCATTTGTTTTGAGTAAAATAGTGGGAGCATGTTTAATTAAAGGCCTAATTAAATATGCCAATGATACTTATATTTTCATTATTTCTTATGTAGATTACCATGACAACAAACACCTCTAACAACATTTTGCGATCGATCCTTGACAAGGAAAAATTGTCTGGGACAAATTTTCTGGATTGGCACCGAAACCTGAGGATTGTCCTCAAACATGATAAAAAGCTGTATGTCTTGGAGACACCTGTTCCTGAAGAGGAACCTCCTAGTTCTGCACCTAAGGCAGAAAGAGATGCTTATAAGAAGCATGTCGATGATGCCAATGAAACTGCTTGTCTCATGCTAGCTACCATGAACTCAGAATTGCAAAAGCAACATGAGAACATGTCAGCATTCGATATGATCGAACACCTGAAGCTGCTCTATCAAGAGCAAGCAAGGCATGAGAGGTTTGAAGTTTCAAAAGCCCTTTTTCAAGGCAAGTTAGCTGAGGGAGCCTCTGTAGGTCCCCATGTACTCAAGATGATTGGGTATGTGGAAAACCTTGACAGACTGGGTTTTCCCCTCGGAAAGGAACTTGCGACTGATTTGATCTTGCAATCGTTGCCAGATAGATTCAGTCAGTTTGTCCTAAATTTCAATATGAATGATATGGACAAATCGCTTCCTGAGCTGCTAGCCATGTTAAGAACGGCTGAGCAGAATCTGAAGTCAAAAGGGAAGTCCATTCTGATGATCGGAAATGGAAAGAGACAGAACAAAAGGCCCATCAAGCAGGGTGATAAAGGGAAAGGCAAGGAAGTTGTCAAACCCAAACCCACCGTTGCTGCTTTGAAGCCTAGTGGAGGCATAGCAAAAGCAGGCACCTGCTTCCATTGCGGTAAAACCGGACACTGGAAGAGAAACTGCCCAAAGTACCTGGAAGATAAGAAGAATGGAGTAGAGACTTCAACTTCAGGTATTTTTGTTATTGAAATTAATTTATCTACTTCTGTGACATGGGTATTAGATACTGGATGTGGTTCTCACATTTGTACAAATGTGCAGGGACTAAAAAGGAGTAGAAAATTGGCAAAAGGTGAAGTCGACCTACGAGTTGGCAATGGAGCAAAGGTTGCTGCTTTAGCCGTAGGAACTTATGGATTGACTTTACCTAGTGGTTTAATAATTCAGTTAGAGAACTGTTATTATGTACCTGCAATTAGCAGGAATATTATTTCCGTTTCTTGTTTGGACAAGTTTGGTTTTTCATTTATAATAAAGAACAATTGTTGCTCAATTTATTTGAATGATATATTCTATGCTACTGCACAGATGAACAATGGACTATATGTCCTTGATCTTGAAATGCCTATTTATAACATTAATACTAAAAGGATGAAACCAAATGAGTTAAATCCAACTTACCTTTGGCATTGTCGGTTAGGCCACATAAATGAGAAACGCATTTCCAAACTCCATAAAGATGGACTCTTGGACTCTTTTGATTATGAATCATATGAGACATGCAGATCTTGTTTAATTGGAAAGATGACAAAGTCCCCATTCACAGGAAAAGGTGAAAGAGCTAATGATCTTTTGGCCCTCATACATACTGATGTATGCGGACCACTGAACATACCAGCCAGAGGAGGTTTTCAATACTTCATCACATTTACTGATGATTTCAGTAGATATGGTTATGTGTATTTAATGAAACACAAATCAGAGTCCTTTGAAAAGTTCAAGGAATTCAAGAATGAAGTACAAAACCAACTAGGTAAGAATATTAAAACTCTTCGATCAGATCGAGGTGGTGAGTATTTAAGCCTAGAGTTTGATGACCATCTAAAAGAGTGTGGGATACTATCCCAACTTACTCCTCCTGGAACACCCCAATGGAATGTTGTATCTGAGAGAAGAAATCGAACCCTGTTGGACATGGTCCGATCCATGATGAGTCACGCCGATCTTCCAAACTCCTTTTGGGGACATGCGCTATTGACAGCAGCTTACACACTTAATCGTGTTCCATCCAAAAAGGTTGATAAAACACCATATGAGATATGGAGTGGTAAGAGACCACATATGTCTTACATGAAGATTTGGGGTTGCGAAGTTTATGTGAAACGACAAACTTCAACTAAGCTTGAGCCCAAATCTGACCAATGCTTATTTGTGGGGTATCCTAAAGAAACAAGAGGATATTACTTCTACAATCCTTCTGAGGGCAAAGTGTTTGTCGCTCGAACTGGAGTTTTCCTAGAAAAGGATTTTATTTCCAAAGGAACCAGTGGGAGGAAAGTAGAGCTTGAAGAAATTCAAGAATCGCAAAGCATTGATACACCTATGGAGGAATTAGAGCAGGAAACACAAGTAGTTGTGGAAGAACAACCTGCTCAAGTAGAACAAGACCAGCGTAGGTCAAGCAGGATACGTCACCTACCTGAAAGATATGGATATCTCATAACAGATCAAGGTGATGTATTACTCATGGATCAAGATGAGCCTGTGACCTACCAAGAGGCCATAACTGGTCCCGAGTCTGAAAAGTGGCTAGAGGCCATGAAATCCGAAATAGATTCCATGTACACGAACCAAGTTTGGAACTTGGTAGAGCCTCCTGTAGGAGTTAATCCCATAGGATGCAAGTGGGTCTTCAAAAAGAAGACTGACATGGATGGTAAGGTACATACCTATAAGGCAAGACTGGTTGCAAAAGGATATAAACAAATTCATGGTGTTGACTATGATGAAACCTGTTCACCAGTTGCAATGCTTAAATCTATTCGAATTTTACTTGCTATCGCTGCATATCATGATTATGAAATATGGCAAATGGATGTCAAAACTGCTTTCCTTAATGGGAATCTTCTTGAGGATGTGTACATGACACAACCTGAAGGATTTGACATACCAGAAGAAGCCCATAAGATATGTAAGCTACAAAGATCAATCTATGGATTGAAGCAAGCTTCCAGAAGCTGGAATCTTCGTTTTGATGAAACGGTAAAACAATATGGATTCATTAAGAACGAAGATGAGCCTTGTGTCTACAAGAAGGTTAGTGGGAGCATGATCGTGTTCCTGGTATTATATGTAGATGACATATTACTCATTGGAAACGATGTCCCTACCCTGCAACAAGTAAAGACTTGGTTGGGGAAATGCTTTTCTATGAAGGACCTAGGTGAAGCAGCCTATATATTAGGAATCAGAATCTATAGAGATAGATCACAAAAACTGCTTGGCCTAAGTCAGAGTACATACATAGACAAAGTGCTGAGACGCTTTAATATGCATGATTCCAAGAAAGGATTCATACCTATGCAACATGGCATGTGTCTATCAAAAACACAATCCCCTTCAACTAAGGAAGAAAGGGAACGCATGAATAAGATTCCATATGCATCTGCAATAGGATCTATCATGTATGCCATGTTATGTACTCGACCAGATGTCTCGTGTGCTTTAAGTGCAACGAGTAAATACCAATCTGATCCTGGTGATGCCCATTGGGTAGCTGTTAAGAATATCCTTAAGTACTTGAGAAGGACTAAGGACTCATTCTTGATATATGGAGGTCAGGAAGAATTGGCTGTAATTGGTTACACCGATGCTAGCTTCCAGACAGACAAGGATGACTTTAGATCGCAATCTGGTTATGTGTTTTGCTTAAACGGTGGCGCTGTGAGCTGGAAAAGTTCAAAGCAAGATACAGTTGCTGATTCTACAACCGAGGCCGAGTATATTGCTGCCTCAAGTGCAGCAAAGGAAGCTGTTTGGATCAAAAAGTTCGTTAGTGAACTTGACATAGTTCCTAGCATTGTGGATCCCATTGGTCTCTATTGTGATAACAATGGTGCTATCGCACAAGCTAAGGAGCCTAGATCTCACCAACGATCCAAACACATACTTAGGCGTTATCACCTCATTCGAGAGATAATAGATAGAGGAGATGTGAAAATATGTAGAGTACCTACACTCGACAATATTGTTGACCCACTGACAAAGCCTCTTGCGCAGCAGAAGCATGATGGCCATACTAGAGCTATGGGCATTAGGGATATGTCTAATTGGCTCTAGTGCTAGTGGGAGATTGTTGGTGTAAGCCCTAGAGGCCAATACTTTTGGTACTTGTATCGAATTATTTATTAATAATAAAAGGCATTTTTCTTTATTATGTTTGTTTAATAAAGTCCCTGGAATAGATAGTCCATTTAATGTATCAAGTATGACTTAATCGTGAGATCACATTAAACATAAGGACACTATTCTTAAAGTGTCCGTAGTCAAGCTTTATTATGAAATGGGATAACATTAAAGCATGAAGACTATTATGTTTGTAGACTGATGATCACGTCTCATGGATCATGGATAAAGAGTTATCAAGTCTTAAACATAGGTATGAATATTAAGAGTAATATTCATACTGGATTGACCCGCTATGAGAATACTATATAGAAAGTTATGCAAAGTGTCATAAGTTATTCTCATGGTGATAATAGTGTATACCACTCTTCGACCTGAAACCACTATGGATCCTAGATGTAGAGTCGAGTGCTTTATTGCTGATCCAACGTTGTCCGTAACTGGATAACCATAAAGACAGTTAATGGGTACTCCACGAAGCATGCTGAGGGACATGAGTGTCCTAGATGGAATTTGCCAATCCTGCTTAACAGGATAAATGTCTATGGGCCCAATATTGAACTGGACAAGGGTGACATGGTCTATACCTTGTGTTCAATATAGACATAAGGGCAAAGGGGTAATTATACACATAATTATTATCACAGGAGGTTTTGTCAGATCACATGACATTTTCGTGACTTGGGTAGCAGTGATGTGTTGCTAGATACCGCTCACTGTTTATTATGTTAAATGCGTGATTTAATATAATTGCCAGCGTCGCGAAAACCTATAGGGTCACACACAAAGGACGGATTGATGAGAGATAGAATAATTAAGGAACATCGTAAGGTACGGTGTACTTAAGCTGAATACGAAATATGGTAAGGTACCAAATACTTAAGTGATTTTGGCATATTATGAGTTATAGGCCAAAATGCATTTAAGTGGGCTTTTTGGCTTGAAGCCCACACAAGTGGTTCTATAAATAGAGCTCTTGTGCAGAAGCTTTGTAAGGGAATACAACACAACTGAAGAGTTGGAATTTCGTATCTCTCTTTCCCTCACTCAAAACCTTCATTCACAAACAGCTAGCACTGCGATTGAAGGAATCCGTTCGTGTGGACTGAGTAGAGACGTTGTCATCATTCAACGTTCGTGATCACCCCGTAGATTTGCTTCAAAGGATTCGATCATTATCAGAGATCTGCACCAAAGGTTTGAATCGCCACAAGAGGTAACGATTCTATCACTGATCATGCTCATTCGTAAGGATCACTAATGGAGAAAATTTTTTAAATTCCGCTGCGCCTTGGATGGCAATTCTCCTTCAGTGGTATCAGAGCCACTTACGAAACCATGAATCTGATAACTGTTTTTGTTCTGTAATAATATGATTAAAGACAGAATGAATCAAAGGCTAAATTGAGATCGATCAAGTTACATATATGTGATATATGTAATCCTGATGCAAAATACATTATATATGATATAGTGTTCTTGTTTCGTTCATTCAAACCCTCGATGATTGTTTTCCTTTGAGCGATCAATGGTCATTTGCTTCTTGATCTGACATTAGTATGGTGAAGCAATGACATGTTGATCAATCATACTGAATTAACAATCGAGATGTGTTTGACGGTCTGAAATTGGTGCATCAGGGTTAGTGACGACACAAGGGTTGTGTTGTTAGAGAGTTATGCGATTGGGGTTTGATTGCACAAGAGTTGTGCGTCCTAAACACTTTTCCGAACAGTGTTAACCGGTTAACGCGTATGGTTAACCGGTTAACGTAATATGAAATAATTTTTTTTAATTTTTGGAATAGTGTTAACCGGTTAACGCATATGGTTAACCGGTTAACGGAATGCGAAATAAATTTTTTGAGATTTTCAAACAGTGTTAACCGGTTAACGCATTTGGTTAACCGGTTAACGCAAGGCAGAAAAGAGTTTTCTAAATGTTTTCAAACAGTGTTAACCGGTTAACGCATATGGTTAACCGGTTAACGCAAGGAAAAATTCACCCGTTCGGCTAGAAAAAGTGTTTTGAAGTATCAAGTGTTGATACGAAAAACGACGTCAATTTTTAAATGAATTGTTCATTAAAATTTTCGAGCTGGGGCGCTGCCCCCTTGACCCCTGTCCACTGAACGGTCAGCGGAACCACCGTCCACTGACCGGGCAGCGGAACACCCGTTCTCGCTGTCCGGGCAGCGGACCCCCGGCTAACTCTGCGTAGTGTGATCGGTCGTCGAAATTTAATTTGATTTTATTAATTAAAGGAATTAATAATAATAATAAAGTGTTTATTATTGTCTTGTGGTGATCGGTTATGGCCTTAGTTTTCCTTTGTTTTGTTTTGGATTTTAAAATACGACCTGCGTGTCGTGCCTCTCTCTTAATCTCCCAAATGTAACTTCTTTTCTCATCTCACTCCCTCGTATGTAAAACGAGTTTCTTTCATGTAATGTAATGATATGAAGAAAGCAAAGAAGTCAGTGCCAAAGGAGGACAACCTTGAAGATCTTGCTTGGAGAAGCTTAGATCGTTGTAGGTTAGCTTAGGTTCTCTCATTGGCTTGGGAGAACAATTGCGCTAGGGGCCATAACTGTTTCATTTTGTTTGTATGTATGTTGATGCATATGAATGTATGTTGATGCATGTGAGAGACGGTTTATATGATAAACAAGCCGGTGAGATCAGAAAAAATTGCAATTCCCTCAAATTAAATATTAAGTTATCCATGATACCATTTTTTCTTTGGGGAGGGTTTTTATTATGTTATCCTTGATGATTATTATGTGTCATTCTTTTAATGATTGCAATTTCATCTTCTGCACTCTTTGATATGAGAAACCCCTTTGCTATAGCATCTAGAAACAAATTTGGTTATTTTCGTAATCCATTTATGAAGATGTGAATTTGTGTAAGATTGTTAAATTCATGATTTGAGCATCTCGTCAGCATGGATTTGTACCTCTCCCACACTTCCATAAAAAATTTCATTTGCACCTTGGGAGAACGCCATAATGGTTTTCTTTGCTTCAATGAATTTGTTTTGAGGAAAGAATTTGTTCAAGTTTGTCATTGTCGATGTCGGTTAGTCTAGATATCATTCCTTTGCTTATCCAATCAATGAACATGTAAACAATCTCAAGAATACAACTTCCTCCTCGGTTTCTGAAGCTCATGGCATACAAGAATCTTGTAGAACTTTGTGAGGTGTGTATATGGGTCCACATGGTCTAATTCTGCAAAAGATTTAGCATAAAGAATTTGTAACAATCATGTTTTCATTTCGGTTTGACGGAGATTCCTTTCTGGTCTAGCTATATGTTCCAAACATCTTGAACTGTAGTGGCACAACATGTCACCAACAATGTTTCCATTGTTTGCATTGTTGAAATTATTGTTGTTCTGATTATTGTTGTTATTGTCCATATCATCCACGATTTCTAGCTTTGGAATATAATAATCTCTAGATCTTGTTTCCTGGCTTGTAACTTTTCCTTTATGCTTTTACTGTTGTTTCTGCTTGCGGTTCATTCAATTTCGGGATCAAACAAAATTTGTATGTTGGAACCTTACCTTGCATAAACAATTAATAATAGAACAAGCTAACACAATTAGTAGGCTAGTGTCTAAAAAAATATGCACAAATGTTAACAGATATAAACATAATACTTAAAGTGATAAAATTATCTTAATGTCTTCAAAAACTAACGTCAGTGTCCCGCAACAACGTTATTTTGTTGTATCTTGAAAGCAAGTGTTCATTATCTTCTCCACAAGGACTATTTATGTTTTAAATAAATCTCAATAGTTTCTATAATTCTAAGAATGTGTTTATTAAAGTTGTTTGTTTATGAAATTGAAGTAACAGAAAATAAATTATACTTGCGGTGTTAACAATAAGAAAACTTGTTGGGGTTAGATTTCATTGATCTATTCTCACGTAGCATCCTAGACCAGTAAGATGCAAGTCTAATCACTTACTAATATTAATGCATAAAGCTCTCATCGTAATTCATGTCCAGGTCAATAACATGAGATTGGCCATATTACCTAATAGGAAATTTCTCAGTTTATTAACCAATAAGTCAGCATTAAGTTTCAGCAGTTAAAATGGATACCAAACCTAAATCTATGTCTAGACTTTAGCATATCCTATAGATAAAACAATTGGATCTAGTAATGACCAATACCTTTAAAATGTCAAGTCATACCATGAATACATGTTTTAGGTTGCTAATCCAAAACAATAATTAAGAACGAAGAACCCATCAATATTAAAACTTAAGAGGAATTAAATAGAATTCCATGGTCGGAATCAAAAACCAGGACAACTACATCAAACCCAAATAAAAGATAAAAATTAGCTATGTATACTCATTGTAACTTTACAATCAAGACCTAGAAGAAAGAAGTTGAACAACATCTACGATAATTTTTCGAGCAGTGTTTACGCTCTCAAACTTCTTATCCTATTTTCTCCTGCTTTGATTTATGGTGAGAATATACTTTCTCTAAGAACTACCTTTAATCCACCGTTATTACTCATTTGCACTTAATGACACCCCTGTTTATAGGTTTGAAATGTTAAGCTCTCTAAGCGCACCGCCCATGCTCGCTTAGTGCTCATACTATCTTCCTTGCTTAGAAATGTCAGCTCACTTGCAACTTGTCTTACCACCTTAGCTTGATAAGCGCATCGTACAGCCTCGCTTAGCGCACACATTATTCCCTCACCTTGAAGTAACTTAGCCTAAAGTCATGAACCTCCTTTGCTCGCTAAATGCACATGTGTTCTTGGCTTAGTGAGGTTAGTTGTTTAACCTTGAAGTTCCTTGACCGTGAAGTCTTCTTTTGCCACCTTTTCTCACTAAGTGTGCCTATGTTCTTAGCTTAGTGAGTCTTGCTTGTTGGGAAAGTTCTTTAGCATGGTCTTTGTGTTGCTTTGGTGATTTATTAGTCTTTTTTTTACCTATTTTTAGTCCTTTGGGATAATTAGTGCTTGAAGATAATTTGTCAACGGTTCCTCAAAAATATTTTTGCAAATAAATTTTTGGTTTGAGCTCTAACAACTTTTATCCTTCTACTACTTTGATTTATGCATCTCTTGTTAAATCGAAGTATAAATTTTTCTCTTCTATTAAGAATTCTTATCTTGGAAAAGAATACGTTGGATTGTTGAATGAAAAAGATGAAATGGTGTTTCACCTTCTTGGTACATTTGGAGTTTTTCCACAATTTTCATTTGACCCCGGTGGATATCATGATTAATTTGGATTCTTTTTTCATGAAGAGCATAACGGAGCTTAAATTCATGGTCTAACTTCTTCAAGAAAGAGGGGATGTTGAGGACCAATCAAGAGCATGAAGAAGAGAATTAAATATTTTATTTTAATTTGTTTTTAATAATTCTATTTAGTTTTATTTTGAGATTATACTAGTTTTTATTAATAATTAGTTGATGTTTGCTTCATTTAACTTATTTTAGAACAATATGATATAACACAATATGGGCTTAGAAAGTAGTGTTTATGGCCCATTTAAATTAATGAAAGTCTTGTTATAAGTAAGCATTTGTAATCTCATTTGAGAGAAGCTTGAAATGAATTAGAATTTTCTTTCATTAGAATTGTGAGTGAGTTATGTCTCCTCTTTTTGGTTCTTTAATTGGAACCCTAATTGAATTGAATCTTATGAATGACTTCCTTAGGATTATGGTGATTCTTTATTGGTTCATCAATCTCTTAGATTGTAGCGCCTTTCCTTATCATCTTCTTTCCCAAATCCATACTTTTGTTATTTTTCTCTTTAAATTTACTATTTTGTTGGAGTCATATCACTTGATTAGATCTTTATCTTACGTGGAATCAACTTCTTCCGCATCACTAGGTGTTTGAATATTTGTACAAATTAACTGAGGGAGCAAGAACAATTTGACGAGCACGTGCAAGAAGGGTGGGACGAAGTGACTCAAGTTCATCCTAGATGATCTTCAAATCAGTGAAATAGAAGGAAAGGTTGTGATCCCCTTGCTTGATGGAGTGTAAGTTTATGAGCAAGTAAAAAAAATGGAAGTGGTCAAAGCAAATAGTGACAAAACCATGTTATTGCACCTATCCCATAATTCGATATATAAACACTGTATCAATTCTCCTAAAGATATAAACATAATCATACTACACATAATATTAATGAGTATCATTTATATATTCCATATTATAACAGTATAGCTGCACTTATGTTTTTGTATTGTACAAGTGTTTAACACTAGTATCATACATGTCATTGTAAAGTAGTATTTCGAATCTGGTACAAGGTCCTTCCCTCTGAAAACCGCGACTTCTGTTGAACTAGGAAATAATCACCATACTTAATACTCTTAAACAATGGCTTTTCTTTCTCCAATAGTTGAGGGGCAGGTCCAATTTCTTTGTCATGTGCAGGTCCATTCAACACCACAACACTAATTCTAGTGTCCTTGTTGTTCAAGATTGCACGATGTAACACACTTGAATACTTCCCATTACCATGCCTGATGGGTGAGAAAGGATCACCATTATCACAAAACTCCATTTTTTCCTCCACCGGCAAATCATGAAACTCTTGAGATTTTTTCATCAACTCTTCCATTAGACTCTCTGGAACTCCATGATTTATGAGCTGAACATACATAGTTGACATTGAAATTCATGTATCATTTGGGAAAAGTACTATGGTAAAAAAGATAATAGAAAGGAAAAGTTACCATGAAGAAGCCCCATTCAGCGCATGCTTTGGCGAGTTCTTGAACAGCTTTGGCGTGGATTTGAGGATCATCTGAAGTGAGGAGAGAAAAATCAAAGACTGGAATGGAAGCTGCAAGTTCATCTGCAACTGCAACATCATCAATATCTGTAAACGAGTGGTAATTGGAAGGGATGGGAGAGGCTCCGTTTGATTCTGCAAAAGCTTTAATGCTTGAAATACTGGTGGAAGCTGATGCCATGAGGATGTATCATTGAGGTATTGAACTTAAGTGGTTCATATACACACTGAAGTGATATTGAAAAGCATTAGTATGGGAGGAGAAAAGGCTAAATCTCACAAACTTTTATGAGGACAACAAGTCCCTCTCCATCCATTTTAATGTCTTGACTCTTTATGCATATCAGCCTGTGTTTTGATGTTTTCTCAATGTACGTGACTCTTTATGCATAATAGTTACACTTAATTTGACACCTGCTAAAGAGACAAGACTCATTGATCAATCTACGTGTTCTCTTCAAACATGATCATCTTCTTATCCTTGAGTTCACCGACTGTCACAAACACTTCAAGATTGCTATACTATGATCCAATACTTTGATTAACTATAACGTTACTTTTGTTTAAAATTAAAACAAAGAATTGACAAATTCTTGAGAGAAACTCTCGCTTCTCAATGTTTCTACACTTCTCATGCATATCACCAAGGTTTTAAATAAAAGTTATTCTTATGTGAAAATCACATAATTTAAGAGTTGTAATATAGTGTTTTGCTAATCGGGTTACCAATGTATTGATTTGTCTTGTTTAGAACCGTGCTGTATTTTGTGTTTTGCTAACCGGGTTATCAATGTATTGATTTGTCTTGTTTAGAACAACGGTAATTAGGTACTGCATTTTGATAACCGATTACTACTATGTTGAGAATTAATTTTAAAATATTGTATTCGGGTATTAGAAAGTTGTACTCGGGTTATAGACAGACAATTCCAATTTTTCTATTTTTTTTGTTAGTTGCTTGTATCTCAATCAATTGTACTTGTGTATATATACCTTTGAGGTATCATTGTAATGAGAATGTTGAATGTCAATATATTTTTCACTCTCTCTCCACACTTAATTACTCATTTTTCACAAACCTTGTGATTCCAAGTTCTAACATTTGGCATCAAGAGGAAGGTTCCATCCATCA
The DNA here is from genome assembly GCF_024323335.1 of Lathyrus oleraceus. Taxonomy (NCBI): domain Eukaryota; kingdom Viridiplantae; phylum Streptophyta; class Magnoliopsida; order Fabales; family Fabaceae; genus Lathyrus; species Lathyrus oleraceus. The sequence continues at coordinate 183,767,589 of NC_066583.1, forward strand.
AACACCTAGTGTGCAACATGAGTTTTGTCTCAAATGAAAGAATTCCTGCAAACTTACACATCCTTGATGCAAAGAATTATGACAAATGCTACAAGAAAATGATGGTTTTGTTTGGCTACCAAGATGTTCTTGATGTGATCAAGAACGATGTGAATTCTCTTGTCAAATGTGCAACGGATGCACATCGAGCATCACATAAGGAAAAAAAGAAGAAAGATTCCAAGGTGTTGTTTTTAATCCATCAATGTGTTGGTACGGATAATTTCGAGAAAGTTAGTGATTGTGAATCATCGAAGCAAGCGTGGAAAATCTTGGAGAAGACATGCGCATGGGCTGACAAGGAGAAGGTTGTGAGGTTACAAACTCACAGACGCCAACTTGAGTTGATTCAAATGGACGAGAATTACTCGGTTGGTGAACCAAGTAAACGCATGTGGAGAAACGATCATTGAGCAATATGTTATTGCAAAAATATTATGTTCTTTAACGAGAAGATTGGATAACATAGTTGTAGAGATTGAGGAATCGAAGGATCATGTGACGATGAGCAAAGAGGAGCTACAAAGCTCTCTTGAGGCACATGAACAGAGAATGGGGGAAAGGAATTTTGATAAGGCAAAGGCAGAGATTGCTTTGCAAGCTTGTTTCAATGAGAGAGAGACAAGAAAGTGAAGGGAAAGTGACCCATGAGTAAGGGTAGAGAGATTTTTCATAATTTTGTTGGAAGAGAGTCCCAAAATTCCAAAAATTCAACATTCTAAAAGGGTGAAAACAATGGTAGTAGGGTTGATGGATCAAACAACTCAAGAGGAGGCAATCTAAGAGTTACATGTGGAAGAAGAATAGATGACAAAAGCAGTATGTAATGCTTTAATTGTCAAAAGCTTGGCCATTTTTCCAGAGAATGCAATTACAAAAAGAAAGAACCTCAAGAAGATAAAGCTAGAGTTGCAAGGCAAGAGTTTGATGACGAGAACACACTCTCGGTCATGATCATAGAGAGGGAATGCAACGGCAGTCGACTGCGGGATAACAGCAACAACCGTTTGAAAAAAGTTATAGAACCATGTTGTAACTGGTTACGTAAATGCTATAATCGGTTACACGCTGAAGAAAATCCAATGGTGACTTTGTAAGAAATAGTGCAACGCAACGATCAATGGTATTTGGAATCCGGATATTCAACGCATATGACGGGGAGGAAATATTGATTTATTACAATCAATTGTTCCATAAAGAACAAAGTGAAGTTCGCGGATGATACCACTCTAGAGGCGGAAGGGATTGATAATGTATCATTCTAGAGAAGGGATGGTGGACATTCTTTTATAAAGGGTGTGTTGTATATTTTTGGAATTAAGTGTAACTTTTTAAGTATTGGCCAATTACTTGAGAAGTATTATAAGATTTACATGGAGAACAATGTGTTACGCGTTATGGATGTAAACTAAGTTTTGGTCCTAAAGGATCCTATGGCTCCCAATGAACTTTCAAGGGGTCGCATCCTGCGAAAAATCAACCGGCGAGCCTAAAAATAAAACACACACAGAGCCGCCACTGCGCGTTATTTATCCCAAGATAGGGAAAGGAAACGCTCAGAGAAACCTGGAAAGAACATGGTCTCGCGACCAAAGAGAAAGGGTAAGGGAGTCGGTTACGCAAGGGGAAGGTATTAGCACCCCTCACGTCCGTCGTACTCGACGGGATCCACGTCCTAAAATAAAGAAAAGGTTGCTAAACATCACACACACACACGGGGAACGCAGGTGGGGTTAGGAGAAACGAGCTCGATAAGGTATCGCACCTTATGCCTACATATCTTGTCTGGAACAAGAATCAGAGCCACTGTAGTTCGGCTTACGCACGCCAAACAACACAAAACAACACACACAAACAAGGGTGGCAAACATGGAGCCCGACAACCACTTGATGGAATTACGTCGGCATCCGAACCAAAACACGCACCAAAGGGCAAACGTGGAGCCCGACAGCCAATCACTGGGCTTACGTCGGCATCCGAGCCAAAACACAATCAGACAACAAGTAAACACACGCAAAAAAGAAAAAGGTTGCCCGGAGTGGTCTCGCACGACCACCTGCCTACATACCTCGTCTGGAACGAGGATCAGGGCGATGTAGTTCCCCTGAAAGGGAAAAAGGACTAGCCTAACCAGATAACAGAGGGAGACACGACACTAGGGAGACTACGACTCGAGCCTAGATGTTGTCATGCAAAGTCACCCTAAGTTCGGTTTTCTATCCTACTTGCATAAGCAAACTATTCCTATCCAGGAAACAAGCCAGCACACAAGCATACAGCATAATTCAAGCATACATCAAATGAGAACAAGCATCTCAAACAGATATCCACACAGCACGCACTATAACCAAACAAGCGGCTCACACAATAGGTTTGACTGCCGAAGCGAGTCGTCTGTACGGGCTGGGTTTGCTCTTAACCTTACCATTACGAGGCTAAGGTGAAGCAGATGAGAGGTGAAGTGAGGATGAGACCTCACAGCTCCTATCCCTGACCAGGGAGAGCTTATGACAAATGAGCATGGGTCCAGAATGGGGGAACCCTTCTATACTCAGAGACTCTGACACAGTGTGCACTGCACAGGATCTTGGGCTTGGATCTCAATGCTACAACCATGTAATGGGAGCAAGGAGAAGACTCACAGAATAGTGGGGGATAGATTGCTTATCCCTAACTTCCACCAATTGCCTCTTTAGAGGACTTTCACCTGCTTAGGCACAAAATTAAACAATCACAATCATTGCCTCTTAAGGAGGACTTCAGACATTTATTTGCCCGGCCCGGTAACAGCCGGGTCTCCAGACTACATGAAGTCAAGAGGACCTACCTCAATGCAAGTTGCTTAAGCAAAGCAAAGCAAAAGTTCGCAAGGAACTGAGCAACTAAAAGTACCTGGAAACAGTCAAACACAGTTAGTACTCAGACAGACAAAACTAAACAGCAAAAGTTTTAATCAGTTAATCTATACAGCTCAATGCACAACAAGGCAAGCTCAAAGCTTAAGCCCAAACTTCACAACCTACAAAACAATGTTATGTTAGTGTACAAACATCAAACAACATCAATTGCATTTAACTTGATTCATTCTCCATGTGCATTATGCTTTTGATCCTGAAAAATCAAGCAAATATTAGCAACAAGACCACTAGGCTAAGCCTAGGGTCCAAAGGCAAGAAAAATTCCTAAACAGCAAGGCATTCACCAACCAAACTCAAATTAATGTCAAACAAGAGCAAACATCCTTGGACTCATGTTTATACCATTCATTATGCTCATGTTATGCACAAAATAAGGCAAACTAGTTCAAATGAAGCACCAAGCATACAAACAGAACTATTGCATTCAAATCCATACCAAAACACATCCAAAAATTCTCAAATAATTTACCCCTAAACAGAACCTAATCAAGGTCTACCATGTCAAATTTGAGCTCAATTGGGCAAATGGAACCATGTCAATGAAAATCAACAAAAACAGACACAATTTCATGCTCCAAATCACAACATCAATACATACATCCACTTCAAAAATTCATAACTCGATGGAAACAATAAAGAAATGGATGAGACCAAAACAGGGAGGTCCTAACATGTGTCTACTACAAGCATATCAAATTTCATGATCATACAGTACCATATGAGCATTTCACATTGATTCTACCAACCTATGTCACATGGATTTGCAATTTTGACCAACAGAGATGAAAAATCATGATCAAATTGAAAATGCAATGTAAAATTCCACAAAAATTCTCATAGCTTCCTAACATGCAAATCAACATTCATGTAAAATTTCATGTCATTCCATCAAGCATAAGTCAATCAAATAAATTCAACAAGTTGACATCAAGAGGTGTGACACAAATTGTCACACCTAAGTTCTAAAATTCATAACTCCATGGCCAGGTATCAAAAATTCAAGAAATTTACATGGAAATAAACCTCAGCCAGTCAACATTCATCACAAAAATTGGCAAGAATTTATTTTACATTATGAGAATTTCATGATCAAATTAATCAAAGGTACCAAAATTAAACATGTATGAAGAAACCCTAGGTCAAATGAAAAATATTCCATGCACAACTTTGACCAATAGGTCAAAAATCATCTAGACTCAACCACAAAGTCAACAAAATGATTTTCACATTTTTCTGATTTTTCTACATTTTTCTATGAATTTTTTAAGGTGCTATGTGTTTTTTAGAATTTTTTAGAATTAATTGAATTAATTAAATTAAAATCAGTAATGGCAATTTGGTAATTAAAGAGGCGGGGGCGGTAAACACGTTTTTTGAACTTTCAAACGGAAAATTGGATCTACAGCACATTCAGCATCATCTTTAACCACGAAATTTCCAGAAACATCACAAATGCTCAAGAACATGAAATTTCCAAATCGTCACCAAAATCAACAAGGAGGTAACCGTTCGAACCGTAGGATCACGTAGAACACGAATATGCATTCAAATCATCCTAACAATTCCTAAATCATGTGAATCGTGCAAGTTAGGGTTTGACATCTAAGCTTCAAGTCCAGATTTCTTACGCTACAGTGGATCATTCACGAATCTAAACATATCATTGTAATCTACACAGCATGAACTTCCAAAAGCATATGAACATTGATCATTTCATGACATTCGAAAATTCAACATACCTGGCAATGGCAGTGTAATTCGCGTGGCCTTGGCGCTTGCTTCCTTCAAACAGATGTACTAGAGGTATAGGGAAGGTGATTAGAGATGCTAACTTCAATTGCCTTTGCTCCTAGTGTCCTCAATTCGGATTTGCCATTGATGATGAGTTCTGGAACAGTCGCGATTGGCCAAGCTTTTGAGGTTCTTGATCACAAACAGATGGAGGAGAAGATGATGTGAGTTGAATGCAAAAGGAAGTTCGAGATTTGGTTCAGATTTGATGAAGTTTGATGAGATTGAAGCTTTTGTGTTCTTGATGAAATTGAGAGAATTGCAAGGGTTTTTTGATCTGAATTTGGTAATTGTGAAATTCTGTTAGGTTTAGCATGTGATTAGGTTTATGTATGATAGCTTAATCCAACTCTAATCAAGTTAATTAGCAAAAATGGATTTGTTAATGAAAGTGTAATTTCCAAATGAGGGCAAAAGTGTAATTTCCTCATGACAGCACATGCCACCTGTTTTGACAGCTCATGCAACCTCTAAATATCATATGTGAACCATTGCCACTTGTTTCAACTTCATTGGATGCTTATTTCTCAATTTCACATGTGTATGGTAATTGTCCAATTTTATCCATTGCATTTTTCAAGACAAATCTCAAACCATGAGCCTTAGCCATAAAATGATGGTCCCAACAAGTTTAAAATGCCAATTATGAGGTGTAGCAAAAGTCCCATTCAAAAATTCCAATTATTTTGAGAGTTGGACCATTTTGCCCCTAGTCCAATTTAACTGTCCAGTTGAAAATTGACTTTTTACATTGGCCATTTTTTGGAAAAATCCAATTATGCACCCTTAAAGTACATGTCAAATGGAGTTTGTGCATATAAAGAACTTGCAATTTGGACCAAGCATGTGGTAGTTATGGCCTCCTGATTACGGGTCATTTTGGAAATTCACTGAGCCATATCTTGCAAACCACACATGGGATTTTCAAGTTCTTGGACTTTTTGGAAAGGTGAGAACAAGATCTACAACTTTCATGTTGAACAATTTTTCATTTGAAGCTTCCTTGGACATCTCATCTTGAAGTCAAAAACTTTCCATTTTTGGAAACTTCAATTACAGGTCACTTTCTATTTTTGGCAGTTTTTGTCCTGACTTGATTTTCTTCATTCTTAAGCTTTGAGATGTCATTTAACACTTGTTCCAACATGAATGAAGTGTATCCAACTCATTCCCACCTCCACATCCATCAGATCATGTACAGTTGACCACAGTTGACTTTTCCATCTGACAGATGAATCTGGCAATGCACAGATCAAATTAAGCCCCAATCTCCAACTGAAATGGCTCAAGGGTGAAACCCTAGCCTCAATAAGCACAATATAATCACATAATGAACCCCATAACCATCACAGACCTCATCTCCTGATCCAGCCCTGACTGGCCCAATACCTGATTAGGGTTGACCAGTGGTCAAAACCCTAATCTCAAGGAATCCTCTTCAATCTTTTGATGACAACCAATCATGATGATGATGATGTATCATTGCAATCAATATGAAGACCAACACCCTGGAGGATCATGAAACCCTAATTCACAGCCCAATCCTCAGATGGCCAATGATCAGTCAGTAAACCCTAGGCTTGCACTTTTGACTTCCTCATCTCCTGATCAAGACTTGGAAAGATAGCTTGCACAATGTAACCACATGATATGCAATATGAAATGCCTAATGACCTAAAAATGTAATGCAATATGATAATGCTAGTCCCAAGAGAGGAGGGCAAATTTTGAGGTGTTACAGCTGCCCCTATTCAATCCACTGTGAACCTGTCGATACGAAATAGCCTCGGCTTTCGGATGATCAGGATGAAGAGTGATTGAATACCAAGAACAGACGAACAATTTGCACTCTGATGGGATAATAATTAACAACGCCTGTCAGCATCGGTGAAGAAACAAACTCGAAAAACGTCGACCTGGATACCAAAATAAATGGTAACACAGGGATAACCATGGCCTGAACACCACACATCCACGCGGGATTATTATTCTCTTCCTTTTTCATGCTTTTCTTGAACCCCGAAATTTTTCTTATCTTTTTTCAATTTCTTGAACCCCAAAAAATTTTCTCTGCGCAAACGATCCTCAGATCTCTGCATTTGAACCCCAGAAAATGCCTCAGCACTCCTTCTTTGCCAAAATAATGAACCCCCTCTCCAGTTTGAACCCCAGTCGCCTGACGATAACTCTCGATCGCCAGAATGAACCCCGTTCTCCAGAAAATGTCGCAACATCTCCTTTTCTCCATTTGAACCCCAGGAAAATGCCTCAGCATATCCTTTTCTTCGTTTGAACCCCAGAAAATACCTCAGCATTTCCCTTTCTCCAATCTCTCGTGATAATTCCGCTGGCAACGTCGGAAATAACACCAAACCACTCTGAGGGCGACATGTCAGAGGGTATACCTTCACAAAGGAAGGTAGCATGTGTATCTCTTCCTCAGAAGACACCTATAACGACCTCCATTGGCCTCAGCCTGAGTCTAAGGTGACACATGAACAGAAGATAATCCCAAGGACCTTATCCTGGATATAATCTTCAACTCTATCTCCATTTGAACCCCAGAAAATGCCTCAGCATATACTCTTCTCTGATCGAACCCCGATCTCCAGAAAATGTCGCAACATCTCCTTTTCTCCATTTGAACCCCGGAATCGCGCTGATCGCGTAACGTCTTCTGATATCATTTCCATCTCTGTCCGACGGAAACATTTCCTCCAATATCGCACTACTGGGGAACACTGCTGATCTGACGTCATGGTACCACACTCCTCAGAGTAACACTTTCAACCAGACACTGACTGATGACTGGGAAGAAACTCGACGTTTACTGGACATCGAACAATGATGTTGACAGGACATCGAACAATGATGTTGACAGGACATCGAACAATGATGTTGACAGGACATCGAACAATGATGTTGACAAGACATCGAACAATGATGTTGACAGGACATCAAACAATGATGTTGACAGGACATCAAACAATGATGTTGACAGGACATCGAACAATGATGTTTACAGGACACCGAACAATGATGTTGACAGGACATCGAACAATGATGTTTACAGGACACCGAACAATGATGTTGACAGGACATCAAACAATGATGTTGACAGGACATCAAACAATGATGTTGACAAGACATCAAACAAGGATGTTGACAGGACATCAAACAATGATGTTGACAGGACATCAAAACAAGGATGTTGACGGGACATCAAACAATGATGTTGACAGGACATCAAACAAGGATGTTGACGGGACATCAAACAATGACCGACCAGACATTAAACAATGACTGGGAAATAACTCGACGTTTACTGGACATCGAATGATGATGTTTACTGACACCAAAGAAAGCTCGACCAGACACTTACTGATGACTGGGAAATACTGTTGTTCCAAACTCACAATGCTGAACTCCTCGGAGTATCGTCTTCATTGTCCGGCAAAACCAATCCTCAAGCGGTAACCACGGCTCGAATCGCGCTGATCGCGTAACATTCTCCAATCTTCATTCCCATCTCGGCCCGACGGAAAAGCTTCCTCCAGTATCGCACTACTGGGGTACATCCCTGATCCAATCATGAGGCTAAACTCTTCGGAGTAACACCTTCACTGTCTGATAAAACCACCTCTCAAACGGTAACCACGGCTTGAGACTAGCTTATACGTGCAACAATGATGCATGATCTTTTTCTGCGTAATGCTCCATAATTATGGAAATGCTACGCGATTTATTATTTTTTCTATGCAATATGCTATGCTTACGCTACATGATGAATGCATAAAAACGTCCCCCTCAAGGGATTCTGCTGGGGAGCACGAGACACTCCGTTGAGGAACTCGTCAATACTCCGATCTCCACCCTGCTGGGGATAAGTACTACTGCTGGGATAAGGCAACCCTTGCTGGGAAGAACCTCCTTTGCACCCAATCCGCTCGAGGAAATGCTGGGGATAGGAACCACCAACACTCTGTGGGGATACCACTGTCTTTGATTTGCTGGGGAATATCAATCCTGACTCCGCTTCGGGAACCCTCACAGATACCTGACGACTTCACTGGGAAATGCTCACAGCAATTCCGCTGGGGAAATATCAATCTATCACCGGCTGGGGATAACCATCCTGACCATGCTAGGGCAACGAATGCTACTTCGCTGGGGATAACCCATGCAATCTATAGGTAGAATCATCTCAGCTGGAGATGCAAAATCCGTCCGCTACGGGAACTTGTTCAATCCACAGGTAGGATGAACACTGCTGGAGATATATTTCATTGAAACCCGCTCCACTCGGGGAACTGTTGGAGATATATTTCTTTGAAATCCGCTCCACTCGGGGAACTGCTGGAGATATATTTCTTTGAACCCGCTCCACTCGGGGAACTGCTGGAGATATATTTCATTGAAACCCGCTCCACTCGGGGAACTGTTGGAGATATATTTCTTTGAAACCCGCTCCACTCGGGGAACTGCTGGAGATATATTTCTTTGAACCCGCTCCACTCGGGGAGTAACAACCTTCAGACCTGGCTGCTGAGGAAATACCGTTTTACACCTGCCGGGAATAACCATCCTGACTCGGCTGGAGAAGTCACAAACCTTGGATCTGCTGGGGAGCTAGTCCTATAACTCTGCTTGGGGACTTAGCTGGAAAATGAGAAAAGTCGGTACAGAACAACCGTCGACTCGTCGAACCATGATATCCACCTCCCAAACTCGTACCGACTTTCCACTTTTGAGAACTCCCGGACTCGTCTGGACCTTTTCTGCTCCATCATCTTGTATTCCAAATCGCTCCGCGCCCGACGAGAACGTACTCCTGGGATGTACACAGAATTTTCAATCTTCCGACTTTGAAGAGTCTTCTCGATTAATTTCAAGGAACGTCGTCGGACGTCTCAACGTCTCCTCATCACTTCTCTATCCATTCACTCGTCCCTGATCAGACTCTGCGGGGAATTACATACTCTCCAATTTTCTGATTTTGAAGAGTCTTCTTGATTATTATCAAGGATCGTCGTACGTCTCAACGTTTTCGTCATTCTTTCATTCCTTCGTCCCTGAGCGAACTCTCTGGGGATCTGTTACAAAGCTTCCACATCACAACCTGCAAGTGAGTGAAGAATATCTAACAGTTCCTGCAAAACAGACCATCAGATAAAACCATGCCCCAGGCGTGTCAAGATTTCAACACCTGGGTCACTCAACCTTCCAAATAAGATTTCAAGCTTTCAATCTTATAAACATGCATTGGAAGGGACCTGTATGTCTTAAAATGCAAGATTCTTTATCAAAAATATCTGGATGTTTTTGCAATCAAAGCGGTTATGAAAAACAAAAACAAAATTATTTGACTGAATTTGCATTTTGTTGATATGGGAAAGTGTGGCTCAAATGAGCAATACAAAAGGAAGCAATTCCTGAAAAGAGGTAATTGCGCACAAAAGGAAAAATCTATCCTAATGGCAACGTGAAACCCGTGATCTCATCGAGTTCCAACTCGGTTACACCCCACATGTCCTCAGACTCTCCATGCTTTCTGCCTTCTGAACAAGACGTTTCTGACTGATCCCTACCGGGTATTCTCCATGATGCTTTAACCAGAGCGCAAACGATCATGCCAGACGCAATTGTTCGTTTCAATCCCTCTTTTGCCTGGACCGCCCTTTCGGGTTTTCAGTCCACCGGGATACCCTTTTTTGCTCAAGTCGCCTTTGTGGGGTTTTCGACTTGCCGGGTGTACAGTTTTTCATTTTTATCCCTAATTTTTGCCCGAACCTTTTTCTGTTTTTGGTTCGCCGGGATGCCCATTTTTGCCTGGACTATTTTGTTCTTTTCGTCCAGCGGGTCAATTTATACGAAGTATTTTTTAACTGCGTCCGCATTCACAGGGGATGGAAAATCCTCGCCATCCATGGTCGTTAACAACAAGGCTCCACCAGAGAAAACCTTCTTGACCACGAATGGACCTTCATAATTCGGCGTCCACTTGCCCCTTCGATCGTTTTGAGGAGGAAGGATCCTTTTCAGCACCATATCACCTACGTGATATACCCAAGGTCGTACCTTTCCGTCAAAAGCACGCTTCATCCGCTGCTGGTATAATTGCCCATGACAGATGGCCGCCAGCCTCTCCTCTTCAATCAAGCTCTCTGAGTGAGAAAGGCGTGTGCCCCAGTAGACATACGTACCGAAGTACAGTACCCAGGATACCAGCTTCGTACTCAGCCACCATTGTGGGCATTCCATCGTGCCCCAGGAAGTACTACCTTATTCACCTTATCCTCCCCATCAGACATCAGAACCCGTTCGGATTCAGGGTCAGGCCCCTCCTCCGGGATCGGTCACTCTCAATCTTTCTATTAGAGCACCTCGAGATGTCCTCATCAGGGAACTCAAACTTCATCGGTTGATAATCCTCAATGGGTTGCGGAGCGATGTAATCAGACAATACACTCCTTGATCTCCTTCTGAGAGTATCCCAAATCAGTCAACATTCTTTCGCCTTTTCACAACCTGTCCGGTCGATGCTGGATTCTCAAACCCATACTTGATCGAATCCATCTCGGAAATCCACAAAATGGCATGAATCAGCATATACTGTCTCAGTCGGCGAGCAGCCTATGCCAAAGTACATCAAGTTTTCTCGAACAGTGAATGTATTGTTTCACAGTCGGTAAACTTTTTTGCTAAGGTAAATTGCATGCTCTTTTCGACAAGACGCGTCATGCTGACCCCATACACCTCGTAGACCCCTCGAAGGCCGTCAAGCACAGATTAACAATTGTTCCTTCCACAAGAGACATCGGAATCAGAGGTTCCTGCACTTATTCTTTTTTATTCTTCAATGCCCCTTGGCAATCATTATTTCACCTGACCGTTTGATTTTTTTTCTTGAATGGGTTCCCACGTGGCTGATAGATGAGATGTGAACCATGACAGGTAGTTCACTCTATCTAATAAACCACTAACCTCTCTTTTCTTTCTCGGTTCAGGCATTTCTCTTATTGTTCTTTTTTTTTTTTTTTTTTTTTTTTTTTTGCAGGATGAACCTCGATTCCTCCTTTTTACAATAAACCCCCAGCAGCTTACCGGACCGCACTCTGATAGTGCACTCGCTTGAATTCAACCTCAGTTTGAATTGTCCCAACTGGTCAAACGACTTGGCCAGATCTGCCAGATGCCCCTCTTCCATTTGGGACTTTGCTATCATGTCATAGCACAGCATTCAACTTCATGATGAATAATCTCATGAAACAAAGTCAACATGGCTTTCTGACAAGTAGCACTGGTGTTTCGCTTCTTTAGAGGACAATCTCCTTTCCATGGTAGCTTGTGCGCAATGACACCGGTATACGACCCTGGCATATCCTGACACGACCAGGTGAAGGCATCCACATGCTCTTTCAACAAGGCTACCATTCTGCTCTCGATTCGCCTCTGAAACGGCCCCAATTTTTTCCTTCCTGACCTCGGCGGTGCTTGGAATAACAACCTCAACTCGCTCCTCAAGCGGCTGAATCACCCTCTCCTCTTGTTTAACATCCTGGCTAATTCCAGCAGATCACAATCTTCTTCGCCTTCTTCTTCAGCCTGATTGCTCGGATTGTCGAAGTCATATGGGGGGTAACCAAATTGTTATCAACGAGATCCGGAGAATATTTTTCGACTTTGGAACGAGACAAATCAAAAAAGAAAAATGAAAACAAACATTGCCATTTTTATTTGTTTTTAAACTGCAAAAATAAAGGAAAAACAGGGAACACCGCTTTTTGACTGAAAAACATCCATTTATTTATGATGCAGAAATGTTGCAAAATATGAACATGAGGTGGCCCTTACAATGAACCATTACGTGTCGGGCAACACGTATGGCTTTCATGCAAATAAGAACTTGAAAACAAGAAATATTACTCTTTCGGACGAGTGGCGGTGCTGATCCTTTTAAGCCTTCCAGCTTCCTGGTACGCACGATTTTATCCATTGATCAATCTCCCAGTCACTGTCAGTTTCTTTACCCACTGTATAGGCGTGATCTGAATCTAGCATTCCAGCATTGACAAAGGTGAACGACGGACGACGTCCTCTGTTCTGCTCAGACGAGTCTTGACCTGGATGATAACCAATCCCAAACATATCCGCCTTTACCACAATGCCTATGATTTGTCCCCAGCCTGGGATCCCTCCATTTCTCACCACTTCCAATGCCTGCTTGTAAGAAGAAATGGACGGCTTTTTCTCTTTCTCAACACCATTGGCATTTTCCACCTTGACGGTTTCAACTGCCAGACTGGGTGCTTTACACCTTACATCGTCCATTTCTACTTTCATCTTTCTCTGGACAGATTCCCCAATTACTACACACCCCTTTGTAACGATGGATGCACAACAATCATCAACACGAGGGAAAGCTCCATTTTTTGTCGGGCGTTTTGGGACCACAGACATGGGCATTCTTAACTGATCATTCTCAGTCACCTCTATCCCTTTCTTGTCCTTCGACACCATTTTCACTTTTACCAGACCATGTTTTGACGCGGGGTTAGCACTATCATCTGCCATCGGTGCAAAGCTGATTGCCTTAGAATCCACCAAGTCCTGGACCACATGCTTAAAAGCTTTGCAATCCTCAACATGATGTCCGGGTGCCCCAGCATGGAACTCGCACCTGACATTCTCATCGTAATTGGCAGGCCTCTGATCAGGGTTCAACAGAGTCAACATCCTCGGCTGCACCAATCCAAGATCCTTCAACCTCTTAAACAGAGAGGCATAAGTCACGGGCGGCTTATTGAAATGACGGTCTGTCGTCCTCCTTCTCAATTGGCCCACAGATCTTTGTGTCCTCTGTTGAGGTGACTGTTGCCATTGTGCAGATGAATCACCAACAGGAATGGTTACGGTGGCAGCATAAGGGTGGTAACGCTCCTTACCGCATTCTCTTTTAGTCTTCGCACCACCTGATTCAACCTTCTTCTTGGGCTGACCACCGTCAAGGGATTTCTTCACTACAGAGCCAGAGGGATTTGTTACTTCGGATGACGGAGCCTTTCCCTGAATTTTCTCCTTGATCATCCAGCCCTCAATCCTTTCTAATCTCTCGGTCATGGCTTTCTGCCCCAAGGCAAGCCCTTGCACAACACTGAACAAATCCCTCACCATCTCTTTCAGTTCGAGGATATCGGCGTTGGGAGGATCCATCAGTTTGGATTTGTTGCCCCTAGCAGGATATCTGAGCAAACGAGCTATGCGCACCGGTCGACACCTACAAAATAGCAAATGGGTTAGTATGCATGACTGCAACGTCTGTCCATATGAGGAAGATTCTGTCCTTTGATTCTGGTTTCATCGAGACAGCTAATATTTTGACATCCACATTCTGAAATTCAAGATGTCTCTCAACCAGATTCTCAATCAATAATACTCCCCATATGGCTAGACGTGAGTTTGATGCAGATGAATGTAAAATGAGAATGATGCAGATGTATGCAATGCACTGGGCCATCCTCCAAGTCATCTGATCATCTGTTGCTCTGAATCACAGCCCTGATCTCTGAACTGATCACAACCATCTGAGGAAATTGTAACCACAAATCTGACCCACGGGTTCCGAAATAAACGGAAGAAAGATACACCATCATCATCATCATCACCAATCTCTGAGCAGATACCCATCATCATCTGAATCGGCCCGGGGAATCCTGAAATAAACGGATCCCCACTGATAAATAACTCGGCCCGGGGAATCCTGAAATAAACGGATCCCCACTGATAAATCAAGGACAGCACTCCGGCGTCTCAGAAATAAACGGCCATAAATCCGACTTATAAATAGGACTCTGATCCACTGAACAACAAGTCACCATCTGAGTCACCATCTGAACATGCATCTGACAGAATCAACCCTCCCCTCACAGGTAAATTCTAAACAGGCCATCCTAAGGCGGACAATAGTCTCGACAATCGGGCAGAGATACTCAATGGGTTTGCCCTTTCGGGTGTGCCATTGCAGCTCTCCTGAGATCGTCTAAACCAAAGATCCGGGAAATGATCGGTCACCAGAGTCAACAGCTCAGATGAAGTAACTAAGCCAAAGTGGATACTCCACAGAGGAAAGCACTATCAAATGAACCTCGTCCGGCTTGTGGTACATCACGCCGCCAGGCACATGTTAACCTAACACGAAAGAGGCGACATGAGACCACACTAGTCCTAGGTGTATACTCGGGCCTGGGTTTTAGCCCCACTCAGAACACCCACCCCAAACAGAGGAACCACCTGCACAGAGGACGGCAACAACATGATAGTATGATGCATGCAGACATTAATGCAAATATATACACTGGTTAGAATAATAAATGCAATAAATCACACAACAAGCAACCTAAACTAATCCTAGAACGCTAGGAAGGACTCGCTTAGGGACGATGGACCAGCATAGGTCTACATCTCGAGTCCCCAGCAGAGTCGCCAGCTGGTCGCATCCTGCGAAAAATCAACCGGCGAGCCTAAAAATAAAACACACACAGAGCCGCCACTGCGCGTTATTTATCCCAAGATAGGGAAAGGAAACGCTCAGAGAAACCTGGAAAGAACATGGTCTCGCGACCAAAGAGAAAGGGTAAGGGAGTCGGTTACGCAAGGGGAAGGTATTAGCACCCCTCACGTCCGTCGTACTCGACGGGATCCACGTCCTAAAATAAAGAAAAGGTTGCTAAACATCACACACACACACGGGGAACGCAGGTGGGGTTAGGAGAAACGAGCTCGATAAGGTATCGCACCTTATGCCTACATATCTTGTCTGGAACAAGAATCAGAGCCACTGTAGTTCGGCTTACGCACGCCAAACAACACAAAACAACACACACAAACAAGGGTGGCAAACATGGAGCACGACAACCACTTGATGGAATTACGTCGGCATCCGAACCAAAACACGCACCAAAGGGCAAACGTGGAGCCCGACAGCCAATCACTGGGCTTACGTCGGCATCCGAGCCAAAACACAATCAGACAACAAGTAAACACACGCAAAAAGAAAAAGGTTGCCCGGAGTGGTCTCGCACGACCACCTGCCTACATACCTCGTCTGGAACGAGGATCAGGGCGATGTAGTTCCCCTGAAAGGGAAAAAGGACTAGCCTAACCAGATAACAGAGGGAGACACGACACTAGGGAGACTACGACTCGAGCCTAGATGTTGTCATGCAAAGTCACCCTAAGTTCGGTTTTCTATCCTACTTGCATAAGCAAACTATTCCTATCCAGGAAACAAGCCAGCACACAAGCATACAGCATAATTCAAGCATACATCAAATAAGAACAAGCATCTCAAACAGATATCCACACAGCACGCACTATAACCAAACAAGCGGCTCACACAATAGGTTTGACTGCCGAAGCGAGTCGTCTGTACGGGCTGGGTTTGCTCTTAACCTTACCATTACGAGGCTAAGGTGAAGCAGATGAGAGGTGAAGTGAGGATGAGACCTCACAGCTCCTATCCCTGACCAGGGAGAGCTTATGACAAATGAGCATGGGTCCAGAATGGGGGAACCCTTCTATACTCAGAGACTCTGACACAGTGTGCACTGCACAGGATCTTGGGCTTGGATCTCAATGCTACAACCATGTAATGGGAGCAAGGAGAAGACTCACAGAATAGTGGGGGATAGATTGCTTATCCCTAACTTCCACCAATTGCCTCTTTAGAGGACTTTCACCTGCTTAGGCACAAAATTAAACAATCACAATCATTGCCTCTTAAGGAGGACTTCAGACATTTATTTGCCCGGCCCGGTAACAGCCGGGTCTCCAGACTACATGAAGTCAAGAGGACCTACCTCAATGCAAGTTGCTTAAGCAAAGCAAAGCAAAAGTTCGCAAGGAACTGAGCAACTAAAAGTACCTGGAAACAGTCAAACACAGTTAGTACTCAGACAGACAAAACTAAACAGCAAAAGTTTTAATCAGTTAATCTATACAGCTCAATGCACAACAAGGCAAGCTCAAAGCTTAAGCCCAAACTTCACAACCTACAAAACAATGTTATGTTAGTGTACAAACATCAAACAACATCAATTGCATTTAACTTGATTCATTCTCCATGTGCATTATGCTTTTGATCCTGAAAAATCAAGCAAATATTAGCAACAAGACCACTAGGCTAAGCCTAGGGTCCAAAGGCAAGAAAAATTCCTAAACAGCAAGGCATTCACCAACCAAACTCAAATTAATGTCAAACAAGAGCAAACATCCTTGGACTCATGTTTATACCATTCATTATGCTCATGTTATGCACAAAATAAGGCAAACTAGTTCAAATGAAGCACCAAGCATACAAACAGAACTATTGCATTCAAATCCATACCAAAACACATCCAAAAATTCTCAAATAATTTACCCCTAAACAGAACCTAATCAAGGTCTACCATGTCAAATTTGAGCTCAATTGGGCAAATGGAACCATGTCAATGAAAATCAACAAAAACAGACACAATTTCATGCTCCAAATCACAACATCAATACATACATCCACTTCAAAAATTCATAACTCGATGGAAACAATAAAGAAATGGATGAGACCAAAACAGGGAGGTCCTAACATGTGTCTACTACAAGCATATCAAATTTCATGATCATACAGTACCATATGAGCATTTCACATTGATTCTACCAACCTATGTCACATGGATTTGCAATTTTGACCAACAGAGATGAAAAATCATGATCAAATTGAAAATGCAATGTAAAATTCCACAAAAATTCTCATAGCTTCCTAACATGCAAATCAACATTCATGTAAAATTTCATGTCATTCCATCAAGCATAAGTCAATCAAATAAATTCAACAAGTTGACATCAAGAGGTGTGACACAAATTGTCACACCTAAGTTCTAAAATTCATAACTCCATGGCCAGGTATCAAAAATTCAAGAAATTTACATGGAAATAAACCTCAGCCAGTCAACATTCATCACAAAAATTAGCAAGAATTTATTTTACATTATGAGAATTTCATGATCAAATTAATCAAAGGTACCAAAATTAAACATGTATGAAGAAACCCTAGGTCAAATGAAAAATATTCCATGCACAACTTTGACCAATAGGTCAAAAATCATCTAGACTCAACCACAAAGTCAACAAAATGATTTTCACATTTTTCTGATTTTTCTACATTTTTCTATGAATTTTTTAAGGTGCTATGTGTTTTTTAGAATTTTTTAGAATTAATTGAATTAATTAAATTAAAATCAGTAATGGCAATTTGGTAATTAAAGAGGCGGGGGCGGTAAACACGTTTTTTGAACTTTCAAACGGAAAATTGGATCTACAGCACATTCAGCATCATCTTTAACCACGAAATTTCCAGAAACATCACAAATGCTCAAGAACATGAAATTTCCAAATCGTCACCAAAATCAACAAGGAGGTAACCGTTCGAACCGTAGGATCACGTAGAACACGAATATGCATTCAAATCATCCTAACAATTCCTAAATCATGTGAATCGTGCAAGTTAGGGTTTGACATCTAAGCTTCAAGTCCAGATTTCTTACGCTACAGTGGATCATTCACGAATCTAAACATATCATTGTAATCTACACAGCATGAACTTCCAAAAGCATATGAACATTGATCATTTCATGACATTCGAAAATTCAACATACCTGGCAATGGCAGTGTAATTCGCGTGGCCTTGGCGCTTGCTTCCTTCAAACAGATGTACTAGAGGTATAGGGAAGGTGATTAGAGATGCTAACTTCAATTGCCTTTGCTCCTAGTGTCCTCAATTCGGATTTGCCATTGATGATGAGTTCTGGAACAGTCGCGATTGGCCAAGCTTTTGAGGTTCTTGATCACAAACAGATGGAGGAGAAGATGATGTGAGTTGAATGCAAAAGGAAGTTCGAGATTTGGTTCAGATTTGATGAAGTTTGATGAGATTGAAGCTTTTGTGTTCTTGATGAAATTGAGAGAATTGCAAGGGTTTTTTGATCTGAATTTGGTAATTGTGAAATTCTGTTAGGTTTAGCATGTGATTAGGTTTATGTATGATAGCTTAATCCAACTCTAATCAAGTTAATTAGCAAAAATGGATTTGTTAATGAAAGTGTAATTTCCAAATGAGGGCAAAAGTGTAATTTCCTCATGACAGCACATGCCACCTGTTTTGACAGCTCATGCAACCTCTAAATATCATATGTGAACCATTGCCACTTGTTTCAACTTCATTGGATGCTTATTTCTCAATTTCACATGTGTATGGTAATTGTCCAATTTTATCCATTGCATTTTTCAAGACAAATCTCAAACCATGAGCCTTAGCCATAAAATGATGATCCCAACAAGTTTAAAATGCCAATTATGAGGTGTAGCAAAAGTCCCATTCAAAAATTCCAATTATTTTGAGAGTTGGACCATTTTGCCCCTAGTCCAATTTAACTGTCCAGTTGAAAATTGACTTTTTACATTGGCCATTTTTTGGAAAAATCCAATTATGCACCCTTAAAGTACATGTCAAATGGAGTTTGTGCATATAAAGAACTTGCAATTTGGACCAAGCATGTGGTAGTTATCGCCTCCTGATTACGGGTCATTTTGGAAATTCACTGAGCCATATCTTGCAAACCACACATGGGATTTTCAAGTTCTTGGACTTTTTGGAAAGGTGAGAACAAGATCTACAACTTTAATGTTGAACAATTTTTCATTTGAAGCTTCCTTGGACATCTCATCTTGAAGTCAAAAACTTTCCATTTTTGGAAACTTCAATTACAAGTCACTTTCTATTTTTGGCAGTTTTTGTCCTGACTTGATTTTCTTCATTCTTAAGCTTTGAGATGTCATTTAACACTTGTTCCAACATGAATGAAGTGTATCCAACTCATTCCCACCTCCACATCCATCAGATCATGTACAGTTGACCACAGTTGACTTTTCCATCTGATAGATGAATCTGGCAATGCACAGATCAAATTAAGCCCCAATCTCCAACTGAAATGGCTCAAGGGTGAAACCCTAGCCTCAATAAGCACAATATAATCACATAATGAACCCCATAACCATCACAGACCTCATCTCCTGATCCAGCCCTGACTGGCCCAATACCTGATTAGGGTTGACCAGTGGTCAAAACCCTAATCTCAAGGAATCCTCTTCAATCTTCTGATGACAACCAATCATGATGATGATGATGTATCATTGCAATCAATATGAAGACCAACACCCTGGAGGATCATGAAACCCTAATTCACAGCCCAATCCTCAGATGGCCAATGATCAGTCAGTAAACCCTAGGCTTGCACTTTTGACTTCCTCATCTCCTGATCAAGACTTGGAAAGATAGCTTGCACAATGTAACCACATGATATGCAATATGAAATTCCTAATGACCTAAAAATGTAATGCAATATGATAATGCTAGTCCCAAGAGAGGAGGGCAAATTTTGAGGTGTTACAGATACCACTCTAGAGGCGGAAGGGATTGATAATGTATCATTCTAGAGAAGGGATGGTGGACATTCTTTTATAAAGGGTGTGTTGTATATTTTTGGAATTAAGTGTAACTTTTTAAGTATTGGCCAATTACTTGAGAAGTATTATAAGATTTACATGGAGAACAATGTGTTACGCGTTATGGATGTAAACTAAGTTTTGGTCCTAAAGGATCCTATGGCTCCCAATGAACTTTCAAGGTTGGGTTGAAGGTTATGGAGCATAGATGGCTTGCTTCATCCGTTAATCAAGATTAGTAGACATGGAACTATAGGCTTTGGCATCTCAATTTTCGAGATCTCAATGCTTTGCAAAGGAACGCAATGGTGACGGGGCTGCCAAATTTGTGAAGAATGTGTGCAAGCAAAGCAACATCAGTGAAAATTCAGCAAGGATGCAGGTTGTGGAACTAAGCATCACCTTGAGGTGGTGTATTCGTATGTGTGTGGACCGATGCAAGTTGATTGAATTGGTGGCAATATATATTTTGTTACATTCATCGATGATCATCGTAGAAAGCTATAGACATACCTAATCAAAAGAAAGGATGAGGTATTCGAAGTGTTTAAGAAGTTCAAGTTTGTGGTTGAAAGTAAAAGTGGCCACAAGCTCAAAGTTCTCAAAATTGATTGTAAATGTGAATATATCTCAAAAGACTTTGGGAGGTTTTGTGACCGAAAGGGAATAGTACATAAGGTGGTATCGTCTTATACACTGCAGCAAAATGGTGTTTCTGAAAGGAAGAATAGATCGATTATGAACATGGTGAGAAGCATGTTGAAAGGGAGGAACTTGCCGAAATAATTATGGGGAGAAATGGTGTCCACGGCTCCATATTTGTTGAATAAGTGTCCAATAAAGAAGCTTGAGAAGATAACACTGAAGGAAGCATGATCTGGATTTAAACCAAATCTAAATCATTTGAGAGTTTTCAGTTTGGTAGCATATCGACATGTGTTGGGACAACTTAGAAAAAAGTTGGATGATAAGGGAGAGTTTATGATACTTGTAGGGTATCCCTCTACTAGTGGTTATAAGTTGTATGATGCAGTAAACAGGAGAACCGTTATCAGCTGAGACGTCGTTTTCGACGAAATCAAGCAGTTGCATCAACCTGTACCCAGCTATCAGAAAATTGTACTTGGTTACAGCAATGAGAAAATAGTTCATGCAATGCTTAATAATGCAGAAGGAGACCCCGTCGAAGCCCAAATTGAAGAGAATGTGAGAAGATCAACAAGGCAAAGAGGTTCGCCTCCAAAGCTCCAAGATTTTGAGTGGTTCCAAGATAACGAGATCAATGATGATGGAGATTTTATCCATTTTGCAAATATGGTCGAATCTGAATCGGCTAAAACAAATGAGGCTTTGAGTGATCTAATATGCTAATGAATTTAGTGGTTGGTGTCTGTATTGTGAGTAGATTCGTGGAGAAACCGAAGGTGTTTGACTTGACAGTAGTCAAGAGGATTCTAAGATACGTTAAATAAGCTATTGGTTGCATAATTATATCCCGTGCAATGGACACATGAAGAAAATGTAATTTGCTCGGCTTTACCGATTCTAATTGGTGTAGGGATAAAGATTATAGAAAGTCTACAAATGGATACATCTTTATGTTCGGCGAAACACCAATCTCATGGTAGTCGAAGAAGGAACAAATAGTGGCACTCTCTTCTTGTGAGGTCGAGTACATTTTTGCGTCATTATGTACATGTGAAGTCGTATGGTCAATGAATTTGTTGAAGTAGTTGGGAAACTAATAGGGTAATGTTGTGAAGCTCATGGTTGATAATGTTTCTCTTGTAAACCTTGCTAAGAACTCAATTGCACATGGGAGGAGCAAGCATATTGAGATGAGGTATCACTTC
The DNA here is from genome assembly GCF_024323335.1 of Lathyrus oleraceus. Lineage (NCBI taxonomy): Eukaryota > Viridiplantae > Streptophyta > Magnoliopsida > Fabales > Fabaceae > Lathyrus > Lathyrus oleraceus. The sequence continues at coordinate 183,789,725 of NC_066583.1, forward strand.
TTGAGAGAACTTGTTAGTGAATGAAGGTTGAGATTGGGATATTATATAAATGAAGACCAAGTAGTCAATTTGATGACAAAAGAAGTGTCGAGTGAAGTCTTCAAGAGTTTGAAGAAGCATATGGGCATGGGAGACTTGGAGCACTTGAATTAGATGGTGTTTTGTGAAAATAATATAATTCAAGTGTTGTAAACGGTTACTGTATTTTGGTAACTAGGTTACCAATATATTGATTTGTCTTATTTAGAACAACAATAACCGGATACTGCTTTTGGTAATTAGTTACCACTGTGTTGAGAATTATCTTTAGAATACCTATAACCAGGTACCAGAAAGTTGTACCTGTGTTACAAGCAGACAATTTCAATTTTCTATTTTTCTGTTAGTTGCTTGTATCCCAAACAATTGTACTTGTGTATAGATACCTTTGAGAAATCATTGAAATGAGAAGGATGGATGTCGG